>NC_077234.1:48858623-49186843 GCF_027887165.1 Monodelphis domestica
GTTTATAGAGAGAGGAACTGAAACATGGAGAGAATTATTGACTTTACCTATATTATTTCTATACCTAGCAAGTTTCAAAGGCAAGATTTGAGCCCAGATCTTCCTAGTGCTAAGGCTTAGCCGTTCTGTCCACTACCCTACAATGCCTCTCAGTTGGTAGGTACAATGAATCAAATCTCCCCATGATCAGAACTGTTGTAAGGAAAGTGGTGACATTTGCAGAAAAGTGGCATGAGATCACCAGGAAGATTCTGGAGCTTTGGAAGGGGTTTAGGGGTTCTCTGGAGAATCTCTGGAGGAGTCAGCTGCAGATTTCTTGGTAGCTATCCTTTTTTTATTCCTGCTTGCTGTATTTCCATCAAGGCAGTTCCTGATGAATCTGATCCAGCTATAGAGACTGTGAGATCAAGTCTGGATCCTTTTGGATCTAAGACCTTCCCTGGCTTTAGCAAAGTCTTACACAGATCCTTTCCTTAATTCTAACAAAGGGGAGGGGGGTATAGTTGAGGGTTTTAGTAAAGATTAGGGACTATAGATTTAGGTTAGGGGAAAGTAGAGTAGGAAGTTCTCTAAGAAGAAATTCCTGTGAAGGAATTATTAGATCTGATGGGGATAGATAGATTAAAATTAGTTTAGATAATCCCAAATCCCATTTTCACCTTTCCCTTATTTATTAAACCCTGTCTTTCCGGTGATTATATATTGTCTGAGTTTATTAGCTCAGCACCTGGCTCTGCCTATGTGAATTTTAGTTTTACTCTACCCTGCTTAGTCTTTAGAATTCTAGCAACCAGGAATGTATACACCCCTACTTAAGGATTAAGTGTGGGGGAGGAAGGTCTATGATCAGTGTGTGCTAGCAAGTGACAAATCAGAAACAACTGAATGACCCCTGGGCTGTCCAAAGCTAAGTTTAAGCCACCATTAGTACATGTAAGACACAGGAAGTAACGTAAAGAAATGACTTTATATTTTGCATCATTTCCTGTGAGGGGGACTTGGCCATGGAACTCTACACTGGAGGTGTTCTAGCTTGAGACCTCAGACTGCTTCCTTTTAGATGATCACATGGTGAGTGATAAGGCTGACTCCCCTTTTCCTTGGCTTTCTGGAGAGGACCCTTGGCTGAGGCCTCTGAACTCCTGCCTTCAGACCAGGCAGATCTTCTCTTTTTCCTCTCTCTCTCTCTTAATATCTTCCTTCTATTATAAATAAACCTCCATAAAATTCCATTCTGACTTGAATAATTTATTGGGATTTAGAATTTAAATCCCTGGTAACCAACTAAAATATATATTCAGTCCAACCATGAAATTTACCCCTTACACCTGCCTGGGCTAGTCTACCCTTCCCAAACCAGATTACTGGCCCTAAAATATTAGATCTGAACCTAAATTTAATCAAGTTATCTCAAATAGTATATATTAGTTTCAAAACCTTACTCTAGTGGTATGCTGGTAAGTGTTTTACCACTGGCCCTCCAGGAACAAAATGTACATAGGATACACTTAAAATATCTGTCTGAATTATTAACTAAATTTCATTAATATTAATTATTAATTGTTAATAATATTAATTGTTTTCCTCCATTTTTAAGCTGAGAGAATCAATAAGACAATACATAAGTCAAGCTCTGATTTGTAGCATTTAATGATTTCCAAGGTGTAGATGTTAACACTGAAAATATAACAATTGGGACTCCCAAATAGGATGAAGTAGATCTGATCTGACTTGAACTGGCTTGAGCATTTGTATCCCTTTAGCCTCCTCCTTTCTATCCATTCTTTCCTACTTCCATTAAAGTTCATTTGGTAGAATCTGAGAATTCCCATTTAACAGATTTCTTTAGTTTAAACTCCTTATTTTATGGGTGGGAAAACTGAAGCCCAGAAAAGATCAGTGATTTGCCCAAGATCACACAGCTAGTACATAGTAGATCCAAGACATCTACTCAGAACTTTTAGCTTTGGCTTCTGTAATTCCAGCCATATAAAAAGATATGGGAGGTGGGACATATGGACTCATTCCCCTGGGTTCTTTTCATCTCTTATAATCTATTTTTAGTCTGTTCCTTGAAATGAATCTGGCAATATCAAGGAAAGAAGAGAATAAAAATTTAAAATGAAGGTTTAATTATAATCCAAGAAGCCTTTATCAATTTGAGCCGGTGTTATGGAATAAGTACTAAGTATCTCAAAGTCAGAAGATCTGAGTTCTAGACTGGGCACCGAGGGCAGCATTGCGCCATGTAGTTCAATCAAGTCTTTAATTAGGGTTTTTCTCCATTTTGTTGTATTCCCTTCTTCTCCCCATCCCCCCTTTCTACAATGCTTAGCATAGTGCCTAGTATTTATTCACTGCTTAATAAATATTTGTTCATTGACTGACAATGATTCACATCATCCTGCTTCCTGTTCTTAAACCACAGATTAGGGTCAGATTAAAAAAAGTCAGTGGTATGTCAAACCATTTGTGCTCCTGGACATCAGAAAAACTTTGAAGGACCAAATGACATAGAAGGGACTGTCCTTCAGAAGTCTATCTCTTTTCTTCAAAGGACTAGTCTCAGACAAGGGTCTACTTTCCTCAAAACTGGGGTATCCGTGTGAAATTTTTCTGTGGTGCTACCTACCAGCCATCATCCCCGTAATGTGATACTACTAATCTCATGGTTTCTCTCTTCTCCCCTTTCCTGTTCTGAGCATTACCTGATTTGAAGAGAGATGTAGAGGGTAGGCACTGAATGTAGGGTTAAAAGATTAGAATCCTGCCTCTGCTACTTAATGCATTTGACCTGGACAAGACTCTCCTTGGCCTCAGTTTCCTTATCTGTGAAATGAAGAGAGATGTGTTAGAAGGTCTTTAAGGTCTTTTGTTGTTTTAAATCATTTGATCTACTAAACTCTTTCCACTGCATTATGATAAGGTGGAAAGAACTTAGGTCTGAAACTCAGGAGCCATGAATTCTTGACTTAACTTGGCTATAGAGATTTAGGAAAAGAGAGAGCCTACTGGGCCACTTTTTTGGGGAAATTTTTTATTTAATTAATCAATCTAGAATACTTTTCCATGATTACATGATTCCTGTTCTTTCCTTTCCCTCTTCCTAGCCCCCTCCCAAAGCCAATGAGCAGTTCTACTGGGTTTTTAATGTATCATTGATCAAGACCTATTTCCATGTTGTTGATGTTTGTACTAGGATGATCATTTAGAGTCTACATCCCCAATCCTATCCCCATCGACCCATGTGATCAAGCAATTGTTTTTCTTCTGCATTTCTACTCCCACAGTTCTTCCTCTGAATGTGGATAGGATCTTTCTCATAAGTCCCTCACAATTGTCCTGGATCATTGCATTGCCACTAATGGAGAAGTCCATTACATTTGATTGTACCACAGTGTATCCATCTCTGTGTATAAGGTTCTCCTGGTTCTGCTCCTCTCACTCTGCATCACTTCCTAGAGGTCATTACAGTTCACATGGAGTTCTTCCAGTTCATTATTCCTTTTAGCACAATAGTATTCTATCACTATCAGATACCACAATTTGTTCAGTCATTCTCCAATCAAAGGGCCACTTCTTATTTGAGATTCTAAGGTCTAGGGCAGATAGGTGGTTCAGTGGCTAGAATGCCTGGCCTGGAGACAGGAGGTCCTGGGTTCAAACATAGCTTCAGATACTTCCTAGCTGTATTACTTTGGGCAAGTCACTTAATCCTAATTGTCTAGCCTCATCCCTCTTCTTCCTTGGAACCAATAATTAGTATCAATTCTAAGATGAAAAATAAGGGTTTAAAAAAATAAAGATATTCTAAGCTATGAATGAATGAATAAATGAAAGAACCGGAGACATTAGCATTTATCAATAGGAAACAATAAAACCAAATTGTGATAATAGATTTTCTGGCATCAGCATGAAGGAAATGGAAGTAATTGCAGGGAATGGGAATGAAAGGGGTGCCTTTGAGAAGCTAGGGAAGGCAAATCAGTTAAGCAGCCACCACATATACCAGTTTGTAGGGCTGTTTTTATCCTAACAGCTGAGCAACTAGTGGGCAGCTAGGTGGACCAATGGATAGAGTATCAGGGCTGGTGAAGTCAGGAAGAATCATCTTCCTGAGTTTAAATCTGACCTCAGACACTTTACCCTGGTTGCCTAAGTTTCTTCATCTATAAAATGAGCTAGAAAAAGAAAAGGCAAACTACTTCAATATCTTTGTCAAGAAAACCCCAAATGGCCTATCAGAGTCAGACATTACTGAAAAATGATTGAACAACAACAAAAGAGTAATTATCTTCAGTCTAACCTCCTGAGCCTTAGTTTCTTTACCTGTCAACTGAGAAAAATACTTTCAAGACCAACCTTCACATGGCTGTTGCCAGGAACACATTTTCAAACTGTGAGGTAAAGCTCATGATAAACGGGGCCATCATTGCCACCGTTAATGTCATCAGAATAATCATCTTGACTTCTGATGATTTTTTTGAAGTTGCTTAAAATCAAGGAAAGGATAATTTCTTCTCTTTTTCTTGTTTTTTTCTTCCAGGGTAGAATTTGTTCATATTTTCTGGAGTTGGATACATGCAATGTGCACAGCAACATTGGCTCTTATAAAGGATTCCAAATGCCTTTTGGCTAGTGGTCATTGAGAATATCCCTTCAAGAACTTGGCAGGGAGCTTTCTCGACCCACAAGGACCGTCGCTGGTTACATTCTCTGATCAAAGTCAACTTCTCCATTATCATCTATTTTAATAATAAAATTAATTATATAAACTATATTTAAAATATTAAAAAAATAAAAGTAGCATTTACATACTACTTTACATATGTTATTTCATTTGATCCTCACAATGACCATGATGGTGCCATTTATTATTTTGTTATTCATTTGTTTCAGTCATGTTTGATTCTTTGTGATCCCATTTAGTATTTTCTTGGCAGAGTTTCTATAGTTTTGCCATTTCCTTCTCCAGCTCATTTTACAGATGAGAAACTGAGGCAAACAGGGCTAAGTGAATTGCCTAGGGTCACGCAGCTAGTTTTTGAGGCCAAATTTGAATTCGGGTCTTCCTGACGCTAGTTAGGCACTCTATTCATTGTACCATCTAGCTACCCATCTTTCTTGTTTATATAGTATAGTCCAAAGAGCATTGGTTTCTAAGACCAAAGATCCAATTTAATACTAACCTTGATACTTCCTTGCTCAATTATGGGCAAGTCATTAAACTCTCTGACCTTTAGTTTCTTCACATGGAAACTAGGGAAAACCCCACTGATTTACCAGCTTGATATAAATCAAGGTATTCAAATCCAAATCCTCTCTTTGATGTTTATTGACTGATGACCTTGGACAAGTCCCTTCTGTTCTCACATCTCCTTTTCCTCATTCGTTGTGGTTGTGATGGAGGTTGGACTAGCACTCTGAGGTTCCCTCCACCTTCAGATTTATGCTGTCATTTGGACTTTCTTTCTTTCAGAATTAATCTTAGGACAAGCACATGTGAATAATTCTTTTTTTTTTTTAAACCCTTACCTTCCGTCTTGGAGTCAATACTGTGTATTGGTTCCAAGGCAGAAGAACGGTAAGGGCTAGGCAATGGGGGTCAAGTGACTTGCCCAAGGTCACACAGCTGGGAAGTGTCTGAGGCCAGATTTGAATCTAGGACCTCCCATCTCTAGGCCTGACTCTCAATCCACTGAGATACCCAGCTGCCCCCTGTGAATAATTCTTAAAAAAAAAAAAAAGACAGTGTAGCTTAATGGATAACGTGATGAACTTCAAATTAGAAGAATGTGAGTTCAAGTACCAGTTCTGACATCTGGTTTTGATGGTTTTTTCTTGTTGGCTTTCTCAAATTTACCACAAGGTGTCAGTGTTGCCCTCCTTCTTTACAAAGTGTTCTCCAAGGAAAAGAAAGCAAGCCCAATTTTCTTTCTTTAAA
The DNA here is from genome assembly GCF_027887165.1 of Monodelphis domestica. Classification (NCBI taxonomy): domain Eukaryota; kingdom Metazoa; phylum Chordata; class Mammalia; order Didelphimorphia; family Didelphidae; genus Monodelphis; species Monodelphis domestica. Next base: position 48,864,568 of record NC_077234.1, read on the forward strand.
AAAAAAAAAATATATATATATATATATATATATATATATATATATACTTACAGATTACATGTAAAAACAATTTTCAACAGTCTTTTTTGGGGGAGGGGATTTTGTGTTTCAAATTCTTCTCTCCTTTCCATCCTCTTTCTCTTCCCATGTAAGCATCCTGATTAGGTAATTAGGTAAAACAGCTTTCCATTAGTCATTTCATGGAAAAATATCACACCACATTATGTGCAAATAGTTGTCAGAAAAATTTCTCTGGAAGCTCAGGACTATAAATTTTACTGCTATCAAGTTAAGTTGGGAAAAGAGAAGTTGTTACATATGAGGAATGGCAAATCTTCCCTGCCACTTACTTGCAATATGATCTTGGGCTATGTGAACTTAGGTAAGTCATTGGCCTCCCTGGGATTCAGCTTCCAGTGGAATATTAGAAAGGTGCAAACCTGGCGATAAGTACAAAGGAAAGACTTCAATGAATCAGGTGAATAAATGATGTGGTTTAGAACTAAAGACTGACATGTGGCTGGAAATGGTACTAGTAGGAGCTCTCATCACTGATTTTAAGGTACCACAAAATGTTCTGAATGACAGAGAAGGGGTAACGCTTCATGATTCTGGGGCATTTTTCAAATAGTTTTTAAGTTATTAATAGAATTTATCCATAAGTGTCCCAGCCCTTCCCTACCTCTTCCCCCCCCCCCCCACTTCACAGATGACATCATCCAGGAGACAGATATGTTCATACTAATTATGTCTTTCATGTGTTCACCTTTTAGTTCACTCTCTGGAGGTAACATTCACAATTTATTCTTCAAGAATTAAATCTGTAGATGATTTCAGAAACAGCTAGAAAGACCTCCATGAACTGATGCAGAGTGAAATAAGCAGAACCAGGAGATCATTGTACACAGTAACAGTGATGTTATACAACAATCAACTGTGATAGACTTAGCTGCTCTCAGCAATACAATGATCCAGGACAATTTTGAGGGATATATGATAATGATTCTATCCATCTCCAGAGAAAGAACGATTTGAGTAGGAATGCAGATCAAAAAATGTAGTTTTTCACTTTAGTTTATTTGTTGTTTTTAGTAGCATTAGTTGTTTTTATTGGAGGGAATTATAGGATTATTCTCTTATAAAAATGATCAATATGAAAATATATTTTGTATGATAATACATATATAACCCAAATCAAATTATTTGCCAACTCTGGGAGGGAGGAGGGAAGAGAAGAAGGGAGACAATTTAGAACATATAGCTTTAGAAAACTTATGTGGAAATGTATTACATGTAATTGGCAAAATAAAATCTTTATTATAAAAAAAGAATTTAAGCTGTAGCTACATATGATGTTCTCTTGGTTCTGTTCATTTTGCTGTTCATCATGCCCTATAGTTCTTTTCAAGTGTTATTAAAATTATCCTGCTCATCATTTTGATGTGAGCTGACAGTGGGCAATGAGGGGTAGTCACAGGAATGGAATCCTCACACTCTAAAATCTTGCATTTCTCACTAGTTAGCACTGGCTAAACATCAACAGCAAAACCTGTAGTTTTAGCATTAGTCAAGCATGAATTACAGATTGATCAATTATCTATTCCTTGTATTGGATCTGGAATATTTTATACTGGGCATCAGCTTTGTTTCTAATCTGTCTTACTAATTACGTCTATTGTTTTATGTTTATTTTAGATTAGAACTGTTTAGAATTGTAAGATATAATTAATTACCTATAGTGGTCCTCCAATATACCACTTCCCCCCTCCCATATTCAATAGTGAGACCTCTCCCACACTGACAAATAATGACAAGGTGGACAATGGGGGAACATGAAACCTGTGCATGGGGGACTCTGGCATCCCAGAAGAATCCTCCAAACTTGCACTTGCTCCTTATTCTCTGATATCAAACCCCAGAAAACACCTCCATCTGAATTTAGCCATACTCACCTTCCAAGGTTTTCAGGAGAGGTGAAGATTTTTCTGGAATGGGAGATGACAAGCTTCCAACCCCTAATCAATATGCCAACTCTGAGCCACAGGATGAGGAAGCTGCCACTCTACAGAGGAAGCTGCCACTCTATAGCCAAGCTGCTACTCCATCCTGTCAGCTCCAAAGAGGCTACTTTTACCAGCCCCTGGGCTTGTTCATCAGCCCTAAGGCTACATGATCAGCTTCCAGACTATTCCATCTGCTCTTAGATTATTATACCACCATAAACTGCTTCTTCTTCAAATAAAATTCTTTTACTTCAGGATTGAATGGAGTTTGAGTCTCCTGTTCTTGGGGCAAGACCCTGCTACAATCTTGGGTGTGTTTCTCCCACAATTTCTTATGGTTCAGTAGTATTCTTTTTTTTTTTAAGTATGTATATATTTGTTTGTTTTTTGAGTTGGAAAATTTTATTTAATTAATTTAGAATATTTTTCTATGGTTACTTGATTCATGTTCTTTTTCTCCCCTCCCCCCTCCCACCCTGTAGTCAATGAGCAATTCCACTGGGTTTTACATGTGTCATTGATCAAAACCTGTTTCCATATTATTAATATTTGCATTAGGGTGATCATTTAGAGTCTACACCCCCAATCTTATCCCCATCGACGCATGTTATCAAGCAGTTGTTTTTCTTCTGTGTTTCTACTCCCACAGTTCTTCCTCTGGATGTGGATAGCATCTTCCTCATAAGTCCCTCAGAATTGTCCTGGATCATTGAATTGCTGCTAGTAGGGAAGTCCATTACATTCAAATGTGCCACAGTGTATCCGTCTCTTTGTATAAGGTTCTCCTGGTTCTGCCTGGAGAACAATTTGGAACTGTGTTTGAAGGACTCTAAAACTGTGCATTCACTTTGATCCATCAATACCATTCCTAGGTCTGTATCCTAAAGATATTAAAAAGTAATGGAAAGGGATCTATTTGTATTAAAATATACATTGCAGGTCTTTTTTGCAGTATTCCATCACAATCATATTCCATAATTTGGCTAGCCATTCCCCAACTGGTGAGCATCTCTGTAAATTCCAGTTCTTTGCCACCACAAAGAAATCTGCTATAAATATTTTGGAATGGATGGATTCTTTTCCCCTTTCCCTGATCTCCTTGGGAAATAGACCCAGGAGGATATTGTTAGATCTAAGAGTATATGCAGTTTTATAATTTTCTAGGTATAATTTAAAATATTTTCCAAAGTGTTTGAATCAGTTCATAACACCCCCCAAAAGAATGTTAGTGTCACCAGTTCCCCACATCCCCTCAACATTTGTAATTTTGCTTTATTGTCATTTTAACCAATCTGATGGGTATAATATGATATCTCAGAGTCATTTTGGTTTGCATTTCTTTAATCAGTCATGATTTATTTTTTCTTTCAGTAGTGATTTAAAGCATTTTTTCATATACTTATATATGGCTTTGATTTCTTCATTTGAAAATTGCCTGTTTGTATCTTTTGCTTATTTAATAATTGGGGGATGGCTCTTATTCTTATACATTTGACAATGTTCTCCATATAGTTTACTATGAGATCTCTATACAAGAAGCTGTTAATGGATCCCCCACCCCAATTTTTTGCATTTCTTCTAATCTTGGCAATTTTTGTTTTATTTGTACAAAACCTTTCAATTTAATATAAACAAAATTATCTATTTTATATTTCACAATACTCTCCATCTCTTGTTAACTCATAAATTCATCTCCTATCCATAAATCTGATAGGCGATATGTTCCCGGTTCTTCTAATTTACTTATGATATCTCCTTTTATGACTAGATCATGTATCCATTTTGATCTTATCTATCTGAGGCCAAATTTGAACTCAGGACCTTTTAGGTCTGGGTCTCAATTCACTGAGCCTCCTAGCTTCCCCTCAAACAGTTTATTATTAAAGAAGAAAAGCCTAAAACTATCAAAGAAAATTTTCTTCCTGATAATATTGTCATCATTTGGAGACTTTTGAGTTAGTTTTTTTTCCTTTTCAGGATAAAGATCTGGGAATAACAAAAGTCAGAATACAGAAGCAATTGTCAAAATTGCATGAAGGCAGGGGGATGTTGCAAATCCAGATCTCATGAGCCATCTCAGTGTCCTGCCTTATAAATGTACAGCATCTTGAACAGATCCATAACTAGTGTGGGAAGGCAGGGCTTTGCCCCTGGTGCCAACACCTGGGAGAACTCATTTTTCCTCAGGAATCTTCTGGGTCCCAGTTTTCTGTCAATCCTGTATCACCCAGACTCCATCACTTCACCTTGTCTTGAGCCACCATACTGATTGATACATATGACAACTTCTACCCCTAGATGTCTACCTTCCCCTGTTACCACAATGATGTGATTGCACCTACCCAGGAAGCAGTCCAGAGCAAATCTATTTTAAAGTCAACACAATCTTAGTGTTGAGACCATACTACCTGGCTTAGAGACTTCACTCCTAGGGATGCCCAGGATGAGTGATGGTTATTGTATGTCAGCTTCAGGGTATCCTGGAATCTCTAACTGCCCCCTTTACTCTAGCTACATATCACTTGGTAACACCTAATCTTGATGGATCTCAGAATCCTGGTCTCTAATATCTCGGGATTGCCCTGGACCTCTCAGTTTCCTTCTAACTTCAAAGCTGGGATCCTAGTATCACAACTCCAAGGAATTTGACCCAAATGCAAAAATTCCTAGCATTTTCAACTCTGATTTTTGATGCCTTAAAACACAAACTAAAAATTTAATTAGCCTAGAGATCTCTAAAGTCCCTTCCAGCTCTTAAGAGCCTATAAAAATCCAGTGATGAGTCAATGAGTGGTTTGAGAAATTCTTAGCAAGAAAGGATTAATGGTGAAACCTCGTCACTCATTTTTCTGATTATCCCTCTTTCCAAAGCTTTCCTGAAAGCTTCACTAAGAACTCACAACCAAGGATTCAGATGCAGCTTCTCTTCATACCTTTTCTAGGCCTTTGAGACTAGTGAGAACCAGGCGTTTATTTATTCTTATTCAAATAGAATGAATCAAGCCACTTTGTTCCATTAGCGAAATATCTGTGGTCACTTGGCTGGGATTTATTTTAAACATATTTTTGTCATAAGAAAATATACTGATGTTCAGCCTGCTTCAGGAATCCTGCCCTTTCAATATAAGAGTATTGTGTTCTATTTAAGTATGCTACAATAGAATTTCCATAAGAGGTACCATGCCGATAATAATGTCACAGTTTGGGTCTAGACCACACAGAAAATCAGAACCATCATTGGCAGCATGCCAGACATTTTTTTCCCCTAGTATCTGAAATTAAATTATGTTTTTAGTAGGATGAACTTTTCATGGTTGATAGTCTCTGGTTACATCTGGCTTAAGGAAATTGGCACAGAGTAGGACCTGAAAACACTTCTTTTTAAATTTTATTTAACCCTTACATTCTGTCTTAATATCAGTTGTAAGACAGAAGAGTGGAAAGAGTTAGGCAATTGAGATTGAATGACTTTTCCAGGGTCACACAGCTAGTATGTGTCTGAGACCAGATTTGAACCCAGGTCCTTCCCCACTTCAAGCCTGGTTCTCAATCCACTGAACTATTTAGCTACCCCCAAAGAAATCTTCTAGAGGCTCCCAGAAGAAAAAGTGTTTTCACCAGGGAATGAAAACTGCTTAAACCAGTGTTTGCTGGCTGAGATTCCAAATTGGAGCTTAGTTAGTGTGCTTACTACTCCTTGCCAATTCTAGATAAGACACACTCTTTTCTAAATCATCTTTCTCTAAGTTTATTGATTGCTTTTCTTATTCTACACATTTCACAGTAACTCCACCTTCATTAGAATCTTCTTTGTAACAGAAAAAGTTAGGCCAAAAGTGACACCAACAGCATATATGACATTTTGTGCTCAAAGTCCCCCACTTCTTTATGACTGAGAAATAAATGCCATCATTTCCCCCCCCCCCCCAAGACCAAGCCTCACTGCTAAAATTAGTCTGAATGGGCTGCTTTTTACTTTACATTATCATAGTAATTAGGTATTATTCCCCCCTGCTTCTGCTTACTTTACTTTGCATCAGTTAACATAAAGCAATATTTCTTTACATTGATATATACAGTTTATTCAGGCATTTTTTCAAGAGGTTTGTATTCATTTGGTTTTACTTTTTTATTTTCACTTTTTTTACTAGCACAAAAACTACTCCTGTGAATATTATGGTTTACATCAGACCTTTCTGCCTTTGACTTCTTTAGGGTAAACATCCAACAGTAAGTAAAGAGTTAGCAGTTTAGGGACTTTCTTTAGTTCCAAATTCTTTTCTAGAAGTTGGATCAATTCACATTTCAGTCTACAGTGTACTACTAGTATGCCTATTTTTCCACAGCCCCTCCAGCATATACCATTCCTGCCTTTGTCAACTTAATGGCTAGAAAGTAAAACCTCAAGGCTTTTTTCGTTAGGGTTTAATTGGCATCATTAATAGTATTTTGTATAATTTTGTCCCATTCTTGTATGTCTCTTATTTCTAAGAATCACTTATGGAAAAGTCCATCCTGAAGATCAGTTGTTTATAGGGAAGGAATAAACTTGAAAAGTTTGGGACAACTGGAAGAAAAACTGGCACAAACATTATATCTAAGATGTAGAATTTCAATATGTAACATTTTAGCCCTCCCACACACATGCATCTTTTTTTTTCTTTACTATGGTATTTTCCCCTTCAGGATCATAAAACAGTCTCAAATCTCAGTGAAGATGTGGTTTTAAAGTGAAAACTCTATAGAATCTTTTTGGTACTTTTATGTGGCCAAGGGGCTCACAGTTAGACTGAATGTGGTTTCTTTTTCCCCATCTGAGTTCCCATAGTAAGAGAACATATTTAAACCTAACACAATAAAGGGAGTTGCCAGGCAGCGATTCTGCAGGACAGAATCTGAACTCTCTTTCTGGGGAGGAAATGAGAGGAATTGTGTTTTTATTGGTTTGACATTCATACAAGGTAATATTCATTATGACTTCAGTTCTGCTCTATCAATGCCCATCAGGGACTGTGACCACTGAGGCTGGAAACAGCAAGGTCACTTGTTCACAATTGTCCACAGTAAGCTTTCAATCCACTTCAAAAATCTTGTCAAATTGTGTTTTCTGGTTCTCTCTCTCCCTCTCCCTCTCCCTCTCCCTCTCCCTCTCTCTCTCTCTCTCTCTCTCTCTCTCTCTCTCTCTCTCTCTCTCTCTCTCTCTCTCTCTCTCTCTCTCCTCTCCTCTCTTTCTTCCTTTCTCTCTTTCTCTATCTTTCTGTCTCTCCCCCCTCTCCTCTCTCTTCCTCCTCTCTCTCTCCCTTTTCTCTCTCCCCCTCTTCTCTCTCTCTCTTCCTCCTTCCCTTCCTCTCCCTCCCTCCTTCCCCCCTCTCTCCTCTCTCTCACCTCTCCTTTATTCAGTTTCTGTATCTCTTTGCCTTTGTGTCTGCTTCTTTCCCTGCCTTTGTCTCTTTTTCCCTTCCCCACTGCAGCCCTGAAAGCAAAGCCACCTACAGTAGCCTGCATTTTTAGCTTATTCAACATCCCCTGGGAATTAGGTCCACTGGGGTGAGTTGCACAGAGAAGGTCCTAGAAACCATATAGCCTGAGAGTGGAGGCACCACAAGGCTAAAGTACAGCATTCACTCAGGAGATCCGAAATGATTTTCTGGAGGTTTCCATTAGGCCTAAGTACTCAAGTTTCTTTATGCTTTATTAAAGAATGAGTCTCTACTTGTCTCTGAGGGCCCTTGAGTCATAGGAACAAAGAAACAAATATAACTCAACCAGCTCTTTCATTTAGGAACCTAGTGGGTAGGGGGGAAGAAGCGGAACGTGTCTCTATATGTTTAAATAAAAAGCGAGGGAATTCTAAAATTGAATGATTTGAAAAATATCTAGGGTTCCTTTTCTCTGGAGAGTTTTCAAATCCCAACTCCTTGACGCCCACTTTGGCTGAAGGTGGTCATCTGGCACCAGGGTAGAGAAGGAGGAAATTTCATCCACACATCTCTTTGAACAATAGCCAGAGTAAAGGTCAGTATGTGTAATAATGGTATCTAAAATGCTTTGGGTGAGGACTAGACCTGTGATTTCCCTGGTATAGGATACTTCTTGGTGAGGAAAACTCCCTCTGCATAACAGAGATAGTCACTTTCTTGAAAACTTGGTCTTAGAGAATTGCTCAGAGCACTTAGGACTTAAATGCTTTGAGAAGGCTCACCAAGTCTTGAACTCAGATCTTCCAGTGCTAGCACTTCCAATCCTTTTTACTACTCTTAGGGAAAGTCAACTGCCCTTCTTCAATCTCTAAACAGAAAGTCTTTTCTGCTCCCTGAAGTCAGATGAAGATTTGACTTCTGTACTTTCCCTTATACTGATTCAGATCCTTTGTTGCCCTCCACATGGAATTCTTTCCTCCCTTTTTAATGCTCTAATACCTCTTTCTCAATGAGTGACACTTTAAAATCATACCAACCTTGGCTATGTCATCATTTAGAGAGTGCTGGACATAGAGAGAGGTAGAATTGGTCTAGAATAAGTGTACTAATTCGCCCAGTGGTTGGCCAGGTATTCAGCCCTACCTCAATGCTATGCATACAGTAGGTGCCTTATAAATGCTTGTTGAATTGAATTGAGACCTCATTGGTGTGGATGCAGATCCCAACCCATTCTTTATGAAATATACTTCTGAAAATCCTCCAAAGGGGATTGGGTTCCATCCTCTAGATGTCTTGACATTGTGCAAGTAGCTACAGAACATGACAGATGCCCATGAGTCATCCCTCACTCTCACTACATTACTGACTTACTTTTTTCAGCCATAACATCTTTGATATCTTCTTTTGATTAAAATTTGAATAAAAATTTCTTTTACTGTCACATCAGCTTCATTTCCTTACCTCTCCTACCCAATGAGTCATCCTTTATAACAAATAATAAAAAAGAAAAGAAAAACAAAATAGTTCAACAAAATCAACCAACATATCTACTGAGTCTGATATGATCTGCAGTATTCTCTGATTTTAATACTCTCAGATCTCTGCAAAGAAGCAAGGGAAGTCCATTTTCTTATCTTTTCTTCGGGGTCAGGTTGTTGTTGAATAGTTTTCTGGTATGAGTTGGTCTACATATGACTTCTCAGGTCCCTTTCTACTGTATATCCTTTGACATCCTATGACTCCAGTTTTCTGCCTGTGTTGCAATCACAGTCCCTTGTGAAGCCCTGTCCTACTGTGGGAAGTAGTGCAGATGCATTTCATCATAATCCCCAGCTGAAAGTGACCTCAGAGACCATCCAGTTTAACCTCATTTTACAGATGAAGAAACTAGGGTCCAATAAAATCAGATGGCATGGCTAGGAACACACAGAAAGTAAGTAGAAAGAACAAAATTTGAATCTAGGTTTTCTGATTCCAGAGCCACTGCTACTTGTTGCTTTCAATTTATACAGTTGTCTGGATTAGCTTAATTATAACAGACCCCCAAAGAGTGTTTCCATGCATAGACTCCATTTTAAATTTCCTATGCCCTGATCTTTTCTTTTTTAAAAACAAGGATATTTTATTTTACCAATTATATATGGAATTACAATTTTCCATATATGTTTCTGAAGTTATGAGATCCAAATTATCTTCCTTCTTCTATTCCCTTCCACCCCACTTCCCAGAGCTGGTAAAGAATTCTATCGGGGTTATGCATGTATTATCATGCAAAACTTATTTCCATATTGTTCACTATTATTAAGAGAATAATCATATAAAACTAAAACCCCAAAGTAAAAACAAGAATGAATGAATGTGAAAAATAGTAGGCTTTGATCTGCATGCTGACTCCAACAGTTCTTTCTCTAGATGTGGATCAGCATTCTTTGCCATAAATCCTTCAGAATTGTTCTGGATCATTGTATACCTGAGAGTAGCTAAGTCTTTCATAGTTGATTATTGTATAATATTGCTGTTACTGTGTACAGTGTTCTTCTGGTTCTGCTTATTTCACTGTGTATCAGTTCATATAGGGCTTTCCAGCTTTTTCTGAAATCATCCTGTTCATCATTTCTTATAACACAATAGTATTCCATCACCACCATACACCACAATTTGTTCAGCCATTCCCCAATTGATGGATATCCCCTCTATTTTCAATTCTTTTATACCACAACAAGAGCTGCTTCAATATTGTTGTTCAAGTAGGTTCCCCTCCTTTTTATGATCTCTTTGAGACAGATTAGTAGTGGTATTATAGGATCAAAGCATATGCACAGTTTTATAACCCTTTTGGTATAGTTTCAAATTGCCCTCCAGAATGATTGGATCAGTTCACAACTCCTCCAACAATGTATCAGTGCCCCAGTTTTGCTACATTTCCTTCAACATTTATCACTTTGTTTTACTATCATGTTGTCCAACCTGATAGAGTGTAAGTAAGAACCTCAGAGTTATTTTAATTTGTATTTTTCTAATCAAGAGTGTTTTAGAACATTTTTTCATATGAATATTGATAACTTTGATTTCTTCATCTGAAAATTGCTTGCTCTTATGCTTTGACCATTTATCAATTGGGGAACTACTTACAGTCTTATAAATTTGACTTGGATTCCTGTATGTTTGAGAAATTAAACTTTTATTAGAGAACGTTGCTGTAATTTTTTCTCCCAGTTTATTGTTACATTTTATGATGTTCTCTATCTCTTCTTTGGTCATAAATTCTTCCCTGCTCCATAGATCTAACAGGTAAACTATTCTACTAATTTGTGTATGGTATCACCCTTTATGTTTCAATCATAAACACATTTTGACCATATCTTGGTATAGGGTGACAGATATGGGCCTATACCAGTATTGGCGAAGTATTGGCATGGGTGCAGAGCCAACACTCGAGGAGCTGTAACAGCCCCCAGTAGTGAGAATAGGCCCCAGTAAAATCACAGTCACAACCTAGAAGAAGTCAGACACATAGCTTCCCCCATCCCCAGCATGAGAAAAACAAACTTTTCCCTATCACAAATACTAGACGTTCCTCCAAGAAATCACCAGAGCAAGAATTCAGTGAGAAACTTAACCAGATGGTTACACATTGACATACTGAATTATCACCTATAGAAAACTCTGTTCAGAACCACTGAGGTTTCTCAATCCATTGCCTCCATCTTGTAAATCATTGCTAGCCATTGCCCTTGCACAAGGCGTACCTAATCCCTTAGCCTATGTCAGTTTTCCTATAAATTGTGTACCCTAAATCATTAAACTTTGTCACTGCTCAGTAAGAGATTTCTGTGTGTCTCTGTCAGTTTGGCCCTCCTGTAATCCCAGAGGCATTTTTTTTCACCCTGGTTTGACGATCCCTGAATGTTTGTCATTATCACCTGACAAATGGCATCCCCACTGTGCTGTAAGTTTGGATCAGCATCTCACATAAACTTCTCAGGTAAGAAAAACTCTTCTCTTTCTGTTTGGCAGAAAAGATTTTAGGGGTCAAGAAGAGGATTTTATAGCCAGGAGTAAAACTATGGGATCTATAAAAATAGCTCCTCTATATCCAACACAGCCTTTAGAACAGGTCCCTTTAAGACAGCAGAGGCCTGAAAACCAGAGAGGAGGTTTAAAACTACCCACAAATAAGGCAGTTTGGTTTTTTTTTTCTCACAAATGGTAAATTCAAAATGACCAAAATTTTTCCTCAACTCTCCCCCTCCCCAAATGACTGGCAATCCACATTTTTTTTTTCAGCCAGAAAAAACAGTTCTGCTCGCAGGTGTTTTGGAAAGATTCCATGTAGTAATAACCACAGAACCCTTTAAAAAGTCTTAATGACTTTCAAAAAATTGTTAGGAGATATAGTTGAAACTTTCCCCTTTCCACTGCTGCTGTCTCAAAAAAACAACCTTTAGTTTCTCGGAAGAAAAGTGTATTTGTTTTAGGTAATCTATTGGAGCATGAAAAGTAATTTAGAACTAAGATCTGTCAAATGTCAGCCTAACTTCTTACAAAGCATTAACCCCTTTTCTGAATGACGAACTCTTGTTCGTCTTGTTCGCCTGTTCAAATTAATCTTTCTCGCTGCTGGCCCAATGTATAAATCAGGGAGCAAGAATTAGATAAATACCTTGGCAATTCCAATTGTCTTATCCCCCAAGCATTCTTTGATTTTTCTCTCCCTTCATTATTAATGAGCCTCCTTTTCCCACAGAAATCTTTAGTAGTGTAGCTATGATTTGTATGTTTAATGTTGTCAGAGGGTGTATGTTGCTGTATATGTTGTCTGTGTTATCAGTCTAGATTCTATGTCTCGTCTGTCCTGGGACATTTTGAGTTTTGAGAAATCGCCTCTCTCCCTTTTCCATTTGTCCCAGAAGAATGGAGGAGACACACAGAAGCTGTTTGGGAAATTCAAAGAATTATGGATCTTTGAATCTCCTAAACTAATTGTCAGACATCTCTTCTCTCCCCTCCTTGATGGCCACGAGGAGGGAAGGGCAGAAATGAAAAAGACAAGAAAGGGATCATCTGATCCCACAATTACAAAATGTCAACAGGGAACAAAGGCCAAAATATATGTTCAGCATTTTTACTTCTCCCTTTTTCTCAGGTGGGCCCCTGGGAAGGGGAAGGACAAAAGATCAGAACAAAACAAGGGATGATTTGATCCCCCAAATTGAAATATAATAGAAGAGGCATATGCTTTTGAAAATCACAAATGACTTAAGAATATAATCTAAGGACCTTTTATCCAGTTCTTGCTAGCAAAATAGTAACACTATGAAGTCTGCAGCTCAAACTTTCCTGGCTAGTCAAAGCCATAAATCTAGCTCAGTGCTTACCCAAGAGTGAAAAAGCTTCTTTAACCAACTGTGAGTTCAACCTACCATTAATCAAACTGGTGTTAGTGAAAACTTAATTCAAAATTATTAAACAATTCAAAATGATTAAAACAATACAATTGACTTACATTTCAAAATTAGGTCCTTTTAGATAGAGCCTGGACCATGAGAAAAATCAGATGCCGAGAGCAAATCATCCATGTCGTCTCAGTTCAGCAGGAAGCAGTTTTGAGAAGCCAAAAAACCCCACCTTCTTTTCACAAAACTCATGGCCCTTTCTCTAAAAACCCAACTAAACTATCCATCACAGTTACCCATTAGAATACACACTTAAAAAGCACAAAGGGGAGATTCGATTCCACAACTGGCTCATAATTGGATCTGATTCTCAATTAGATTGACATATAACTTTAAAATGTTGCTAAGCATTTGAATAGGTACTGATGGTTCATCACAGTTCATTCATTGTGATAATTGGCTGCCAGTTACAAAATAGAATTTCAGCAAAATTTAAGAAAGTACAAAACTTTTGGTGAAAAAAATTATTTAAGGCTTGCAAGCATAATGGTTACAGATTTGAATGACTAGATTTACCAAAAATGCTTGTCAAATTGAATTTGAGAATTGGAAAAAATGAGTATAAAGTATATAGGAATTTAATATCATCTTATTAAAAGATGTGATATAATATGAAGATTTTGTATGATCTAAAATTTGGGTAGCCACGAACATGTAAAATTGTTACTTTAAAACTATGGTACTATTATATTAAGCAATAGGTAAAAATATATTTAATATTAAGGTTTCAAAAACTGGAAATATAAAACTGATATATGCATTAAGAATTTGGTATATTAAAAATTGGAAATTTAAGCAGCATTGTACTTGATTGGGATACAAAAATTACCTTAAAAGTATGTACAGAGTTTAAGAAGAAATTAATGATCTAAGGATTAACATGCAATTTGTTAAAATGTAATAATGTGTAGGAACAGAGTATGTAGACTGCTACCTGTAAAACACTGACTCAGACAGCTACAGTGACCACTCAAGTGGGTACTTGCTTAAGAAACTTGAACTAACTCAAGCTCTGTAAAGTGTAAAAATGAATAAGAAGTTAATATCAACTTTATGGCATCATAATATTGTTCAAAAATGCAGATTTCCCTAATTCACCACAATTGGAATGCAAATTTAAAATGAAAAAGGAGAAAATCACAGATATTCCTAATAAATGGGAAAAAGTAAAATACTTTAAAAAGAATTGATTTGAATTAAAAATTGTTTGAAATTAAACATTTCAGGTTTACTTACGAAAACGAAAAAGAAATATAGAGAAAAAGAGATAGTTAATACAAAAAATATTTGTTTAAAAATTTCCTAAAGTTTTCTAAATTTTCAAAAATTTCCAAAATTATCATTTTATTAAATTTCAAAGTTAGAAAATGATGATATATCTTATACAAAAATTAGACTCAATTTAAGTGGTTATCTTTATTTCAAAAAATATTGCAAAATGCAAAAATTTTGAATCTTAGTAAAAGGTTATTTGAGTAAAACAGAATTGAAATCAAATTGTAAAAATTAAAGATATTTTTAAAAGTTCAAATATTATTAATCTGTTATTGTGAAATGCCATTGAAGATTAACATGCATTAAAATACAAATTGCCAATGGGTAATTATGTGTAAAAATGAAGTATGTATGCACCTATACTGTAAAGAAAATTTTTTTATCTGAATTGGATAAGGATAGATGTACAATTTAGATATGCAAACAGTTTAAATGAATAATGCATTTATTAGAAAATTTGACCAGCCCAGAAGTCATATAGTACTTGGAATGAGACTATTTATTGTAAACAATTAAGTATAATTACTTCTCCTCTGTTTGTTCTAAGGTAACAGAAGACAAGGAGTGAAAAATCTAGTGCAAAATATATGCAACAAATGTATCAGAATATAATTGGTGAATTTTAATCGATTATGTAAAAACATTTTGAGGTATCCATTTGAAAGTTCTGAAGTTTTAAATCAATTTCCATTGAGAGTAATTTAATATCAAGGTTAAAACATGCACATTTTGCAAATACAATAATCTAAATAGCAAAAGAGAATTAGAAAAACAAGGTTGCTAGTAATAAAAAAGATTTTTCCTCATTTCCCAAGCAACATATGCCTACCATGATATGAAGGCAAAATAAATTACAATCAGGACACCTTTTAGATAATATTGCAAAAGATTTAAAACTTTCTACAAACCCACTAACCCCTTCCTCATAATAAATTTAAATCCTAAGGGGTTAATTAGCATCCTCATTGAATTTTGATATGATATGGAAAATAATACTGCAACCCAAGCTGTCACAAGTATTGGATTTTTGATGAAATTACTGTATATTGAGCATAACCAAAACATGTACCTTATTCTATAAAAACTGGAAATATGTGTTTTAATGTAAACTATATATAGATGCAATTTGTTAGAAATTGATCATGTTTACCTGAAATGATATATGATTTATTCTTCGAACCAAAAGTTTAAGGTAAATTGGTTATGACAATGTACAAAAAAAGGTGTTAGGATAATGTTGATTCTCTTCCAAGTCACTAACAAACTCCGGTTATAATTATTATATTTATATATTACATATATAATATTTTATATTATAATTATCATTAATCAAGATTATGTTAGTGGAAATTTAACTCCCAAAGAAATTGTTAACCCTTTCCCTGTATAAATTGGGAAGAACTGCAGGTAGCTTAGTGAGTATTGAAACTTGCAAAAAACTGGAAAATTATTGGAAAGAAAAATGAGTTTATCATGACCTGAGAAATCAAAACTTTTCATTGTATATGTAAATCTTTGAAATTTTTCAGCTCCAAGCTGCAACTGGTGAGATTTGCTGTTTAAGGTAAAAGCTTTTGGAATTGCAACTAACAGTATTTTTGAGTTCTGAATTCAGGTATAGTTAATTATCTGATAGATCATTGCTCTGTAGCCACCATTCAAAAGGAAAGAATAACTCTGACTCTTAACTGAAGTCAAACAGTGTTATAATCCTTTCCCTGCCTTTTCCTTTCAAAGTAAATTGTTATTATCCAAGCAAAGTCAAATAATAATTGAAACCCAGAAATTTGAATGTGTAGAGCAATTAAATATATTCCAGTACTTACTTCAGAGGCTGTACCACACCCCAAGATTTTGTTTTCAATTGGATTTACAATTAATTTCTTATAAGTGAATTCATTTGTATAATCACTGAACAAGAATTGGAGCAAACTATTTACAAACACAAACAAACAACAAAAACAAACAACAACAAAAACAACACTAGAATTAAAATATGCGGGTCAAGGTTTTGTTTTTATTTACACAGGAAATGAACACTCAGAGCAGAGAACCTTTCAGGACCAAACTGAATATGAAAAAATCCAGATGAGCACTCCAAAGCACCAAGTCACTAAAGCCCATGATTTGGAGACAAGCCAAAAGGACAGTTCACTTGGCAGAACAATTCCTGGAGGTGACAAGCCTCCCTAAGACTGATCAATTCTTTTTTTTTTTTAAACCCTTACCTTCCATTTTGGAATCAATACTGTGTATTGGCTCCAAGGCAGAAGAATGGTAAGGGCTAGCCAATGGAGGTAAGTGACTTGCCCAGGGTCACACAGCTGGGAAGTGGCTGAGGCCAGATTTGAACTTAGGACCTCCTGTCCAGCATGCTCCTCTGATGGTGATAAGAGAGGAACACAATAAAGACTCAGAGACAAGAGAATTGGAGCAAAAGCATAGGCCTTACAGTGAGTAGGCTCTAGGTGGAATTGAGCTCTGATGTGTTGACTTGGAAAAAACACAAAACTATTAAATAGTCAGAAAATCAAGAGGTAATCATCACAAGATGCACATTGCAGGATCTTAAAACAATCATAGCCAATGCCCCAAATCAAGAGTATATATGGCCTAAGGCATATGAGTTTGTCTGATAGCTATATTAATCAATTGTTGTTGGTAAAACAAAGATATTGAGATATCTGGTCAGTCTTCCAGGGCTGGGTCTTGCAATTAGACAAGGTTTAAGGTTTAACTTAACTCAAGGTTACAGAAACAAATCATTAGAAATATCATGAGTCAGCTTTTTGAGCACCCCTAAAATATTATCAAGATTGGAATTTGCCTGGATTCCTATAGGAATCATGGGGAATAGTGGAGAGAATGCTAAATAGTAACTAAAGGATTTGGGTTTGAAATCCTATCTCTACTACTGACAGCTTTGGGTCACATCTCTGCCCCTCAGTTGCTCCTCTGTAAATTAAAAGGGGTTGGATTAAAAGGTCTTTATGTAATCATTTTGCTAATAAAGGTTTAATAACTAGAAAAAAAAATTTAAACATGACACATTTTAATCTATATTATTAACATTTTCTCTGTTATTTTCTTTATTCTAGAGAATTAAAAAAGCAACAAAGCCCTGCATTTCCTAATTGTAAATGATCAAACCAAAATTTTAACATTCAGTAGGCAGTAGTCCACTCCTGTCAGTCAGTTATTGAATTTTTAAAAAATAATTTTACCTTCTGTCAGTATTGTAGGATTTTTAATAATTAAAAGAGAGCAGAAAGGAAAATGTCCTTTCAGTCAAGTGAGCAGAGCAAAGAGAGACAGAGACTCATACCTATAGCACTTTATCAAAAGCACAAGCTCCAAAAAAAGAGCCTCACAGAACCCTTACCTTCTATCTTGGAATCAATACTGTGTATTGGCCAGATTTGAACCTAGGACCTCCCGTCTCTAGGCCTGGTTCTCAATCCACTGAGCCACCCAGCTGCCCCCCTCCCAAGAATTCTTATGTGAAATAAGTACATAACTTAAAAGGATGCTGGGAATGTAGCTCAGGTGTGGCAAATTTTCCACCTGCACATTCTCCCTTCCTCCTCCCCCTCTTATCTCCCCCCCAATCCTTTGGGAGACCACTCTCCCCAGCAGATTATTTTAAACATAAACTAAGGTACATACAATTTTGCACAGGGAAAATACAACAATTTGGGGATAAGGAATCAAGAACAAAACCAATTAGGGGGCAGTCCCCCTTGATACAACAAAGTACATATAAACAAATGTATTCAACCCCCCAAAGTTCAGTTCTGCACATCCAGTTTTGCTTAGGAACTCCTGGAACAGTGTGCATTCTCCATGGCATCTTCCACAAGGAAATCAGTCTCTGGATTCCAGGAAGCAGCAAATTTCTTATCCTTAAATTTTTTTTTCTCAAAAAGAACTTAAAACTTTTCGTTACAAAATAAAAACAGATTCCCCTCACCCCCCAGGAGAAGGATATCAAGAAAACAAGGAAATCACACAGGGAAACATGTCTGAGGCATATAAGTCACTGTCAATTAAAATCATCAGAAAAAATAGCATAAAAAAAGTTAAATAACTTTTGGATTAAATTTCTAAACATCCAATCCTAAATTTTATATGAAAAATTCTAAATACAAAATTAAAACAGGACTTTGAATAATGCCCAATTAAAGTAATCTGTGTCCAACAGCATGTAGTTACCTACTCAGCAGCCAGTAGCACAGTCAACCACCACAGCAAGAAAGTTAGGAAAAGGGACTAGATTTCTTTCTTTCTTTTTTTTTTGGTCTGATATATTTCTTCTTTTGTTGTTTCTTCTCAGTGGTTGACTATGGAGCCAGAATAGCCAACTGTTAGGTACTTGATATAAATTTCAAAGGAGTGTGGTACAAGGAGTCCTGCATCTTAACATATGTTAAGTGCCTCAACCTAGAGTCTCACACTAGGTTCAAGTCCTTTTTTTATTGGCATAGAAGTCTCAACAAGTCTCAGCAATCCTAGCAGGACTGGTTTCTCTCTATCTCTCTTTTCTAAGACAGGAGAGCAGTAAGGAATAAGCAATTGGGGTTCATTGACTTTTACAGGGTCATAGAGCCAGGAAGTATTTGAGGTTAGATTTGAACCCAAGTCCTTTCCAATTTCAAACCTGGTTCTCTATCCACCTGTGCTACCTAGCTGACCCTAGTAAATATTTTATTAAACACCTAAGTTCCAGGTACTATGCTAAATGTCAGAGATAGAAAGACAAAAGGCAAGGAACTCACAGTCTAATGGAGGAATTAACAAGCAAACAAAAATGCAGAACAAGCTCTATATAAGATAAATAAGTGATTAACAGAGAGAAGGCACTAGATTTAAGAGGGGTTGGGAAACACTGTAGAAGGGGGGGGGGTTAGCTGGGGCTTTAAGGAAGACGAAGCAAGAGGAAAGCATTCCAGGCATGGGAAATAGTGTCATGTCTCAGTGATCCCTTGCAGCTTTCAATCCGTGCTCCTATGCTTGTTAATGAAACAATATTGATCTAAAAAAAAGGGGGGGGGGGTTCTATTTCAGGGAGAAACTTTGAGTTTTTTTAAAAAGTATTTCACTAACTTCCAAGAAGTTGTCCAACTGGAATACCTTTAAATAACACTTCATGGGGCAGCTAGATGGCTGAATGGATTGAGAAACAGTCCTAGAGATAAGGAATCCTGGGTTCAAATTTGGTCTCAGATACTTCCTAACTGTGATTCTTGGCAAGAAACTTAACCCTCATTGTCTAACCTTTCTTTACCTCTCTTGTGCCTTGGGATCAATATAAGTACTAAGATTAAGATAAGGTTTTAAAAAAAAATAGAAATAAAAACACTTCCTTTAAATAATTTGGATAATAAGCATAATACAATGGAAAAGAGCAATAACTGAAGCCAGAGAACATTGGTTCAGATCCTGCCTCTGCCTACTTCTTGTGTGACCTTGAGTAAATTACTGCTTTGGCCTCAGTTTTGTCATCTATAAAATGGGGTGTTGATCTTGAGGCCTTTGAGCTCCCTTGTGGCCCTAATTCTATGATCCTATGAACTTTAAATAACCTTTAAAGATTCTGGCAAGATGATTGATGTGGCCCATTTCTGAAGCATAGGTCTTGCATACAGAGAGGTCTTCCTAGCTCCCTGGTGTAGAGGATAAGCTTCATGTTCCATGAAGATTATAAGTGAGGAAATAGCCACAGAGAGCTCAATTGACCTACAAATTAAGCCCGAGCTAAAAAGAGAGCACAAAAGCGTCCCCAAATTGAAAAATCCCCAGAAAGCAATAAGGGACTTAATACAGCAGAAGGCAGTTTAGTTGCTTTTGGAGTGTTTTTCTTTGTAAATCCTATGCCAGTTTGAAGTGGTTAAGGGCTTTACTCACCCCACTCGTTTCCAGTAAGACTTTTCTTTACAAGGTCCCCTGTCTGAACTCATTGTGGAAGATTAATCATATTCTCTTGCTGTTTTCCATCACGACAGCACCAAGTCCTGAAGCCAGTTCCCCCCATATCCCGCCCCTAGTTTCGTTTGTCTACAAAACTGATTTCAGGTGTACGGCGGGCCATCTTCTCCTCCCCTCTCCCCTCTCCCCTCTCCCCTCTCCCCTCTCCCTCTCCCTCCTCCGCCTGCTCTGGTGGAAGCTGCGAGCCGGTCCAGTGAAAGGATGAAGCCTTCACCTACCCAGTGACTAAGAATTGTGCGTGAATTTAAGAACTCTTGCAGACCTGGACTGCAGCCTTTTGTTTCCCTCATCCGTAGGCAGTCACCAACTCTTCTGATGTGGCGGTGAGCTCCAGGCTAAGGACTGGACGCCAGATCCAGCAGACAACATGTGCTACGTCAAATGTGCCGAGTTCATCGGGACTATTCTAATGTCCCTCTCCTTAACATGTATCACCATCAACATTCTCTTGTTTTTCCCCAATTGGGAGCTAAAGTATTTCAATGAAGGCCAGCTGAGCGTCTACGTCAATTGCTTACCGGGAATTGTAGGAGGGGGGCTGATGGTAAGTAGAACTGAGCTCCAATTGGCTACTTCTCTCTACGCCTCTCTTTGGAGGCGAGGCTTCAAAAAGCCTCTAAGTTGTCTATTCTAGAGTTCATCTCAAAAACTCCTTTCGGAAAGAAGCTTCTAAAAGAAGATGCTAAGAAGGCTGCATCGTGTGGGATACAGGCGAGCGGTATTTGTGAGGTGTCCCTTTACGCTCTCAGCTAGCCTGCCTTTCCAGATCTCCCGGGTTTCCTAGAAATTAACCAAGGAGTTGAAAGCCGCCTGACTTTCAGGGCCAGGGAATAGGCTTGTGGACCTGTAATCAGATTGCTGGCGACCTAGAATTTACAGCATCTGATAGCATTTAACTTTTAGCCTGAGGACAGGTTGAGGGAGGGAGGGAGGAGGGCTGACAAGACCGCCCGACCAATTATTTCCTGGGATCTTCAGGGCAGGGTAAGGGAAACGGAGGAAGAAACAAAATGGGGATTGGAAGGACTGAGAAAGCTGGTGACTTTCTAGGCAAGATTTATTGATTACCGATTCTGTTTTATAAAGAGTCTGAGGGAGAAGATAAACCTTTCACACATAGACAATCACAAGTTAATGATTTGCATTGCAACCCAGTGGATCTGGTTTTGAATCTAGACAGAGTTTTCTATTGGTTGATAAATGGAACCCTCTAACCCAGATTTCCAGAGAATGCTTGCTTGGGTAGGTTTTTGTCAGACCATCCGGTTACCCAAGGTCCAATGCAGAGGAGGGGTTTGAAACCTCCGGTGAGGTATGGGCTACGTGTCTGACTTTAGCTATGGCTTCAGTGTTTCTAAGGGTCTGCTTTCTCCCCAGCTTTGCTGAATGGAGTTAGGCTAGTTCTGTACCTTGTTTGTCCCGATAAGCTGCCTGCTGTTTGACCGTGAGGTCAAACTTATGGGCTGCATTGCCTTGAATTTTGTAAAAGCCTTGAACTGTGGCACTTTAGGATAAGTTAATGAGGACGGATATGGCTGGAGTGAGGTCTATAGGAAGAACCCGACAGGCAGCATCTGTGTCTGGAGCCAAGGCTGGTTGTCTGTGTATTTCGCATTTTTAAAAATTAACTGGATGGTGTTGGAATGATAGTTTGGGGTAACTCAAGTATTAGCTTGATCCCTGCCTTATGTGACTCAACTTAGGTTTAAAACTTTAAAAACATATGGAGAATGGACATTAAAAAAATTAATTTCTTAAAGAAATGTGACTTTATAAACATATAAGATAACATATATAAACATATACTCATTATTGGTTAGGTAAAGTGTTTATTTATCTGATCATTAATCTTCATCTCATCTTCCATCTTAGATTCACTGTGCATTTGGTTCCAAGGCAGAAGTACTGTCAAGGCTAGGCAATGGGGGTCAAGTGCCTTGCCCAGGGTAACAGCTAGGAAGTGGCTGAGGCTGGATTTGAACCCAAGACCTTCCATTCCCAGGGTTGGTGCTCTATCCACTGAACCACTTGGCTGTCCCCCCCAAAAATATATATATTTCATATATTTTTATTATTATATATTATAAATATATGTATCATAATATATTTATATTATATATAATATATATAATTTAAAAAAATCTTTCATTCTAATAAATAAGTTGTCTACATTGGAAAGAATCTTAAATTTGATGTCAGGAGTTGGGTTCAAATCTGTATATGCCCATTCTCTGTGTGTGACCTTAAGCAAGTCATTTAACTTCCTTAGAGCTCAGTTTTCTTGAGTATAAAAAGAACAGGTGAGTTTTTGAGCCTCCTTTCAACTAGAGATATAAGATTCTGAGAGCTGGCAAAATTAATTTTAAATTTAAATTGCCTCTTTTGCTCTATGCCTTATATTTCAATATCTGTGTACTTGTCTTCCTCCCTACCACAAACACTCCTTCAAGGTGGACAGCTTTGTTTCCCTTTCCTGGTCCTTCCCAGCTGCTCCTGCCTTCTCCTTTGAAAATTCCTTCTACCTACTCAGTACAAGTGTTGTATGCTCCTAATTATTTACATGCTGTCTTCCCCATTTGAATGGGAGTTCTTTGAAGGCAGGAACTTTTTACCTTTATATCTTCAGCATTTAGGGCAATACTTCATACATAGTAAGCCTAGATAAATGATTGTTGATGATAGATTGTCTTTATTCCCAGAGGTATTAAATTACCCAAAGGGTAATTTAAGAAATGTGAACTATTTTACTGATGATTTGTTTTTACAACAATCATTTCCTCATTTTACTTCAGCTCTTCCCACTTAGAACTCCCTTCCTCTTGGAGCAAAGAAAAATGGTTTGTCTAATTGATGTAGCAATTGGCTCTAAAAAACAGATGTCTCCCACTTTTCTATTATGAGGAAGCCGTGGATTTCATTCTCTGTTCTCCAGAAATACGGACTGGATAAATACTCACTAGATGTAAAGGAATGAAATTGGCTTCATAACAGTTTTTTAGGTGACCCATTGATCCCCTAAATATTACCTAGCTCATGTACAGGGATAGGACCTAGACCTATGATTTCATTAGCATGGGGAACTCCAAAGTCAGAAAACTCCCTTTACCAGATACAGATTGGCACCTTCTCTATAATCTTTTAGGAGGAAAGTGATTTATACATCTTTTAAGTACTATATACTTGTGAATTATTATCAAGAGAAGTCAGGAGAGCATTTAAGAGAATGGTGAGAATGATCTGACACAAGTTATAGCCAGAGAAACCTAGAGCATTTAGAAGTGAAGGGATTTGCCCAGGGTCATACAGTCACATATGTCTATATCAGAGGTAGAATTTGAACTAAGGTTTTCTTGCCTTTGAAGCTGGTTCTCTATCCATTAATCACACTGACTCTGGAGAGTGCCAAACTGGGAACCTCCAAACCAAAATGATATATATATTTTTTCAAATGGATAGTTCATAGTCATCCTAGAGAACTGACAACAGAACTCTTATGCTCAGTCTAGGTAGGACCTTGTTGGTGAAACCATGGCACATGTGCACAGCCGGCACTCGGGGAGCTGCTCTGTTCCCCCTTTTCCCAGCACCTAAGTACATTTTTTGCATGCTTCACCCCTCTGTTCAGCTGCCCAAAGCAAGCACTTTCTCCCTCAACTCTTTCTGATAATGGGGGGGGGGTGCTCTCAGACAACTTGAATTTGCCCTCTGGGTACTTGAACTGGGAAAAGGTTCATCAACCCTGGTCTAGGATGTTTTAATTATTTAGCAAAAACTCTGCTGGAAATTTTATAATGTCTGAGATACACCCTTAAATCAGAGAGCAGGAATTCTGTACTCGCCCATAGCTAGTTTTTTTTTTTTTATTTCACAACTTTGGGGTTTGGCATCCTTTCCAGTTACCACCTACTCTATTCTCTCTCACAAAGCAGAGTGCCTAGTGACATTTAGCCATACTGAAATGAATTAAAATTCATTTATTCTACAAAGTTTTACAACATTGTCTGAGATCATTTGAGGTTCCCCTTACCCCAGCAAGCCCCCAGACCAAAGCTGGGCAACTTTGACTCTCCCTGGCTATTAGCAATTTCAGCCTTTAGGAAAAGAGGAAAATAAATGGTCCTTGTATAGCATTCAAATGAACCAACAAGAGGCCATTGGAGAAGAATTAATATCTGACTGGCTTCTTTCCTAACTAGGTATTCTTACCTTCCCTTTACTTTGTTGCATTGGATGGGAAAGACTGTTGTGGATGCCTCGGCCATGAGAATTGTGGGAAAAGATGTGTGGTAGGTATTCTCTTCCTGACTCCCAGATCCAAAATGTAATTTTTCCAGACCTGATGAAAAGCCCTGGATCACTTATAAGCTTGCATTCCTTCCCTAGATGCTCACCACAATGGTGCCATCTGCTGTTGGACTTATGGGAGCTTGTTACTGTATCATTATGTCGGTTCTTAGCATACTGAAAGGTCCAAGATGTCTTGATGTGAGTGGCGAATGGAACTACCCCTTTGCCACCGTCAGAAAGTATGTAATATTTTATGCACTTGGCAAAGCCCTCTTATCTGTATGCATGGAAAGAAACTAATTTTTTAATAACCTGGCATCGAAACCTGAGAGGGACCCTTGAGATCATCTCATCCAGCCCCCTCATTTTACAAAGCAGGAAAATGAGATACAGCAAGATTAAGTGATTTTCCCAGAGTCAAACAGAGTGAGTTGAAGAAAAAGGAATTTGAATTAGCTCCTCTGAATATGGCGCCAGGGTGCTTTCCATCAAATCATTCTGCTTGACCAAGGGGATTGAATAACAAAGATTTCCTGATTAAATGAAAGCTTATTTCACCATATTGATAGAAAATATTATCAGTTATTGTTACTAGTTACTAGAAAATGTTACTAGTTATTACATTAATTTAGTTATATTACAGATCAAGATCAAAACAAAATAACCACAGAGGGAATAAATATTGCACAAAGATTTTTGGGATGTTTTATAGATACATACATGTGTGAATATACATATGTGTAACACAATCAGACATGGTCATATATAATACTATTATATGTGTATATTATGTATACGATACATGCATAACATGTATACATTTATATAAATATATACATATATAGTATAGCTAATCTATTTTATGGTTAATATATAATGTATCTATATTAAGTTATAAGACAGTACTATTGTTCCTGGTCCCAGTGGCAGTGCAATGAAGGAGTTGTTACTGTTATATTTCAGCATCTACTTCTTTTCAGGGACACAGCATGATACAGAAGAAGGAGTAGTGGACCTAGAGTCCAGAGACTCGAGTTCAAATTTCCACTGTAATATTTAATAGCTTTATGTTTCTGAACAAGTAACTTAACCTCTCTCCTCTCTGTTTCTTCATCTGCAAAATAAGGGGTAATAATCCAGATGAGTATAACTGGGCCTTCATGATGAAAGTGATCTGTAAAACCTTCAAGTACTCTATATATCTCAGTGATTATCTCTCTCCTTCTCTCTCCCTCCCTCCCTCCCTCTCTTCCTCTCCTTTTCTCTCTCCCTCTCTCTCTCTAAATATATAATAAGAGAAGTCATAAGAGGGTTCAAGAGAATTATCTGGATAGTCAGACATAAGTTATGGCTGGAGAAAATTTTCCTTTTGACATGGAGTCATTCAAGCCTTGCCCCTGCTCTATTTTATTTTAATTCTTTCTGAATTCACTTTAAAATGTTTCATCTTCCATTTTGGAGGGCCAAGGGAAGATATCTATGAATTTAGGAAGGTGTTTGTACTGGATTTGAATCTTCTCTACTATTGTAATTGGATATATGACAGCTCTCATTTTCATCCAGATATAACTGATTTTTCTCATTGTTAGTTTATAGCAAACACAATCTAGTTGTTTTACAGATGAGGAAACTGAGGCTGAATTTGAACTTAGATCATCTTGGATCCTGACTTACATTCTAAACACAGAGCCACCTAGCTGCCTTTTTTTTGTTGACATTTTTAGATTAAGAATTATTTTTTATTAGTATCAAATTCTTCACATGTGCCTTACCCACATTAATATTTAAATCAAAACCTACTTGCTCCAAACTCTTCGTATTTTCCTGGTTTGCTTCTTTCATTGATATCCACTAGTGTATATTTAGGAAATATGAACTGTTTTTTAAGGGAAAAAATGTGATTTGAATAATTTTTTTTTCCTAGAAGAAGCTCTCATGTTACTAATTGGTCTCTGTTTTGATCATAGGACCACAGATCTGGGACTGGACAATCTTAAAGGCCATCTAGTCTTGTCCCCTCAGGTTTTTTTGTTCATTTTCAGTTGCATCCACCTCTCTGTGACCCCTTTTGAGATTTTTTTTGGCAAAGATATCAGGGTGGTTTGCCATTTCCTCCTTCATCTTATTTTATAGATTAGCAAACTGAGGTCAACAGGGTTAAGTGACTTGCCCAATGTGAATGTTTGAGGCTGGATTTGAACTTACGAAGGTAAATCTTATTGGTTCCAAACTCCATGTTCTAGCCATTGTACCATGAATCATGAGTATCAGACTTTAGCTACTGTATCTTGGTGTTGCACTGAGTATGCAGGAATTACTATTGGTTTGTTTTATTTTGTTGTTGTTGTTTTAAATAACCCTTACCTTCTGTCTTGGAGTAAATACTGTGTATTGGCTCCAAGGCAGAAGAGTGGTAAGGGTTAGGCAATGGGGGTCAAGTGATTTGACCAGGGTCACACAGCTAGTAAATGTCTGAGGCCAGATTTGAAGCTAGGACCTCCCATCTCTAGGCTTGGTTCTCAATACACTGAGCTACCCAGCTGCCCCCATAGCTCTTGGTTTTAATATTTTAATTTAATGCCAAAATGAGATTGATGATGAATTAAAATGAAAACAACCATGATTGTTATGCACATGATATTTAGGGACATGTAGAGACAACCAGTAGGTTAAATTTCAATCTTTCATATTATGCTTTTTAAAAATAAAAATATCATCCTTTTATTTTTAGATCACCTGCATTTCGGAATATTTTTCTCCTCCCTCCTATCAAAGAATTTAAAAAGAGATAAAAATTAATTCAGTGCAATTAACCAATATACCAACCTAGTTTGTATAAAGGATAATTTAGTGTTGTGACCTAAACTATGTTAATTATTTAGTTGCCACGGATATCCCAAATATAAAAGAAATATAACCAAGTCGGCTGGAAATTTATGGTGATTTAATTGATACATTGGAAAGAAATTAAGAAGAAGGAAGAAGGAAAAGGGTGTAGGATTTCTCTTGCCTGGCTAGTACCAGGAGGAAGACCAGAGGCTCTAGGAAGATAAGGTTTTAAAGAGTAAGGAGCAAAGAATCAGTCTGAACTCCAAAGGGCTCAACCAAGATGCCTGAACCTGAATCAGCTCAAGGGCAAACTCACCGCCAAACCCAGACAATAGCTTCCACCATGCCAAGATGTTGGAATGTTTAGCATGCTGCCAGCCAGAGTTGCCTCTCCGGGGGAAAAAGCAAGAGAGAGCAAGTGATGTGCCTTATATAGACGGTTTTATGTCACTTTCCTACATCTCATCTGTACCAATGATAGCTTAGCTTGACTTAGGACAGCCCAGGGGTCTGTCCAGATTTTTCTGCACATGACTGTTGAGGGCCATTTACTCAGATAATTAAATCTTTGAGTATGGTGCAGGCATTCCTGACCTTGTTAAACTAAGTAGGGTGGAGAAATATATAGTTCCCAAGACTTGATTCTGTTAAACCAAATATCTCCATTGTTACTTATCAGGAAATAGCTAAATCAGATCTTCTAAAGTAAGGCCTGAGTAGGGTGGAGTAGTTTTAAAATTCACATTTGGCAGGGTGTATAGTATTTCTTACCCATAGTATCTAGTCCCTGTAAGGAAAGAGGGAGGTGCATTTTCTCATTTCCTCTTTGAGACCAAACTTGGTTATTATTATCTCACACTTATTTGTCAATTTAAAGAGAATATTCACAGAGAGGCTATTGTCTTTCTGAAGAAGGAAGAGCTAAGCGTCATAAATTTGTATATATATTTATATATAAAGGGGATCTTAGAGAGCTAACATTTCAATTCTTTCTCCCCCTTCCATTTTACAGATGAGGAAACTGAGGCCCAGTGGAATTGACTTGTCCAAAGTGTCACACAAGTAAAATGTATCTGAGCTGATTAAATCAAAACCAGGTCCTTCCTCAGTCTCTTAAGTACACCACTCTTGGAATGCTGGACTTTAGGGGTAATAGATTCAGCTTTTAAAGTCCATCACAGGTCTTAAGGTCATTATTTTATGGAAACTATGATGCTGACCACAACTACCTGCATCAAAAACTTTGATATATTGGTTGAAATCTTTCCAGGCATCATATAATGGGACTAATACATTTCTATTTTTTCTAACAACAGTTACATTACTAACCACAGACTATGGGGCATGTGCGTCAAACCCCCACATATTACACAATTTCACCTGCTCATGTTTTTCCTTCTCGTGGGCTTTGGAGTACTGGAAGTCGCCTTTCTTATCCTTCAAGTAGTAAATGGTGCAGTTGGAGGCCTATGTGGTTATTTCTGCACCACGGTAAAGGTAAGAGGCTCTAGGCTAATGTCCCCTCACTGGGCAATGCAATACAGTTTCTGTTATTGGGGAAACAGAAGCAAATGAACATCACCAACTTGCTGGCAACCAGCATTCCTCTATAATAAAACAAATTATAATACAAATAAATAAGAATATGTAAATAGCATTTACATACATTGCCAGCTTAGAGAATTTATGTGAAATGCCTTGTGAACCTTAAAGTCTTTAGAAGTACGAGCTGTTATCCCATTCTCTTAGTTGTACGGAAGTGAATTGGTCTTAAAAAGTTGATTTGAGGGAACCAGTCCTGCTGCTCTCCCCAGAATGGTTTATGGTGCTTTCTCTGGCACTAGCATTGCCAGTTATAGCACAGCCCATAACAGTCCCATTTACTCCATGAGCTTGATGCTACAAAGTCTTCTCTTACCAACCTTTGTAGAGCTGATGAGATGGAAATCAGGAGCTGCCCCTTGCTGATCTCCTTCTGCCCCAAGGGAGAGCATATAGGAGCTCCAGGGTACCTTTCACTCCAGAGTAGAGAAGACAGTGCAGAGAATACTGGGATCCAAGGACAAGTAGACCAGTAGAGAGCTGCCATACCCAAGGGGGCACACTCAACATGGTGCTTTCAACTCTGTTCAGTTCATGACAAACTTCCTCTATGGAAACCAGGAAGGACTTGTTTCCTGAAGATAGGATTTAAGAGACAAACGCTCAGCCATTCAATTCAGAAAAATAGCTGCCATCTTCCATGCATAAAGAGATTTATGAAATGTTTTATAACCAAACCAGCCAGCAGAGGGAGCAAATCTGCAATCTCTTGCATAATGTTGTTTTATTGGTCCATGTCTATGTCTGAAATCTGATCCAACAAACACGAGTTAATGTTCGGTTGGGAGAATTCTTTTCCTTCTGTTGACTTTGCACAATGAGGTAAATAGCAGCTCTTTCCACAGTAGAAGCTTAGATGCCTCTAAATCCAACTAGATATAAAGCCCTAAGACAAAGAGCTTCTACTTTGCGGAGTTACTTCCTTCAAAGGAAACTCAAACTCCAAACCTAAAAGCCAAACCACAGCCACAAAATGTATCCTTTGCCTAGGAATAGGAGAAAAACATCTGCAAATTAGTGGGGAGAACATGAGAACAAGATTTGGTCCTAGAGAGGCTAGAAGTCTGATTTCCTTGTGGGCTTTCCATGCAAGTTCTCCAAGGGCATAAAGTCAAAAAAGATACTTGCATTGCTTCAGAGAATGTATGGTTTAAAGAAAAAAAAGGAGGGGGAGAGTGGGAAGTAAACAAGTATTGCAGTTTTCTCAAAAAAAAAAAAAGCTTATCTTTAGCATAGTGCTAGTGCAATAGAGGGTTAAAACTGCAAGGTATAACACTGGTTCAGGGACATTTTGAGGGGGAGGCACGAAACAGAGGGGCCAAGGGGTGCTCAAGTTCATTGGAGAAGTGATAAAGGGAGGCTTTTTATAGCTAAGACAGATTGAGTAACCATTTCTACAGGATTTGGAGCTCCATAAAAGGGTCCTCTGTTACCGGAAGAGGTAGCAGAATCCACTTCACTAGGGGCCTTTTAGGAAATAATAAATGGATGACCATTCATTGGGTATGTTGGGGCAGGGATTCTTGCTTAGTTGCCAGGCTGGAACCAATGAAACTCAGAGGTCTCCACCTTCTCTGAGATTCTGGAAGTTTTTGATCATTGTGTATTTCATATGCCAATCTCTGCCAGGGAGATTGACTCATGATACGTGTTAGAGTGTTAACCTGGTGCTGGGCAATTCTCTTAACTTCTCTGAGGCTCAGTTACTTTCCTCTTAAAATGAAGATATTTGGTCTTTTGCTAGTCTCCTTCCAGGGCTATTTGGTGCAATGAACAGGACACCTTGGGATTAAGGAAGACTCTAATTCAAAGAGATGCCCAAACAAAATTAAAGCATGTATAGATATGTATCAAAGAGATTATTTTATGAGGAGCAGATAAGAAGACACTAGAAGCTGGGTGTATCAGGAAACACTTCATGTAGAAAGTTTCATTAACTATTATAATTAATTCCCAGTAGTGCAAAGAATATGATGGATTAGAAGTTACTAAGTTCAAACACCTGCCCTGCTATTGATTTGCAACTTTGGGCAAATTACAACTTTTTTAGTCCTCAGTTTCCTCATCTGTAATAAGCTAGGGCTGGACTAGTTACCTTCTGAGAACCATTCTGACTGTAAATCTATGGAACAAAGGAAGCACGGGTGAGAAACTACCTATTGGCCAAGAGCTTTACATCCAGGCTTCCTTCTTCCATGGTCAGTCCATTGAACAGACCTCTGATTTTGCTAATATTCTGTGTTTTCTTAGGAAATCCTTTGGCAATAAGTTCATCATGAATAATTCAAAGACAACACTGATTCACACACATACCCTAACTTTCCATTCCTATGAGCTTTTTTTGGTGTGTGTGTGTGGGGGGAATAGAGTGTTATTTTTCTTCAGGGTCTCTGCTGGATGATTTATTTATAAAGCATTTCATAACTTTTTTTAAACCTTGGGCGTTGTTTACAAGGAATCTTGCTTTAAACTCAGTGATTATTATTTCCTTTTTTCAAATGTCCTATTGTGTGAGAAAATGTTTTGAGTAATAACTCCAGGTATCTGTGATGTAATTGGCGTGGGTACTTTCTTTGCTTAGCAGTTTGGTCTTTGAGGAAATCCTTGGCTGAGAACTCATCACTCTCACGATGAATGGGCTTCTTTGAACTCAGTGAGGCTGATCCTTGTACCATAGAGATATAGCCCATCACCAGTCCTATACTTGATATTTTTTTCAAGCAGAGATCTTGGAGACCATTCCTTGCCAGCTGGCATGACCTTTGCCATGGATCACCTCAAGACCATCCTGAGATTTTAGTGGAGAGCTTTAATGGGATCATTGGGATAAAGACTGGACCTAGAATTTTATGAATATACGGTACTCCAGAGTAAGGCCACTCCTTCAGCACTTTCTCCACAAATTATAGTCATAGGGAGTGCCCTGGTGCACTAGTAGAGGTTAAATGATTTGCCCAAGACTTCAGAACCAGTATGGGTCAGAGGCAAGACTTGAAGTCTTTCTGGCTTTGAGTTCAGCTCTCTCTACCCATTATGCCACATTGTTTCTCAAATGTTAAAATCTTCTGGGATGACTTTGTTGGTAACAATGTCTATTCTCTTTTCTTTATAGAAATCTAGAAGAACAAACCATTATGATCTTCCTGAATTTCATTGTAATTTATATTTCATTTTTTATTAATTTGTAAGACTTTGTATTAGTATTTGTATCATGTTGCATATTCTTTGCTTTTATAAATTTGAATAGGGACTGATAAATCTGTGCTATGACAAGGCCTGAATTTAAGTGATATCAAGTCTTATCCAATGCATGAGAAACTTAAGCCTGCTTTATAGGGGATTTTCACTGGAATAAGTTAAGTAAGGTCCCTAGCATATAAAACTGAGTGATACTATTAACAGACATCCCAGGGATGGAAATGACATTCTGATAAGTACTACATACATTTGCATGTACTTTTTAAAATTTAAATGAGAGTCTCCTGGAATACCTTTTGAAAAAAGAAAGAAAACAGAGAAAGAAACCCTCCTTCACTGTTTAAATGTTTCCCACTAATATAGTATTTACAAGCTTTTTCTGAAGCTCCTTTAGATAAAATAATAGTGTTATCTGGGATGGTGGGAACCCGCATGCCCACCCCCTGCTTAATAAAGTTATCCTGGGATCAATGAAAGAGTCACCAATCACAGCTGGACCTCTATATCCACACATCTAGTGTTTTAGGATGATGTAAGGAACCTCACTGAGAAAGGAACATTGGCAGAGTAAGAGAAGGGTGTGGAGAAGTCACCAAGAAAGAAAATAAAGAGGGAGATAGATGAAGCAGTAAACCCAAAGCAAAACAAAGCCAATTAATGGAGGAGAGGAAGGCATGCAAAGTAGACATCCCCCCTTACCCATAATGAACTGGGAGAATACTGACGAGTCACTCAGAATAGGCCAGTGTAGATAGATTGAGATCTTTTAGAATTTAGGGGAAAGAGGAGGTGTGAGAGTAGGTACTGGACTGACCCAACACCCCAAGTCTTTGTATAAAAATTTTTTTAAGATGTATTTGCCACTGAGAAAGACAGAGGCAGAGAGAAAGAGAGACAGAGACAGAGAGAGAAAAATAAGAAAAGGAGTGAGGGATGTCATTTAAGAAATATAGGAACAAAACAAAAGGCAAACTAAGTGTTACAATAGAGTACCAAGAGAGATCATACCAAGAGAGAGATAAAGATGCTTGTACTACATATATGTATATATGCACATGTATGCATATATACACACATGTTCATATACTATATATAAAATGTATATATACACATATGTACAAAATATAGATCTAATGTGTTATTTGTATGTATAAACTCATATAAATACATATTCATTATAACCTTAAAAAAGGCCAGTGATCATGATAGCAGGGATAGCAGGAGTCATCCCTAAAATCATAGTGTTAGGGCTGGAAGGGATGTGAGAGGTCATCTCATTAATCCCCTCATTTTAGACTTAACGAAGAGATGCTCAGATATGGGAAATGATTTGCTCAAGGTGCCACAGGTAGTAAGTGGCAAAGTAGAGAATGCTGGTCTTTCAACATCAGAAGCAACAGACTTCACTGACCCCCAGTGCCTTCAAAGTCTTGCATCTTATATTTGCACAAGCCTGGAAATTGCCTATTTGCCATTTACCTCTGTATTAATTCTTTGGCAGGCTCTTTCTGTTCCAAACCACTTTCTATCCCTAAACCTAAATTCTAGTGACTCAAAGTTTCTACCAGTATACAAATGAATTAATGATAAACAGTTGCTTCTTAGTCACACAGATTAAAGAACTCACATGAGGATTCCAAGGATAAATAACTTCCAGTGTAACATATTCCCTGGGATTACTTTGCATCTCTATATGGCCCCTTCCATATCTAAATAGAGAGCACTATACCATGTTACCTCTTTTTACATAGAAGAAAACTTTATCTTTCAGAAAGAAGATACAATTCAGTATCAGGAGAAATGTGTGTGATACTCTCTAAAGCTCATACATTTGAACAAGGTGATTGGGAACAGGTCTTTGTTGAAGACAGATTGGAACATGGAGGAAAAAAGGCAAGAGAACATTTTTTTATAGCACAACTGACCCAGTAGACTGGTTGACTCTACCAAGGTTGCCAGAGATTATATGGAATTGGCCGGTGTCCACAAACCCAATAGAACAAATTCCCCTGAACTTAATTCCATGATTTTCATGGGTCATGCTCTTAGGTTTAACCCTTCCTTACATTGTAGAAAAATGGGCATAAAAGGGAGGGAAAAAAAGTCAGCAGAACTGCCTGCCAAGTGCCCAATTGCTATCTGGGTTTCTGCCATTCTAGGAATAAGAATAAATCATTCACTTCATTGTAAAAGATAGAAAAATGAATTCATGGCTAATTTAAATTAATGATTTAAAATCTATGCCAAGACATGAAAAATAGCATTCTCAGCCTATAGCTTGTCCTCCTCCCAATAATATTGCCTTGTAAACTTTGAGATGATCTAATCCAACTTTCTTGTTTTATAGATATGGAATCCAGGATGGAGAGAAGTGATGACTTGCCTGAACTCACAATTTCACTCAGTTAGGAAGTCGTAAATTTGAAACTAATGCCTCTGATACTTGTTGGCTCCCTGGACAGTTTATTTAGCCTTTCCACGCTACATGCAATGATAAAACTGCATCGATAGAGGGTGTTGCCTTCTTGGGAATTCCCTAAATTAAATAACAAAATCACAGGATTGATCCCATCCACCACCCAAATTGATGTGCTTGAAATGTGCAATTTTAGATTTCTGTTTCATAGAATTTATACTTGCGTTTGTTTTGGACCAAACCCATGATTTATTTTTGAATTGTTTTTAAATTTCATTTATTTAATTAATTAATTTAGAATATTTTTCCATGGTTAAATGATTCATGTTCTTTCCATCTCATTCCCCCCCCCCCCCCCAGCCAATGAGCAATTTCCCTGGGTTTTGTGTGTATCATTGTTCAAAACCTATTTGCATATTACTAATATTTGCAATAGAGTGATCATTTTAAAGTCAGCATCTCCAATCATATCCCCATCGACCCATGTGACCAATCGTGGTTTTTTTCTGCATTTCTACTCCCACAATTCCTTCTCTGGATGTAGATAGTGTTCTTTCTCATAAGTCCCTCAGAATTGTCCTGGGTCATTGCATTGCTGCTAGTAGAGAAGTCCATTACATTTGATTGTGCCACAGTGTATTAGTCTCTGTGTACAACGTTCTCTTGGTTCTGTTCCTTTCACTCTGCATCAATTCCTGGAGGTCTTTCCAGTTCACATGGAATTCCTTTCAGCATAATAGTATTCCATCACCATTAGATACCACAATTTTTTTAGCCATTTCCCAATCGAAGGACACTCCCTCATTTTCCAATATTTTTTTTTTTTGCCACCACAAAGAATACCGCTGTAAATATTTTTGTACAGGCCTTCTTCCTTATTATGTCTTTGGGATACAAACCCAGCAGTGGTATGACTGGATCAAAGGGCAGGCAATCTTTTAAAGTCCTTTGGGCATAGTTCCAAATTGTCTTCCAGAATGGTTGGATCAATTTACAATTCCACCAACAATGCATTAATGTCCCAATTTTGCCACATCTCCAGTATTCATTACTTTGCTGTTATATTGGCCAATCTGCTAGGTGTGAGGTGGTACCTCAGAGTTGTTTTGATTTGCATTTCTCTAATTATGAGAGATTTAGAACACTTTTTCATGTGCTAATTGATAGTTTTGATTTCTTTATCTGAAAACTGCCTATTCATGTCCCTTGCCCATTTATCAATTGGGGAATGGCTTATTTTTTTTTTTTGGTACAATTGATTTAGCTACTATTAAAGGGAGTTTGGGAAGGAAGCAAGGGAGCAGAGTAGAAACAGAAGTTGGATGGAATGCAATAAACAAGGAAGTGCCAAAGGGAGCTCTTAGAATTCTGTGGAAAGATTCTAGGAGTTAAGAAAAGGGCCAGTAGTAAATGACATTTTTCCTGTTTGAGGTTTGAGACAACATGAAAGTGTGCAAAGTAGTTATCATCATGGGGATTATGGCAAATTTATACCAAGCCATACTTCTTGGGTATCATGTGCTTTTTTGTAGTGATTCCTGTGAATCACTACATAACACTACACTCATATAGTGAATCTATATGAGACAGTGAAATGACTGAAGATGGAAATAGACAAAACTATCATATATACCTGTGATTCTAGTGTTGCTATACCCATTGAAAAAGATTTATTGCACTGGGAAAAAAGTTGTGGGCAAGCTATTTGGGAAAAAAAAGTACAGATAAGGATGAGACCAAATTGAAGTTAATGATATTAGCTCTAAAAGAAGGAATAGCAAACATGGAAACCAAACTAGAGAAAATGAATGGGGAATTACAGAAATGAAAACTAACGAAGTGAAATAACAGACACTAGTGAAGGAAAATGATAATAAGGGGGATCAAAAACAAAGCAATGATGGGGTGTCAGTGCTTCCACTATGTGATATGACTAGCCTTTAAGGGGACACAGAAATTATACACACTAAAATAAGCCATTTACTACTGCTGATTTAGAATACCTATGTAAAAAAATGACCAAATTTTTTGAAGAACCTATGAAATGCATAAAGGAATTCAAATGGGCAATTAGATTATTTGATCCTTCCTTTGAAGATACTGAAATTTTATTATCTGAACTATTTTCCAAAAGAGAAAAGGAACAATTTATTGGGGAAATTAGAGAATCCAAATTTAATTTCATGGCTGACAGATGAATAGAATCTAAAACTATCCAACTTACAGAACTTATGTTTCCTAGATCAAGCTAGGCCAGCTTTGTTAGAAGCAATGAGAAATTTTGCTAAAAGACCTGACACGTGGGGTACATTCGAGAAGCTGAAACAAGAGCATGTGGAACATCCTTCTACATTTTTAGATAGAGTTGTTGAGATGGGAACAATTATTTTGGGGTTCACTAATCTTTCTGAAAAGTTTACAACACATAAGAAGATAGTTTGTCAAGGGAAGTTGTTCACCAGTGCGGACTTATTTCAGACTTCACTGCCCAGGGTGGGAGTCTCTTAATCTAGAAGACTTAAGAAAAATGGCTACCTATGTTTTTAATGGAGAAAAAAAAACATAAAAATAAGCAAAAGAATGAACTTGTACCGGAGTTGAGGTCACAGTTAAAAAAGGCCAACAAAAAGCTAAGAGAAAAAGAGAAGAGGTAAAAAACTTAGCAACATTACAATCATATAAACCAAGATCAGGGAGTATATAGGTAGTTTGATAGGTATGGCACTGAATAAGTAAATTTGGGTAGGATTGTCATTTTTATTATATTAGTTCATCCTACCCACAAATATGTACAAAGGAAGCAAAGAACTAGTCAGCTGAAATGGATTGGTTATTAGGTTGAGGGCTCAGAGATTCCCCAACATTAACAAATATAACTTTTCCCAGACCACTGACCTTGCAGAAGGTCTCTTTGAACCCCCAACAAATTTGGGGCTACACTCACTTCCTCTCTAAATAGATTTCCCCTTGTTTCCTAACTTACTACCTAGGCTAAGCCTACACAGAGTCTTTGATGGAAGCCAGAAATAGCAGTTAAGTCAGAAAATAGTGTCAGTAGTGACCTAGTCACTCTGGCATGGACAAAGCCCATCAAGGCAACTTAGCAATTCAGTTCACTACTATGCTAGGTGTTCTTGAGAGGTCTTAAGATGTTTCTTCAGTATCTGGGATCACAGAGGAATCTCAGGAAATCACAACAGATGGTTGAATGGGTTTTCACCACAGGATCAGGAGAGAGAGATCAGCTCCAGAGTCATTGCTTGACCTCCCTGTCTTCTTCCTCCAGGGCTCTTAACTGTCCTAGGATCTTTCCACATGATTCTAAGGTCTTCTCCTGCTACTTCCTGGTTTGTTGCATTCCATCCAGCTTCTGTTTCCACTCTGCTTCCTTGCATCCTTCCAAAACTCCCTTTAGAAATACTTATACATTTGAGAAATTAGAACTTTGTTAGAGGTTTTTGTTATAAAGATTCCCCCCCCCCCCATTTGTTGCTTCCCTTCTAATTTTGGTTACATTGGTTTTCTTTGTATAAAACCTTTTAAATTTAACATAATCAAAATTATTCATTTTATATTTTGTAATCTCTGTCTTTTTCTTGGTCTTAAAGTCTTTCCTTTCCCATAGATTTGACAAATATAGTATTCTATGTTCATCTAATTTACTTAGAGTTTCCTTCTTTATATTTAAGTGATTTACCCATTCTGAATTTATCTTGGTATAGGGTGTGAGATGTTGATCTAAACGTAATCTCTCCCATACTGTTTTCCAATTTTCCCAGCAGTTTTTGTCAAATAGTGGGTTCTTGCCCCCAAAGCTGGAAACTTTGGTTTTATCGCATGCTATCTTTCTGAGGTCATTTACTCCAAGTCTATTCCATTGATCTTCCTTTCTGTCTCTTAGCCAAAACCATGTTGTTTTGATGATCACTGCTTTATTATAGTACAGTTTAAAATCTGGTACTGCTAGGCCTCCGTCCTTCAGATATTTTTTTTTCATTATTTCTTTTGATATTAATATTTTGTTCTTCCAAATGAACGCTGTTATATTTTTTTCTAATTCAATAAAAAAGATTCTTGGTGGTTTGATAGGTATGGCACTGAATAAGTAAATTAATTTGGGTAGGATGGTCATTTTTATTATATTAGTTCATCCTGCCCACAAGTAATTAATGTTTTTCCAATTATTTAGATCTAGTTTTAATTGTGTGGAAAGTGTTTTGTAGTTGTGTTCATATAATTCCTGTGTTTGTCTTAGAAGATATATTCCTGAATATTTTATATTGTCTAGGGTGATTTTAAATGGAATTTCTCTTTCTAACTCTTGATGCTAAGTTGTGTTGGAAATATATATATAAATGCTGATGATTTATGTGGTTTTATTTTATATCCTGCAACTTTGCTAACTTTTTAGTTGATTCTCTAGAAATCTTTAAGTAAACCATCATATCATCTGATAATTTAGTGTCCTCATTGCCTACTTTAATACCTTCAATTTCTTCTTCTCTGATTGCTACAACTGGCACTTCTATAGTACAATGTTAAATAATAGAAGTGATAATGGGCATCCTTGCTTCACTCCTGATCTTATTGGAAAGACTTCTAATTTATCCCCATTGTAGATGATGTTTGCTGATGGTTTAAAATATATACTGTTTATTATTTTTAGGAAAGGACCATCTATTCCTATACTTTCTTGTGTTTTCAATAGGAATGAGTGTTGTCTTTTGTCAAAGGCTTTTTCTGCACCTACTGAGATAATCATGTTTATTTCTGTTGGTTTGGTTGTTGATATGGCCAATTATATGGATGGTTTTCATAATATTAAAACATCCTTGCATTCCTGGTATAAATCCCATCTGATCATGGTGAATAATCTTTGTGATAATTTGCTAGAGCTTTTTTGTTAATGTTCTATTTAAGATTTTTACAGCTATGTAAAGAGATTGGTCTGTAGTTTTCTTTCTCAGTTTTTGGTCTGCCTGACTTTGGAATCAGTACCATATATGTGTCATTTGGTAAAATTTGGTAAATCTCCTTCTTTGCTTATTTTGTCAAGTAGTTTGTATAATATTGGGATTAGTTGTTCTTTAAATGTTTGATAGAATTCACCTGTAAATCCATCTAACCCTGGGAATTTTTTCTTAGGAAGTTCCTTGTTGGCTTGTTCAATTTCTTTTTCTGAGATAGGATTGTTTAAGTATTCTATTTACTCTTTTGTTAATCTAGGCAATTTATATTTTTGTAGATATTCACTCATTTCACTTAGATTGTTATATTTATTGCCATATAATTGGGGGAAATAATTCTCAATAATTACCTTAATTTCCTTTTCATTAGAGGTGATGTCTCCCTTTTCATCTTTGATACTATTAATTTGATTTTCTTCTTTCTTTTTTTATTAGATTAACCAATGCTTTATCTATTTTATTTGTTTTTTCAAAGTACCAGCTCCTAATCTTATTTATTAGTTCAATAGTTCTTTTACTTTCAATTTTATTAATTTTTTCTTTGATTTTTATGATGTACAATTTAGTTTTTATCTGGGGATTTTAAACTTGTTCTCTTTCTAGTTTTTTAAGTTGCCCAATTCACTGATCTTTTCCC
Source organism: Monodelphis domestica (assembly GCF_027887165.1). Classification (NCBI taxonomy): domain Eukaryota; kingdom Metazoa; phylum Chordata; class Mammalia; order Didelphimorphia; family Didelphidae; genus Monodelphis; species Monodelphis domestica. The sequence goes on from NC_077234.1 coordinate 48,904,643, forward strand.
TCTCTGATTTGTTGATATATGCACTCAGGGATATACATTTTCCCCTGAGTACTGCTTTGGCTCCATCCCATAGATTTTGTTAAATTCTTTCTTCACTGTCATTCTCTTCAATGAAAAAAAATAATTATTTCTCTGATTTGTTCTTTGATCCACCAGTTTTGAAGAATTAGATTATTTAGTTTAATTAAATTATTAGTTTCCAATTAATTTAAATCTGCCTTTCCATAAGCCCTTATTGATTATGATTTTTATTATATTATGGTCTGAAAAAATTGCATTTATTATTTCTGCTTTCCTACATTTATTTGCAATGTTTTTATGCCCTAGTACATGGTCAGCCTTTATTTTTGTGCCATGTGCTATTGAAAAGGGAGTGTATTCCTTTTTTCCCTATATATTTTTTCTCTATATATCTATTAACTCTAATTTTTCCAAGATTTCATTCACATCTCTTCTTTCTTATTTTTTTGGATTGATTTATCTAGACCTGATAGGGGAAGGTTGAGGTCTCCCACTAGTATAGTTTACTATCTATTTGCTCCTTAAACTCCAATAGTTCCTCCTTTAAAAATCTGGATGCTATAGCATTTGCTGCATACATGTTGAGTACTGATATTTCTTCATCGTCTATACTGCCTTTTATCAGAATGTAATTACCTTCCTTATCTCTTTTAATTAGATCTATTTTTATTTTGTCTTTGTCAGATATCATGATTGCAATCCCTGCCTTCTTTTTTCTCAGTTGATGCCTAATAAATTTTGCTCCAGCCTCTTACCTTTACCTTGTGTGTGTCTACCTGCCTCCTGTGTGTTTCTTGTAAACAACATATGGTAGGATTTTGGCTTCTAATCCACTCTGCTATCTGCTTCCATTTTAAGGGCAAGTTCATCCCATTCACATTCAGAGTTATGATTACTGCCTGTGTATTCCCCATCATTTTGATTTCCTCTTTTAGTCTTGCCCTTTTTACTTTCACCATTTCCTTCTATACCAGTGTTTTACTTTCAATCAGTCCCCCTTTACCCCACCCTTATTTTGCTTTTCTTCCCATCCCTTCCCTTCTTATTCCCCTCCTATTTTTCTTTAAGATCTATTAATTGTACCCCCACCTTTCCCTCCTTTTTAATACTCCCCCCATCTCCTCCACTTTATTATTCCCTCTCAACTTCCCTGTAGGGTAAGATAGAAATCTATACCCTAATAGATCTGGCTGCTTTTCCCTCTCAGAACTAATTCCACTGAGAGTAAGGTTTAAGTATTACCTATTACCACTTTCTTCCTCCCCTTCTTATAATATTATCCTCCCACACACACACCATGTACTTCTTTATGTGGTATAATTTATCCTAGTTTTATTCTTCCTTCAATTTTCTCTTAGTACCACCCTCTTCCCCCCCTTTTTTACATATCACCTTAAACAACTTAGTACCACTACCACTGCCTATGAATAATTATTCTATCTATAATGAAAACAAATTTTAAGATTTATAGATATTTTTCCATATAAAAATATAATCAATTTAAAGTTACTGAAGCACTTAAAATTTTCCTCCCTCTTGTTTACCTTTTTATGGTTCTCTTGAATTTTGTATTTGGACATCAAATTTTCCATTTAGTTCTGGTCTTTTCTTTAGGAATGCTTGGACATCTTCTGTTTTGTTAAATGCCCATACTTTCCCCTGAAAATATATAGTCAGTTTTGATGGGTAGATGATTCTTGGTTGTAGACCCAATTCTCTTGCCTTCCTGAATGTCATATTCCAAACTTTATGGTCCTCTAGTGTGGAGGCTACCAGATCCTGTGTAATCCTGACTGGGGCTCCTTAATATCTGAATTTCCTCTTTTTGGCTGCTTGCAATATTTTATCCTTGTCCCTGAAGCTCTTGAACTTGGCTATTACATTCCTGGGGGTTGTCTTTTGAGGGTTTAATATAGGGGTAATCTATGGTCTCTTTCAATTTCTATTTTGCCCTCTTGTTCAAGAATATTAAGGCAGTTTTCTTGGATAATTTCTTGTGATATGATGTCAAGGCTTTTATTTTTTCCAGGCTTTCCAGTAGATCAATAATTCTCAAATTGTCTCTCCTAGATCTGTTTTCTAGATCAATTGTCTTTTCAATGAGATATTTAATGTTTCCTTCTATTTTGTCATTCTTTTGATTTTGCTTTATTAATTCTTGCTGTCTTGTGAGATCATTAGCTTCTACTTGCTCAATTCTAGTCTTTAAATATTGATTTTCAGCTATGATCTTTTGACTTTCCTTTTCAGTTTGGTCTATCCTGATTTTCATGGCTTCCAGCAGGTCAATTCTGGTCTCCAATTTGCTTATTACTTTGTTTGATTTCTGTGCCTCTTTTTCCATCTGGGCAATTTTGTCTTTTAAGCTGTTCTTTTCACTTCTTTTTCCCACTCCCCCCCCCCCCCCATTTTCTTCTATCTTTTTTACTTGGTTCTTGAACTCCTTTTTGAGTTCCTCAAGAGCTTGTGATCAATTTCCTTTTTTTTTTTTTGAAAGTTTGGATATGTTTGTTTGTTTTTCACTCTCTGCTATTGCTTCTGTATTTTGCTCTTTTTCACCATAGAAATTATCCATGGTCAAAAGCTTTTTGCTGCTGCTCATTTCTTTTGCTACTTGTAGATTGTGGTTCCTGCTGGTTGATGGACATTACTTTTTTAGCTTCTGTCTCGCAGACTTTGCCTTGGTAGTATCTTCTAGACAGTTCTTTGTGTAGTGTATTTTAAAGAGTTTTACCCTGAGGCTACTTTTCCAGTTCCTTCTGCCTCTGCTGTGGCCAGCCTTGTTTCTGCCTAATCTCTGTGCACTGCTGCCCCAGGCTCCATGCTCTTCAGCCTTGGGTCACAAGTCTCACTGCCAAGGCCTTGCACTGCTCTCAACGGTAAGTCTGTGGTACCCTCATCCAGCCCTGGAGAATTTAGGGATTGTCCAGTATAATTTTGGGGGACTCACACTCCTTAGATGGAGAAATGAGGGTTAAAGACAGTGAGGAAAGGGATGATAAAAATGGCTTCCCTCACTATTCCTTCCCAGAGTCCCTGAATAACTTGAAGGAGACAAAATGGAGATCTCCCCTTGGTGAAGGCTTGCCCCTTGATGGCCATGCTGGCCCTCAAAAGCAGAGGGAAGTCTCTATAAGGAGAGAAATGTGGGACCTCACCAGATATGTGCTGCTTTGGGGAGCTCACAAGCTTTCTTTCCCCTTGTGTCTTCTTGAAAACTGGCAACAAGATGGAGTCTGCCAATGGGCTTACTCTCTAGATGTAAATAAATGAGATTGAATTCACTATCTGACTGTTTATTTGATCTAATTGTTGATTTGGGGCAAAGGGTAGAGGTTAGAAGGGTTGTGGGCCACCCTAAGTCTCTTTCTAAATAAAACTAATTACTAAAGTACAAGGCTTTCTTGTAGTGCATGGGAGAGGTAGAAAAAAGGGAAGAGAGCACTAGTCATCAATTTGAGTCCAGTATCTCAAAAGTTCATGGAAAGAAAGTCTTTGAAGAAGGTTTCTTTTTTTTTTTTTTAATATATTTTATTTGATCATTTCCAAGCATTATTCGTTAAAGACATAGATCATTTTCTTTTCCTCCCCCCCACCCCCCATAGCCGACGCGTAAGTCCACTGGGCATTAGATGTTTTCTTGATTTGAACCCATTGCTTTGTTGATAGTATTTGCATTAGAGTGTTCATTTAAAGTCTATCCTCTGTCATGTCCCTTCAACCTCTGTATTCAGGCAGTTGCTTTTTCTCGGTGTTTCCACTCCCATAGTTTATCCTTTGCTTATGAATGGTGTTTTTTTTCTCCTGGATCCCTGAAAGTTGTTCAGGGACATTACACCTCCCCTAATGGAGAAGTCCATTACGTTCGATTATACCACAGTGTATTAGTCTCTGTGTACAATGTTCTCCTGGTTCTGCTCCTCTCGCTCTGCATCACTTCCTGGAGGTTGTTCCAGTCTCCATGGAACTTCTCCACTTTATTATTCCTTTGAGCACAATAGTATTCCATCACCAACATATACCACAGTTTGTTCAGCCATTCCCCAATTGATGGGCATCCCCTCGTTTTCCAGTTTTGGGCCACCACAAAGAGCGCAGCTATGAATATTTTTGTACAGTACAGACCCAGCAGTGCTATGGCTGGGTCAAAGGGTAGATATTCTTTTGTCGCCCTTTGGGCATAGTTCCAAATTGCCCTCCAGAATGGTTGGATCAGTTCACAACTCCACCAGCAATGAATTAATGTCCCTACTTTGCCACATCCCCTCCAGCATTCATTACTTTCCTTTGCTGTTATGTTAGCCAATCTGCTAGGTGTGAGGTGATACCTCAGAGTTGTTTTGATTTGCATCTCTCTGATTATAAGAGATGTAGAACACTTCTTCATGTGCTTGTTAATATTTTTGATTTCTTTATCTGAGAACTGCCTATCCATTTCCCTTGCCCATTTATCAATTGGAGAATGGCTTGATTTTTTGTACAATTGATTTAGCTCATTATAAATATGAGTAATTAAACCTTTGTCAGAGGTTTCTATGAAGATTTTTTCCCAATTTGTTGTTTCCCTTCTGATTTTAGTTATATTGGTTTTGTTTGTACAAAAGCTTTTTAGTTTGATGTAGTCAAAATTATTTATTTTACATTTTGTGATTCTTTCTATATCTTGCTTGGTTTTAAAGCCTTTCCCCTCCCAAAGGTCTGACATGTATACTATTCTGTGTTTACCCAATTTACTTATGGTTTCCTTCTTTATGTTTAAGTCACTCACCCATTTTGAATTTATCTTGGTGTAGGGTGTGAGGTGTTGATGTATTCCTAGTCTCTCCCACACTGTCTTCCAATTTTCCCAGCAGTTTTTATCGAATAGTGGATTTTTGTCCCAAAAGCTGGGATCTTTGGGTTTATCGTATACTGTCTTGCTGAGGTCGTTTTCCCCCAGTCTATTCCACTGATCTTCCTTTCTGTTTCTTAGCCAGTACCAAATTGTTTTGATGACTGCTGCTTTGTAATATAGTTTGAGGTCTGGGACTGCAAGGCCCCCATCATATGTGTTTTTTTTCATTATTTCCCTGGATATCCTTGATCTTTTGTTCTTCCAAATGAACTTTGTTATGGTTTTTTCTAAATCAGTGAAGAAGTATTTTGGTAGTTCAATGGGTATGGCACTAAATAGATAAATAAGTTTGGGTAGGATGGTCATTTTTATTATATTGGCTCGTCCTATCCATGAGCAGTTAATGTTTTTCCAATTGTTCAAGTCTAGTTTTAGTTGTGTGGCGAGTGTTTTGTAGTTGTGTTCATATAGTTCCTGTGTTTGTCTTGGGAGATAGATTCCTAGGTATTTTATTTTGTCTAAGGTGATTTTGAATGGGATTTCTCTTTCTAGTTCTTGCTGCTGAGCTGTGTTGGAGATATATAGAAAAGCTGATGATTTATGTGGGTTTATTTTGTATCCTGCAACTTTGCTAAAGTTGTTGATTATTTCAATTAGCTTTTTGGTTGAATCTCTAGGATTCTTTAAGTAGACCATCATGTCATCCGCAAAGAGTGATAACTTGGTCTCCTCCTTGCCTATTCTGATGCCTTCAATTTCTTTATCTTCTCTAATTGCTACTGCTAGTGTTTCTAGTACAATGTCAAATAGTAGAGGTGATAATGGGCATCCTTGTTTCACTCCTGATCTTATTGGGAATGCATCTAGTTTATCCCCATTGCAGATGATATTAGCTGTTGGTTTTAGATATATACTGTTTATTATTTTTAGGAATGACCCTTCTATTCCTATGCTTTCTAGTGTTTTTAATAGGAATGGGTGTTGTATTTTATCAAAGGCTTTTTCTGCATCTATTGAGATAATCATGTGGTTCTTGCTAGTTTGCTTGTTGATGTGGTCAATTATGTGGATGGTTTTCCTAATGTTGAACCAGCCCTGCATCCCTGGTATGAATCCTACTTGATCATGGTGAATGATCCTTCTGATCACTTGCTGGAGTCTTTTTGCTAGTATCCTATTTAAAATTTTTGCATCTATATTCATTAGGGAGATTGGTCTATAGTTTTCTTTCTCTGTTTTTGACCTGCCTGGTTTTGGAATCAGTACCATGTTTATGTCGTAAAAGGAGTTTGGTAGAACTCCCTCTTTGCTTATTATGTCAAATAGTTTGTATAGTATTGGGGTTAACTGTTCTCTGAATGTTTGATAGAATTCACAGGTGAATCCATCAGGCCCTGGGGATTTTTTCTTAGGAAGTTCTTTGATGGCTTGATGGATTTCAATTTCTGATATGGGATTATTTAAGAATTCTATTTCCTCTTCTGTTAGTCTAGGCAGTTTGTATTTTTGTATATATTCATCCATTTCTCCTAAATTGGTGTATTTATTGCCATATAATTGGGCAAAGTAATTTCTAATGATTGCCTTAATTTCCTCCTCATTGGAGGTGCTGTCCCCCTTTTCATCTTTAATGCTGTGAATTTGCTTTTCTTCCTTCCTTTTTTTAATTAGATTGACCAGTACTTTGTCTATTTTGTTTGTTTTTTCAAAGTACCAGCTTCTTGTCTTATTTATTAAATCAATAGTTCTATCACTTTCGATTTTATTAATTTCTCCCTTAATTTTTAGGATTTCTAATTTGGTTTTCTGCTGGGGGTTTTTAATTTGATCGCTTTCGAGTTTTTTCAATTGCATTTCCAATTGATTGATCTCTGCTCTCCCTTGTTTGTTAATATGAGCTTTCAGGGATATGAATTTGCCTCTGATTACCGCTTTGGCTGCATCCCAAAAGGTTTGAAAGGATGTTTCGCCATTGTCATTTTCCTTGATGAAATTATTAATTGTTTCTATGATTTCTTCTTTAGCTAAACGGTTTTGGAGTATCATATTGTTTAATTTCCAATTGGTTTTAGATTTGGTTTTCCATGTACCATTACTAATCATTATTTTTATTGCCTTGTGATCTGAGAAGGCTGCATTCATTATTTCTGCTTTTTTGCATTTGTGTGCTATGTTTCTGTGACCTAATGTATGGTCAATTTTTGTGAATGTGCCATGTGGTGCTGAGAAGAAGGTGTATTCCTTTTTATCCCTATTTATTTTTCTCCATATGTCTATTAATTCTAATTTTTCTAAGATTTCATTCACTTCTTTTACCTCTTTCTTATTTATTTTTTGATTTGATTTATCTAAATTTGATAATGGTTGGTTTAAGTCTCCCACTAGTATGGTTTTATTGTCTATTTCTTCCTTCAATTCTCCTAGTTTCTCCATTAGAAATTTGGGTGCTATATTATTTGGTGCATACATGTTGATTAATGATATTTCCTCATTGTCTATAGTCCCTTTTAACAAAATATAATTACCTTCCCTATCCCTTTTGATCAGGTCTATTTTTGCATTGGCTTTATCAGATATCATGATTACCACTCCTGCCTTCTTTCTATCAGTTGAGGCCCAGAAGGTCTTACTCCATCCTTTAATTCTGACCTTGTGGGTGTCAACCCGCCTCATGTGTGTTTCTTGAAGACAACATATGGTAGGGTTTTGGATTCTAATCCATTCAGCTATTCGTCTACGTTTTATGGGTGAGTTCATCCCATTCACGTTCAAAGTTATGATTGTCATTTGTGGACTCCCTGGCATTTTGATTGCCTTCCCTAATTCTAACCTTTTCTTCTTCGGCTCTACCTTTTAGTCCAGTGATTTACTTTGAATCAGTCCCCCTTGTCCCCTCCCTTGATGTTTCCCTTTTTAGTCCCTCCCTTTTTGTTCCCTCCCCCTCCCCCATCTCTTTCCCTCCCTTTTTGTTCTCCCTCTCCCCCTCCCCCCCTTGGTTTTCCCTTCTCCTTACCCTTGTTGGGTAAGATAGAATTCAAGATCCCAATGGATCTGGATGTTTTTCCCTCTCAGAGTTGATTTCCCTGAGATTGAGGTTTAAGTAACCCCCCCCCCTCTCTTCCTCTCCTTCTTATAGGAGTTTTCTTCCCCTCCCCTTCCCCTGTGAATCTTTGTGTGAGAACCATTATTCTATTTGGTCTTTCTTTACCCCCTATTTATACATTACATTTTCCCCACATATTAGTATACATAGATTGATATAAATGTAGTCCTTATAGAAGAGAGTTTGAGTAAAAGAAGAAGATAACATTTTTCCCCTTTCCTTAATATTTACCTTTTCAGGTATTCCTTGCTCTTTGATTTTCGGTATCAAACTTTCCACAGAGCTCTGGTCTTTTCTTTGCAAAAAGTTGGAAGTCTTCTATTTTGTTGAATGCCCATACTTTCCCTTGGAAGTATATAGTCAGTTTTGCTGGGTAGCTGATTCTTGGTTGGAGACCCAGCTCTCTTGCCTTTCTGAAGATCATGTTCCATGCCTTACGATCATTCAGAGTAGAACTTGCAAGGTCTTGTGTGACCCTGATTGGCATTCCTTTATATCTAAATTGTCTTTTTCTGGCTTCCTGTAGGATTTTTTCTTTTGTTTGATAGCTTTGGAATTTGGCAATTACATTCCTGGGAGTTGTCTTTTGGGGGTTTAGTGTAGAAGGTGTTCTGTGAGCTCTGTCAGTGGATGTATTGCCCCCTTGTTCTAGAATCTCTGGGCAATTTTCTTTGATTATATCTTGTATCACCATGTCCAGTTTGGTGTTTATTTCTGGCTTTTCTGGGAGTCCAATTATTCTTAAATTTTCTCTTCTCCCCCTGTTTTCCAGATCTATCACCTTGTCGGTGAGATATTTTATGTTCTCTTCTAATTTCTTGGTGTTTTGGCTTTGCTTTATTAGTTCTTGCTTTAAAGCCTGGTTTTCTTTTACAGTTTGGTCAAACTGGTTTTGTAGATGCGTGAATTTCTTTTGCATCATTTCCCACTTTTCCTCCCAGAGGGCTTCCATCTTTTTGGTCCTTTCTGATTCAAATTCTTCATGGGTTTGTGGAGAGTTTCTATTTCCTTTGGAAGATTTTGGAGAATTTTCTTGTATATCTTCTTCTATCTGCTCTGTATTTTGTATTTTGGCTCCATAGAATGTGTCCAGAGTCGCCCCTTTCTTCTTATTTTTCTTGGTATTTTGGGGCTTCTGTGCTTCTGTGGAGTTTGTCATCTCTGAACGTGGAGGATTGGCTTTTCTTGTCTTTGTCTGGTGATCAGAGGCTTTAGTCCTGGGCAGATGTTGGTTCTATGAGCGTTCCCTGGGTTAAACTGAATATGCCTCACTGGAACTGGAATGGAAGGGTCGGACCACGAGGCCACACTCTCCCCCTGGCTCGATTTCCGGAAGTTGCCTTCAGAATCCCTGGCCGTGAGGCTGTTTCGTCGGCCTGCGGGGGGATGGGCTGCCGCTTCCCCAAGCTCCGAGAGCACAGACTTTCACTGAGACTTGGATAGCAGGATCCAGCCCGTGAGGCTGTCTTGCCCGCCCTGAGGGTTGCTGTTGTTTTGACCAGCTCTCTGCAGCGGAGGCCCCAGGCAGTAACTTTCACTCGGACCGACAGGCTCTTTGCAGCGGAGGCCCCAGGCAGTAACTTTCACCCGGACTGGGACTTGGGTAGAAGACCCTGAGGGTTGTTGTTCCTCAGACCCTGCTCTCTGAGCCCGGCCGCTTCCGGGAGCCTTGGACTCTGCGCTCCTACCCCTGAGGTCCGAGGGATCTCGGGTTCTGGCTTTTAAGGGGAGCCGTACCTTTTGAACCGGGTCCAGGTCCAGGAGGAGGGTTCCCAGGGTCTGTGCTGTTGATCGTTTTGAATTTCGGCGCCTTAGGAGCTTCTAGTTTGAGATCGGTCGGGAAGGGTTTTCCGGAATTCTGAACTTCAGCTTTCTCTAAGCCGCCATCTTAACCGGAAGTCCTGAAGAAGGTTTCTTGATAGGAATCAGGGATGTTTTAAACAGGAACCCATGATGTTAAGATTTCTGTCAGTGTCAGAAATCCCCAAAGGTGTCTTGAATGGCCCAGAGAAACAGCTCCTCCTTCCACTCCCTTCTGTGTCTCAGCACCCAAGACTCCCTCCTCAGGAGAATTTCCCAGAAATCCCTGTCCAGTTTCCAACTGTTGTTCTTGCCTCATGCAACTGTAGAGCTCTCAACATTTCCATTTCCCCTAACGGTTCTTTTGTCCTACTCTCCATCATTACACCAACCTTCACTCTGATTCTGGTGTGGTAGGTGGTGTGGGGGAGGGGTGATAAGTTCATGCTTTGATAAGTGTAGTTTTGCCCCCTTATAGGATGGAAATCCCCAAACACTGCCTACCTTTAAGGCTGTGTCCCATGGAAGTCCCTTTACTTCTCTGTTTTTTTTTTTTAATTTCTGTCCTTTTGAGACACTTTGTAGTAATTGGTTGGAAGGAGATTCAGAAAATTCCTGCTAATCTGTGGCCATCTTAGCTCTGCCTGCCCCAAACCCGTGATTTAGCTCAGAAAGGGGACTCCCAGGAAGGAAATTGGTAATGAGACAATAAGTGATATACTCGATGTCAAACAGCCTGTATGTAGCAGAGGCAAAAATATGGAAACAAAGACTTGTCCTGACACTGAAGCTAGTTTCCTGCATTTCACTGAATTTAACATAAGGAATAATTACCTGCTTTCAAAGGTGTCAGTAAAACCAGAGTTGGGACTTATGGGATTTCAGTGATTTGCCTACTCCCCAAGGACTGTCTTCCAGGGAACTCATAAATCACCAATGACCCAAAGCAGGTGGAAGACCCAAAGTCCCAGACTTCATTTCTCTAGTGAACCATACCTTTGCTCAAAGGCAACTGGAATGTTTGGGGGGGGAATGCTTTATGCAGAGGGCCCAGGGTCAAATTCCATGGCCACCCCAACTTCTCTTCAAAAGGTTAGCTTATGAACTAGTGTAACATTTGAGTTCATGCTTTTCAAGTATGACAGTCAGACAGAGTGCTTTATTGGTTGCTGCCATGAATAAATGTCAGGTGATTCCCAAATGGTCATCCCATTGATTTACTGACTTCCTAATTACTTCCCCCTTTGAGTTTATAGGATTTAATAGTTGGAAGGGGACCTTAGAGAGATCAACTGGGTTTGGAACCAGAGAACCCAAGTCAGAAAACCCTCATGTAATATGAGAGAAAAGGCAAGGGAGAGATGATTTCTAACATCCTTTCTAAGTTTTCCCTGTCATTTTTCAGATAAAGAGCCCAGAAAAATCTAACAATATAGACTTGGGATAGAATATAGACCAAATAATATAAACTAGACCTCAGTTCAAATCTTTTTTTTTTTTTTTAAGCTTTAAACAATATTTTATTTGGTCATTTCCAAACATTATTCATTGGAAACAGAGATCATTTTCTTTTCCTCCCCCACCCCCCCACCACCTCTCCCATAGCCAATGCATGGTTCCACTAGGTATCACATGTGTTCTTGATTCGAACCCATTTCTGTGTTGTTGGTATTTGCATTAGAGTGTTCATTTAGAGTCTCTCCTCAGTCATATCCCCTCCACCCCTGTAGTCAAGCAGTTGCTTTTCCTCGGTGTTTTTAAAGAATCAATTAATGGAACTGTGACTATTTAACTTGAGGAAAAGAAGGCTTGGGGAATGAGGATGGGAAAGGAAACAGAATTTTGGTCTTCAAATATTTGAACTAATTTAAGAATGAGCACCATTATTCTACCCCAATTCCATTCCTTTGATCCAGTGTGTCCTGTAATGGCAGGAAAATAATCTTCCTTTCACCACCAGGGCCACCATCTTGGCCCTGTTCCACAGAGGATCTAAAACTGGGCTTTTTCATACTCATAGCAGTTAAGTTCATCTTCCTCACTGGGTGGAAGTGCTGAAAAGGTCTCTAAACTCTCTAGAAGTTTCTTAGAGAATGAATGACTTTTTATCGTTGTGATATGTGGATTAATTGAAATGACTGAGGAAGCAAAGGTTTAAGCCTCTGGACTTATGGATTTATTAAGCAATGTATGGCAATTACAAATAATAAATCAGAACCAAAACCCCTCCACTTGGCATTAGATCCAAAATACAGAAGAAGGCAGATTTTTGTGTTAAAAGAAAACCGTTAACAGTATTTAAACCCGGACACAAGAGTAAGTAAGCTTATTTCTAATAGGAAGAAAGTCTGTAGGCTTTTCAAGCGGGGAGGGGACCGAAAGAGTTTCCAGAATTGAGTGTGTGTGTGGGTGGGCAGAGAGCAAACAGGTACAATTCTCTTAAATCAGAAAAATAGGTGTCCCCCTTCCCCCTTCCCCAAAGGAACAAGGAAACAGTAACTAATTGACCAGTACAGGGCCAGTTTTCAGGTAAGACATACAGGCTGCTTGAGATGAATAATTGTGAGCAAACTCTTCATATGAATCTTTGAATTTGAGGGGTTTTGCATGACCCAGATCTTTAGTTGATTTCTAAGCAACAGGTAGAGGTGGTCTGGCTTTCCAGACAGGCAGGGAGACATTCAAACAAGACAATAAGCTCTTCTCACAATTCTCATTATTGAATAAAACGTTTTTTTTTTTTCACAAGACAGAAATTGAACTGGACCCGTAGTTGAATAAAAAGGGAATTGAGCTAGATCTAGAATTGACTCATAAGATGGAGTTTCACTCAGTTCCTCATCCCTTAGTTCTGCCACTCTGTGGGGCAGTCCTGACTCATCTGGAATGTGTGGAGTTACCCAATCAGAGTAGGGTATGAGCACTTACCTATCTGGAACTTGTCTCATTCTTAGATTAGATATATTTCCATAAACCTTGGTCTCATGTCCACAGTTGTAGTTAATCATGCATATAGAATTTCTACATATAGAAGTGATAAGCAAATAGTATGCAATAAGAAGGAAACCACACAATAATAAACATCGATTGAGTGACTGCATATTTGCTGATCCCCAAAGACCCCAAAGTTCCCACCCAGATAGTACAAAAACTATTTCGAATTGGAGTAGTAGGAAAAAAGACAAACTCAGTCTTCCTTTGATTCAGCAAAGGACCATCCACAAGATAACACAATGTGAAATTCTATGTTTGACTCATGCTTGAAGGTGAAGATGGAGAAAATCTCAGGCAAAGATTCTTTAACTGGAATCTGTGTACTTATTGTTAAAAATATTGATAATTATATCTCAGTGTAATTGGTTTTCTCTGTAATCCCAAGTATTTTATTTTATGCATTTATCAAAATTGTTGTGAGAAGGTCCATGGACTTTACCAGATGTCTTTGGTAGGCACAAAAAAAAAAAACCCTGTCTAGATTTACTCTTGAACTTAAAGCACGGAAAGTTTTAAAGCATAGATGATGGATTTGGAGTCTACGGGTTAGTCTTTTTTATCATGAATCCCTTGGAGCTGCCCTGGATCCTTGCCCTATTGATAACAATACATCATTCATATTTGGTCACATTACATTATTGCTGTTACTGTTTGCAGTGTACTCCTGGCTCTGTTCACTTCACTTTGTATAACACAAGTAAGTCTTTCCAGGGTTTTTTTGTGATAATTTTGTTCATTATTTCTTATGGTACAATAGTGTTCCATTACAATCATATACCACACCTTGTTCAGCCATTCCCCAGTGGATGGGCAAACCTTCAGTTTCCAGTTCTTTGCCACCACAAAAAGAGCTGTTATAAATATTGTTGTACAAGCAGATTCTTTCCCCCTATCTTTGATCTCTTTGGGGACAAACCCAGTAGTAGTATTGCTGAATGAAAAGGTATGCATAGTTTCATGGCCCTCTGGGCATGGTTCCAAATTGCTCTCAAGAATGGGCTTTCATTTCCTTAGGAATAAAATAAAGGAATTAGACTCAATGGTTTTTAGGATCTTCCTAGCCCTAAATTTCATCTATTTCACTAAATATTCCTCAGTTTGTGGCCACTCTCAGTCACCACAGGATAATGGGCAGAAAACACAATGTGCCACCCTGAGGATTCAGAAGCCTGTTGGAGCTCATAGCTTGTTAGCTGTGTGACCATGTATAAAGAAGCAGATATTCATAAAGCACCTACTATGTGCCAGGCACCATGCTGATAACCATAGCTAATATTTACATAGAGCTTATTCTGTGCCAGGCACTATACTAAGCACTTTATAATTATTTCTTTATATTATACATAATTTATATAATGTGATAACTATTTATAATTATTATTACCTCATTTGGTCCTCATTATCTCCATTTTACAGATGGAGAAACTTGGGCAAACCTCTGAGGTTAAGTGACTTGCCCAGAGTCACACAGCACACATTGACCCATGCTACATTTGAATTCAGGACTTCCTAACTTGAGCCTTGTCCCTCTATTTACTGTATCTCATAGATGCTTCTACATAAGGTACTTAAATTGTTTAATTCTTACTCTTTTCACCTTTAAGGTAATTAATATCTTTTTTCATAGTTATTTTGAGGAAAATATCTTTGTAAAAGTGTTATTTAAATATGAGCTATTATTGTTACTAATATTATTAGTATTACAATAGATGCTAGAAATGGAAACAAAGGCTAAGGTGCTCTAGAATGACTGGCTCTTAGGGTCTTCTGATGTAGGAAGAAGGGGAGAGGCTGTAGGACTGGGATAAGTGAAGGATCTGGAAAAGCTCTTCCCTTTGGACGGCAATGGGAGGAAGGAGACCCTGGGATCTATTTTTAAAGAGTTCCCCAAAATCCACCCTCTAAACAAAACATTTATTCTAGCCCGAGGAGCCTATGTCACATCAGGGCAGGTCTCTGCCCCTTTTCTCTGCTCAGGACATGGTTTTGACAGTTGGAAGGGAGCTTTGAAATCATTCTGTTCTGAGGCATTCCTGATGAGGGAAACGAATCCCAGAAAATGGAAGTGATTTCAATTCAATTCGATAAGCATTTATTCAATACAGACAATATTCTAGCACCAGAGTCAAAGATAAAAATTAGGTAGTCCTTGCCTTCAAGTTGTTTAAAGACGACCCCCAAAAAAAATCTGCCTAGCTATCATTTGATCATTTTCAGTCATCTACAGCATGGAGCTTTCTTGGCAAAGGTACTTGGGTAGTCTACCATTTCCTTCTCCAGCTCATTTTATAGATGAGGAAACTGAGGCAAACAGGGTTAAGTGACTTGCCCAGGGTCACACAGCTAGTAAGTATCTGATGCTGGATTTGAATTCAAGTCTTCCTCACTTTAGACCTCATAATCTATCCACTATGGTACCTTATAAATTCCCACCAAAGATACTTGATCTCTCTAGAGATTTTCTACACAATGGATGTTTTCAGGTGATCTGGTGCTAGTCCCATAGCAGAGACTACTGGATCAAGAATTTTTCCCCAAATTTCTCTCCTCACTATGTTTGATGAGGTGTTCAGCCTGGAAATCCAATAGTGTGAAATGTGACTGGAGGCTGGGAGGAAGAGAGGGAAGGGAGGAAGGAAGGAATATCCACCAGCTTCAGTTGGAGAGAGAGCAAATGTGTCCAAACGGGACAGTGTGATTGGGTGACTTTGGAGGAGTGGTGGTTCAAAACTGAGAGGGAAGATGGGAGCTGGAGCAGTCTCTTTCTGTGCTTGCCCCTGTTTTTGACTCCACTAGTGATGAAGAAGGGATGAGAGCAATCAGAAGAGATCTGTATGTAGAACCCACAGAATTTTGGAATACAATTAAAGGGCACAAGTTATCCATCGCAGATCTGAAGCTGGAAGATCCCTTCAAGGCTTTCTAGTCCAACTCCCTCATTTTATAGATAAGAAAACTGAGACCAGAGGAAGTTTCGAGATTTGTGCAAGTCCCACAGATTGGTAGGTAGGGTATAACTGGAACTGTACTCTCTGAATTTCCACTGTCCCATCCACAAGAGAGTGGGTCAAAGAAAAGCAACCAGAGAGGGGGTAGTTAGTGGCTAAAGAACCAGGTTTGGATAGTCAGTTCTGGGTTCAAATTTGACCTTGGACACTTCCTACCTGTGTGACCCTGGGAAAGTCACTTAATCCCACTTGCCTAGCCCTTACCACTCTTCTGTCTTGGAACCAATACCTACTATTGATTCAAACATGTAAGGAGAGGGTTTTTTTTTTAATTAAAAATTTAATTTTTATAAAAGGAAGAAGAATCAGTGTTCTGGGTCTCAAATTTCCTCAGTGGATTGACTGACTGGTAATTAATGTTCTGAGCATTAGGACCACTTCTCAGCTCTCCTTGGAGAAGGATAGTAGGGAGATCAAGTCTAAGCATCTTAACTGTGATCTGGAACTCCTGAGTTTGAGGAGTTCCCACAGCCTGGTCTGGAGTTTCCCAGGTTTGGGAAGAATCAGGAACCGACAGCCTTTATGATGGTGACTTTAATAAGTCTGATTTTATCACCCAATCCAGATCCTGATGGCCATAATCTGTCAAACCACAGAACACTCTCTCTCCTTGCTCAATTAATTCACTGCCGAATGTTCTGTCTTCCTATCACAGGGAGCTTGGCATTTAACGTAAGTGCCCTCTGGTGTCAGGGAGAGTTCATAATGGCCAGAGAAAGCGTAGGAATGCCAGTGTTGCCAGCCTGTTGTCGACTAGGGTAAGGAAACTGGCCAGCACTCCCTGGTGGTTAATGCAACCCCAGCCTAATATTCCAACCCCAGTGTCAAACTCAAATAGAAATGTCATCTATTAATTAATCCACCCGCAAAGATCCCTCGGGGGCCATTTGTTGACTTAGTTTTACATGTTAATATTTGTATTTATTCATGTCCCAATTACATTTTAAATTACATCCTTTGTTGTTCAGTTGTTTTTCAGTTGCTGGCTCTTCATGATCCCTTGTGGGGTTTTCTTGTCAAAGATGCTAGAAGTTTGCCATTTCCTTCTCCAATTCATTTTACAGATGAGAAAACTGAGGCAAACAGGGTTAAGTGACTTGTCCAGGGTTAAGTGACTTTACCCAGCTAGTAAGTATCTGGTACCAGATTTTAAAGCAAGTCTTCCTGACTCCAGGTCCTGTACTCCATTTACTGCTCCACCTAGCTGTTCCAATTAATTTAAATGAAATAACATTTTAACTCGGAAATACTGAAGGCTACATGCAAGCAATGGCCCCCATGTTTAACACCTCTAGAATCCAGCCTTCCAAGACACTGAATCCTGACTTTTTCTTCCAGCTTGTCCGCAGATTACTGGAAGCTACCAAGTCCTAAGCAAAAGTTTTAAATCATTCATTTGATTGTGGAGGTAAGGCCCCTAATCAATTCTGATCGGGTACAACCGAGAAGGAAGATCTGGAGGGGACAGCATGAGAACGTTGCATATAGGGAGTCAGGAAAGGGGCACTAAGAGTGGTAAAGAAAGAACTACCAGGGTCTAGAGACAGTTTTCAGATACAAACTTCATCTGGAATATGATGGCAGATTACAGGGTTACAGATATAGATCTGGAAAATGCCTTAGAGGCCATTGAGTCCAACCCTCTCATTTTCCAGATGAGGAAATCAAGACGTAAAGAGATCACGTTGATTCATCTGTGGTGACATCGTTTATGAGTGTCAGAGGCAGGATTTAAACCGGCATTTGCCTAATTCCAAGGCAGCCATTATATCCACTGTGAATATTGCCTCTTGAAGAGGATGACTTGACTGGTCAAACAGAGAAGTTTTCCTGCTTCCTTTTTTAGCTTGTCCATTAGTTCAGATCTTTGATTACCGCCATTAGCCCCTATTCTGTAACAAGACTTGGGATGTCAATGGAGATGCAGCGGAAAGAGTTTTGGTCGGGCAGGGAAGTTTTGCCACTTATTGTATGGCACTGGATAAAATAATTCCTCTTTGGGCTTTGGTTCCTTCCTCTGGAAAACGAGGGAGCTGCATTTAAGAATCCCTGATATCTTTTCCAATTCTAGCATTCCAGGTTTCCATATGAAAACTATCAAATCTTTTCTTTCCCCCCCTCTATCTCAAATCTCTTTTCTTCTCTTACTTTCTGTCTTAGTAACAACTCTAAGACAAAATGACCAGAACTAAGCAAATGAGGTTAAGTGGCTTGTCCAGGATTGGACAGGTAGGAAGTGTCGGAGGCCAGATTTGAACTCGGAATCTCCCTACTCCAGGCCTGGAATTCTATCTACAATTTTTTCAATAATTTAAAAATTGAATTTTAGATTTAGAGCTAGAGAAATAAAGTTCCAATCCTGGCTACTTCATATATGTCACCCAGGTATTTTGAGTTGAGACCCTTCTGTCCATTGGATCTCAGCTTCTTTTGTTGTGGGGGAACTTGAGGTGATCCCTAGGTTCGGGACAGACACCCTTTTCAAGGACGCAAGACTCCAAAACTTAGATTAGAAATAAAAAGAGAAATTTATTAATTTGGAATTCATGTTGAATTGGCTGGGAGAACAGTGCAGGTTCTCTGCACTGTTCTCTTCACTGTTTCCTAGAGGAAATGGATTCTGGGCTTTATATACACTTTTGATAGCAGAGGCTCCATGGTCAGGGATAAGGGAATGGAATGAGGTTGGGCAGAAGTAGGGGATGTGTTTTGTGTCCCGATGACACAAGGGATGACCAGGAATAGTTTAGAGGACAAGCCGATATCCTAGATACAAATCAATGGTATCAGAGCATAACTGGAAGATGTATAGCTGTGTCCATCTCAAAATCTAGGGGAGAAACCAAAGGGAATATTTCTCTCAGCAATCTTTCCTTATTGTGGGCCTCTGATGTCCAGGGTCACCTTTTCCTCAGCATTACAAGAATGCAAGGAATGAAAGGAACTTTCCTGCTTTCTTTTTGATCTGAAACACTTCTAGAATTTGAGGTGTCCAAGGGAAACTTGTACCCATATCATTTTTTTTTATAAGAGGAGGGGACTTGTTTCATTATCTCTGCCAATTGTCAATCCATGATTTTTAGTTATTGAGCCATGACATACTTAACAACATGTCAAAGCTTTCCTTGATGGCATATCTGTCTATATACCCTGGTATTTACACAAAAATTCATTGGGCAGGGTCTGGGTATGCTAAGACCATAGGATTTACAAATGGAAGAGAATAGTTAGCCCCATCCTCTCACTTTCCTAATGAGATCAAGAGAGGAGACTTGCTCAAGAAAGCATAGCTACTAAAATGATGGTGTTGGGATTAAAATTTGGGTCTACAGAATCTTAGTCTAACACTCTTAATTATACTTCATGTCACCCGTCTAGCACATGCTAGTTCCTAGAATACCTACTGTCCATTTATTCATTCATCCCTTTGAGGATGCTATTGAGGCAACTTTGAATTGGATTTCACTTGTTTACAAATATTGTGAGTGGAGGAAGGAGATGTCTATATGATTTTCTGCAACCCTTCCAGCTACCCCAAGAAATGGCCCAGAGCTCTACACTTCTTAGGGATGATTCTTCTTTTTTTTTTTAACTTTTCTAAAAAAAACATATATATATATATATATACATATATATATTTAATTAATTAATTTAGAATATTTTTCTATGGTTATAAGATTCATGTTATTTCCCTCCCCTCCCACCACCCCCCTCCCATAGCTGATGTGCAATTCTACTGGGTTTTGCATGTGTTATTGATCAAGACCTATTTCCATATTGTTGATATTTTCACCAGGGTGATCATTTAGAGTCTCCATCCCTAATCATATCTCCCTCAACCCATGTGATCAAGCAGTTGTTTTTCTTCTGTGTTTCCGCTCCCACAGTTTTTCCTCTGAATGTGGATAGTGTTTTTTTCTCATAAGTCCCTCAGAATTGCTGCTAGTAGAGAAGTCCATTACATTCGATGTGTACCATGGTATATCCGTCTCTGGGTAAAATGTTCTCCTGGTTCTGTTCCTGTCACTCTGCATCAATTCCTGGAGGTCGTTTCAGTTCACATGGAATTCTTCCAGTTAATTATTCCTTTGAGCCCAATAGTATTTCATCACCAACAGATACCACATTTGTTCAGCCATTCCCCAATTGAAGGGCATCCCCATATTTTCCAATTTTTTGCCACCACATAGAGCATGTCTATGAATATTTTTGTACAAGTCTTTTTTTCCTTCTTAGGGATGATTCTAATGGCACAGCTATAATTACAATATGCTGATCTTTGCCCCAAGGTGTCAAAATTTTGCAAGGTGCTAACAGAATTTTTAAAAAATCAATTCATATTTTTTAAATGCTTACTACTTGTTAGGCACTGTGCATTCTTGCAGTTAGCAGAAAACTGAGCTTAGTATCTGGAAAGCAAAAAACAGTTAGTTCAAAGAGAAACTTTTCTCCATTGGCTGCACCTCAGGGCAGTTCCTCCATCTCTTGCCCTGCTCTGTTCTTTCCCTGCCCCTTCTCCAGATTTGCTGTGTTATCCCAGGATCACTCTCTCCTGACTCAACTACATTTAAATCTCCACATTTCTAAATATAGCTTCACCTAAAGGCTTGATCTAGCCCCTTGAGTAAAATCAAAGGGACTTAGTAAGTTGGACCTAACAGGGCATTAGAAGCACAGGGTTTGTCCAGTCTATGAGGGGAGGGCTTTGAGCTGAGATCATAGATTCTTTCCCCTATTCTCCATTGGCAAGGTGACAAGAGCTTTGCCCAGTGTGGAAGTTGATAATGGTTAAAGCAGGATAGGGGCTCAGATCTTAGGCTGAGAGCCTACATGTACTTCCCCTCCCATTGTGTTTACTCAACAGTTTTCTGCTGCCCTCTCCTGATCTTCCTTAAGCCAAAGGACACATGCAATCTGATTACATTCTCAAAGGATCAATTTCTGACTAGAAAGAAAACTTCACAGAACCCCCAATATTTATTCAGTTTTTGGACCTGGCTAGTGATTTCCTTCTGAGAGAACTCTCTTTGTCAATACTAATAATTGTCAATAATACTGAGAAAGGTCACAACCTATATGTCTGAGAGCAGACTTGAACTCAGGGCTTTCTGACTCTGAGACCAGCTCTCAAGTACTACACCTAGCCAACTCTTTGTAAATATTCTTCTACAACACACATTTATATAAGTATGTGTAATATATATATAATATTATTCAGATAATCTATATTATACATACTACACAAAATGCATAGAACTATATATATCTCATAGATACATGTATACATTTAATCAGTATCAGGTACATTGTATAGCATGCATATAAATATATACATATAATCTGTACCATACCTATTATATTATATGTATACACATATATACAATATAACATAAACATAAATAATATAAACATGTATATGTGCTATATCTGTGAAGATATGCATAGAATCATATGCCAAGTGAAAATTTTCTCATTAGAAGGTATGTTAGAACTTTGAATAGGATATGCGTATATACTTGTATGCTACTATGTAAGTTTCTATATATACATTTATTTTTGATAAATTCATGTATATTATATATATCCTGTGTATATTCATGTTTATAGCCTATATATGCACATGGATATTTTATATGCATAAGTAAAATGTATACCCAATGTAAATGGACATATATTTTTGTGTGTATATACATACATACACAAATATGTCATACATGAATATATATATATATATATTTTTTTTTTAACTTACCTTCCATCTTTTGATTCCAAGGCAGAAGAGCAGGAAGGGCTAGGCAATGGGTTCAAATTTGAAACTCAAATTTGAAACTCAGAAACTTCCTAGCTATGTGACCTTGGATGAATCACTTAACCCCCATTTCCAGCCTTTTCTGCTCCTCTGCCTTGGAGACAATACATAGCATTGATTCTAAAATGGAAAGTATGGATTAAAAAAAACTTTTGAGAAATCTTCATAGATGTAGTACAATACTGTAGATAGAATGGAAACCTTGGATAAAGGAGGACCTGAGTTCTAATCCTCCCTCTTAAACTTATTAGCTGTAAGACACTGGGTAAGTTGCTTCAAGTTCTGGGTCTGAATTCCTCATCTGTATAAAAATACTCTCTGGCTCTGCCTCACTGAACTCTTTAAAGTGCTCAAATGTGAGAAATCATTTTGTAAGCCTTCAAACACAAGATAAATGTTAGATATTCTTATCCTTACTTTTTTCCTACACACACACACACACACACACACACACACACACACACACACTGAATCCTTTGGGGTTAATTAGTTATCCATCTGCTTTCCAACCCTGACTCCAAAATGACTCAGAGGCTGCAGACCAGCTTTATTTTAGGTGGAGCACTTCCTCTGCAGTCAACATATCCCCTAGTAGCAGGCACCAGTCCTGCGGATTTCCTCTGCTCTCTGGTTGAGAACAGGAAACAGAAGCCAGAACAAGCCGACCACCACTGCAGGTCAGCTGGCCCCAGTCATTCTGGGGGAGGTAAAAGACCAATGAACAAATGCAAAATTAGGCAGGATTCCTTGGCAAGAAAATGGTGGTTTAGTGGAGACTATCTTTCAATGGATTGTAAATTTGTACCCAGAAATCATTGTAAATCAGGATTTGAAATAGGCTTGGAAAGAGAGGTAAATATAGTCATGGGAATCATGGGAGACTTCTTGGGAGGCCTACCAGATAGTGGTATGACATGACAAGAAAGGTCAAGGAAATTTCCCAACTCCTTTCTTCAAACCATTTTCCTAGTTTATAGATATAGGTCTGCTTCCCAGATTTATAAAAATATTCTAGGGGGCAGCTGGGTGGCTCAGTGGATTGAAAGCCAGACCTAGAGATGGGAGGTCCTAGGTTCAAATCTGGCCTCAGACACTTCCCAGCTGGGTGACCCTGGGCAAGTCACTTGACCCCCATTGCCTAGCCCTTACCACTCTTCTGCCTTGGAACCAATACACAGTATTGATTCCAAGATGGAAGGTAAGGGTCTAAAAAAACAATTCTAGTAAAAACTTCTCCTAGAGATGGCATTTATTATTGGTAGGAATAGTACTGATTACAGAGGCTGTATTCAAATCTTGGTTCTGACACCTTCTACCTGTATAACTTGGGGGGAGTCACTTTTACTGGATTTCATTTTTCATCCTCTGTCCAATGTGCATTATCCTAGACTGGATGATCTTATGAGTCTGCAGAAAGTGGAAAAGTTAGTGATGTTCCTCTCTCCCCACTCCTCTCTATCACTCTTGCTCTATGATCTCAGAGAAACACTAAGGCTTTAGCTGCTATACAGTCCCAAAGTGCTCTCCCATATCTCTGGAAACATGCAATTCCCATCATCAATTATTTGTTGGGCTTAGTGAACAAAAGTTGAAATTGAGATATTGTCTCCGGATGGCCACTGGTGAAAACCTATAGATAGTTTGGTCCTATAAAGATGAGAAATAGGAGCAGCCAATTTTTTTTTAAACCCTTACCTTCCGTCTTGGAGTCAATTGACTCCAAGGCAGAAGAGTGGTAAGGGCTAGGCAATGGGGGTCAAGTGACCTGCCCAGGGTCACACAGCTAGGAAGTGTCTGAGGTCAGATTTGAACCTAGGACCTCCCATCTCTAGACCTGGCTCTCAATCCACTGAGCTACTCAGCTGCCCCCAAGGAGCAGCCAATTTTAATGGGTGGTGGGCTAAAGGATAGTAGGACACGACCAAGTGGAGTGCCCTCAATGAAAGAACCATGGAGTAAGATCCATGACTGTTACCCTATGACCCATAATGGCCCAAAGCCTTCTCCTCCTAGGCATATATTCCTGGGGGTGGGGAGTGGGGTGGGAATCCCTATCTTCAGGTATTTAAAGGATTGATGTGTGGAGAAGAGCTCCTTTAGACTCATTCTATCTTCCTACATCTCTCTCCCAGACCCAGCTTTCCATGTCGTCCTTTTTCCTTTATTCAAGGGACTTGCTCCTAAAATCTCCTCTTTAGTCATCACGAAGGGCTTTGCGTTGAGTCTGGGACAGAAGATCTCATTCATGAGTTGGAATATCTTGGGTGCATCCCAGGGGAATGAAAGGAACGTGAAACTCAAACTGGGCTGTTCTGTCTTTTGTCACCATCTCTGTCGAAGGCTTTGGTAGTAAAGGAAGCCGAAACCATTTAAAGGTTAATTGTGGGTCTCCAGACTCTCCTGGTTACCTCAAATGTCTGTACTGATATTTCTGTAATCATCTCAGGCACAAAGGAACAACCACCCAAATTTGCAGATTCTTCACCAGAAAACCACATCCACCAGAGGGAGCCCACCAGACATCTCTTGGAAACCCAATCGCTGCTTTTCCCCAGCTGGCTTAGCAATGCCACACTGAGCAGAGGCTGCCATTTGCCCAGAGGCCATAGGAAATCATTTTAAGGTGATGAAAATACAACCCCATTCCAATTCCGTTAAGTTCAAAATATAGCCAGATACCGTACAATACATTTCAAAGAAAATGCAGGGGAGAAAAGAAAGCAGATGGAGAAGAAAAGAGGGACAGCCCTAGTGTGGAAAGCACCCTGGATCTAGGGTCAAGGAGCCTGGGCACGAGAGAATCCTAGATCTTCCTCAGACAAATCATTTATTTCATCTGAGCCTTAATTTCCTCAATATGTAAACGAGGGGGTAGACCTCTGATTTCCTTCCAACTCCTATGACTAGAATGGCCTCTAATGATTGTGGCACAGTCAAAAGAGTGCTGAATTTGGTGCCCAAGGACCTGGATTCAAATCCCACTTGCCCCACTTATCTCAGGCAAGTCACCTAACTTGTGTGGGCTTTAGTTTTTCCCTCTATTAAACAAGAAGGTTGTGCTCAATGACCTTTCATGTTCCTTTAAACTCAAAATCTCTGATCCCTTTTTGATTCTAGATCTGTGATACTGGAAACCTCAAAAACAACTTTGCTTTTTAAGAATTGACCATGCATACATGTTTCTCCACTTATTTTATTTTTCTTGCCTTTTTTTGGGGGCAACAGGGCTTATTTGGAAATATGCCTTATTTGACTTCACATGTATAATTGATACGATATTGCTTGCTTTCTCAATGACTGGGGGAGGACTGGAGAGAGGGAGAGAATTTGGACCTCAGTATTTTCAAAAATTGTTTAAAGTAGAGTTATTTTAAAAATGCATACATCTTGATGCCCGCTTTTAATTTAATTTTTATCTAATTCTCATTTATTTAATGATTAATTTATTTAAACATTCATTTAGTTGATTTAATCTAAGCATCGTAATCTATTTTTGCTCTCAGAATAGCCTTAGAAAATGGGAGCCAATAAAAACAACTAACATTTATGTAGTGCTTACCACATACCAGACATTGTGTTAAGCACTTTGCAACTATTATCTTATTTAAGACATTTGATTATAACAATTCTGGGAGGTGGTGCTATTATTGTCTCCAATTTACAGATGAAGAAATAAAGGCAGTTAAGTGACTCGTCCAGGTTTATATGGCTGGTAAGTATCCAAAGCCAGATTTCAACTCAGGTCCTCCTGATTCCAAGTCTAGCACTGGAGCTACTATGCCATTAGCTGGAGGGAGAGAAAGACAGACAGACAGACAGAGACAGAGAGAGGGAGAGACAGAGACAGAAAGAGACAGAAAGGGGGAGGAGAGGAGTTAGAGGAGAGAGAGAGAGAGAGAGAGAGAGAAAGAGGGAGAGAGAGGGAGAGAGAGAGAGAGAGAGAGGGAGAGAGGGAGAGAGGGAGAGAGAGAGAGAGAGAGAGAGGAGGGCAGGGTATATATGTGTTAATCCCAGACAATTTCAAAGGACCTTATTTCAGCCATGTTGACATGAGACAACTGCCCTGGACAGGTGGGTACATAATCAGCTGTAAAAGCCTTGATTACCCTGGTGGAGACCGTGATCCCAGATGATTCCAAAGGATCCCTGGTGAAAATTCTTTCCTCCTCCAAAGAGATAACTGTTTAACCCCAAGTCCAGATTGACGCATGCTTTTATTACTTTGTTAATTTTTCTTGTTTCATGTGTATATTTCCTTTGGAACATGACTAATATGGAAATATGTTTTAAAGGACTCCACATGTATAATCAATATTGCTTGCCTTTTCAAGGGGGAACTAAATTTTTTTTTAAATGAATGTTATAAATTTCTTACATGTAATTGGGAAATATTTAACAAAGTAAATAAAAATATGTTGGGGGAGGGGGGAAGGAGTGTGCATATTTTTCTTAGATATCACCTTTATGTGAAGAATTGATTTTGGTTTGGGTACCAGAAGTTGGGAGAAATTGAGATGGATGCCTGAGACATAAATGTAGACCCGGTGATCTACTATTTAAGACCTATTTTTCTACCCTGGGAGTGTCCTTGGAGCCTAAAGGACAGAGCAAAAAAGGAAGAAATTTTCTTAGGTTTACTCATGGGGAAAACAGGGAGGAGGCAAGAGAAGCCAGGAAGTCTATCCTTAGGGAATTGAGAGAGAGAAAGCTAGAGTGAAATTGAATCCTGAGACAGAAATGAGCCAAAACAGTTCATTCCTGGCTGTGTTTATATTTTATTAAAAGCAAAAATTAGCTATGAAAACTTCTTATAATTTTATAATTGCCCCTCTTGATGCATTGCTTTACATC
The DNA here is from genome assembly GCF_027887165.1 of Monodelphis domestica. Lineage (NCBI taxonomy): Eukaryota > Metazoa > Chordata > Mammalia > Didelphimorphia > Didelphidae > Monodelphis > Monodelphis domestica. The sequence continues at coordinate 48,931,063 of NC_077234.1, forward strand.
CTTGTCTATTTCCTCAGTTACTAATAGTATAAACTCTTCACAAGGCTTAAAGAAGGATGGGGTGTTTATCTCAGAGACGATACGGTAAGGACAAATCAGAAACCCAAGTCCCTTTACCTTGGGGGTTCTGCTTAAGAGACTAAAAGAACAAAGTCTTCTGAACACTGGCATGATGCCCCATTGTAATGCCATACTTGACCTGACCTGGGTTGGGATTAGAAGGATTCCTGGCAAAGTAAAATCTTATCACACTACCCTGAGAGTGAAATTAAAGGATCATTGATTTAACACGAAAAGGATTATGAGAGACTTTCTAATTCAACCCCTTTATTTGTACAGATTAGAAAAAAGAGCATTATATATAATGTATAAAAATATAATAAATATATGTAATAATAATAAGTATATAAAATACATAATAAGCATTAGAGGGAGAATCAGAGCCCAGATATGTCGATTCCCAAAGGTCATTCTTTCTCTGTGGCACCACAATGGTTCTTCAGGTCATTGTTCCATTCCACTCTTACCACTAGGTAACCCTGACCAAGTTAATAAGAACTGGCATTTCGATGGCTCTTTAAGGTCTATAAAGTGCTTTACAAGCATAAGCACATGTAATCCTCACAACAACCCTATAAACTGAGTGGTGCTATAATTTACATTTTACAGTTGAGGAAATTGAGGCCAGAACCATATAGCTAGTAAGTGTCTAAGACAGGATTTGAACTCAAGTCTCCCTGACTTCAAGTTCAGTACTCTATCCACTGCACCGCCTACCTGACCCCTTAAGCCTTTAGGTCACTTAATTTCTTCCTGCCTCCATTTCTTGCTAATCAAGACAAGAATTGAATTTCTGCTTCTTCTTATTTCTCAGAAGATTAAATGTGTATGTGTGTGTGTGTGTGAATGTATATATGTATCTGGATAGATACATAGATAGCCAAATAGAAAGATAAAATCAGAGATGGATGTATGGAGACGTGGAGGGATGGGGAGAGAGAGAAAAAGAGATGAGAGATAGAGACAGAGAGACAGAGAAATGAAGACAGAGACAGATAGAGACAGAGACAGAGAAAGGCAAAGACAGAGAGATGGAGAGAGAGAAAGAGGGAGAGAGACAGAGAGAAGGAAAGCGAGAGAGAGAGAGACAGAGAGAGGGAGAGAGGGATAGAGAGATGGAGAGAGGGAGAGAGACAGGGATGGAGAGAGGGAGAGAGGGAAAGAGGAAGAGAGACAGAGAGAGGGAAAGCAAGAGAGAGAGGAAAGAGGGAGAGAGAGACAAAGATGGATAGAGGGAGAGAGGGACAGTGAAATGGAGAGAGGGAGAGAGGGAAAGAGGAAGAGAGACAGAGAGAGGGAAAGAGGGAGACAGACAGTGACAGACAGAGGGAGGGAGAGAATAAGAGAAAGGGAGAGAGGGAGAGTCAGAGATGGATAGATAGACAACTAGGTAGATAGAAAAATAGTCAGGCAGACAGATAGACAAAGAGAGAATCAGAGATGGATGGATGGATGGATGGATGGATGGATGGATAGGTAGATAAAAAAATAGACAGAGTGAGAGAGAAAGAGAAAGAGAAAGAAATGAACTAGACCTGTGTCTAGAGCACTGAGGACTTAAGTGACTTATCCAGAGTCATACTACCAGTATGTATAAGAGGCCAAACTGGCACCCATGTCTTTCTGACTCTGAGACCAGCTCATTATAATACATGTGTCTATCTTCTCTCATCTACATATATAGATAGATATAATGTGTGCATGTCAGCAGACATATACATACATGTAAGATATGTTTATATACACATACATATGACGAGCCAGAGGCATGTCCATTGAAACAGATCTAGCTACATCTTTCTCAACTGCAGAGAAGGAAGGTGGGTACTAGCATGGCATAAAGTCAAGCTCTGAGAATTCCCAGTGCCTCTTGGGACTTGCTTCTCTGTACTCTCAGATGATCATCCTGTTCTCCCTGAGCCTCCTGTTTGCAGTAGTCAGATAAAAGCTGCCTGGCTTCACTTTCCTTTCTATAAACTTCCTTCTTAAAACTCACACGGAGTTAAGGCTGGAGGTCTCTAATCTGGAGGAAAATGACATGTTAAAAGTAGAACAACAACAAAAAAGGAACCCACCACACAGCACACCTCATTACTTCTGGCACAGGATAAAGACGAGTCAGGCTCTTCAGCCAGTGATTATTGTCTATTGTTCCCAGAACAGTAAACTATTTAATGCTGATAATGTCTGGCTGGAGTTATAGCTAAGCAGCTGGCTCCTCATGAATATGTAGTGAAAGTCTGACCCAGAAAAGAGGGACAGGTAGGAAAGAAGAAAAAAAGAAAGAAAGAAAGAAGGAAGGAAGGAAAGAAAGAAGAGTGAGGAAAGAAATCTTCCAGTGCTTTTTGACACTCGAGTTCTGAAGTGTACACTCAGTGGCTGCCCACACCAGGATGGGGGCTCGGAGATGCAGTGGCTGCCTCAGTTGTCTGATGATACCCCTCGCACTTTGGAGTATTATTGTTAATATCTTGTTATATTTCCCAAATGGACAGACATCATATGCATCTAGCCACAAACTCACCAACTACGTGTGGTACTTCGAAGGGATTTGTTTTTCAGGCGTCATGGTAAGTGGCATTTGGGGGATGTGGATTTATTGGGGAAATGGCTTATTCTGAAATAAAAGCAATAAAGGAAGAGGGTTGAATAATAAAACAGGGGCAAAAGATAGGACATGATTGGTCAAGCCACTGTTTTCAGTGTCACGGATACAAAGAATTTAAGCATGAGGAAGCTGGGAGGAAATCTGGCTTACAGGACTAGAAAGTCCTCAGTCACCCAGCTTTTACTTTTTATTTTTAGGGTACTGACCGTCTAATAAATTACTCTCCTTGAAGGCAGATTTCAGGTCCTAGTCCGCCATTTTTTTTTTAGCATCTCTGTTAATAGGAAAATCCACCAGAGCTACTCAAAGCAATCTGACATAAATGAGTTCTTTCATTTTTGTTTTTCAGACAATTCGAATTAGTCAAATTAGTTTTTCAGTTTTTCAATTAGTTTTCAGTTTTTCAAATTAGAATTAGTCAAATTAGAAATTAGTCAATGAATAGGTTATGTGACCATTTGGTAACTGCTCTAAAACTTGGTCAGGGGTGGTGCGAAGGGTTTTCACTGGCCATCTAATCCAAATCCTCTCATTTTAAAACTGAAGAAAAGTTAAGACTACCACTGGAGAGCTGAAATTTGAACTCGGGTCTTCGGCTTTACATTTAGCACCTACTTTCTCCTCTCATCCCTAACTAAGAATATTTCCCAGACATTAACTTTGACCATGTAACGTTTCCACCAACACCTATGTCCTAACTTGGAACCTTCCCTTAACATTATTTATTCTAGAAGATAGTTCACTATAAATATATCTTCAAGGTTGGTTTTCTTTTCCTTTCTTTCTTTCTTTCTTTCTTTCTTTCTTTCTTTCTTTCTTTCTTTCTTTCTTTCTTTCTTTCTTTCTTTCTTTCTTTCTTTCTTTCTTTCTTTCTTTCTTTCTTTCTTTCTTTCTTTCTTTCTTTCTTTCTTTCTTTCTTTCTTTCTTTCTTTCTTTCTTTCTTTTTCTTTCTTTCTTTCTTTCTTTCCTTCCTTCCTTCTTTCTCTCTTTCCTTCTTTCTCTCTTTCTCTCTCTCTTTCTTTCTTTCTTTCTTTCTTTCTTTCTTTCTTTCTTTCTTTCTTTCCTTCTTTCTCTCTTTCTCTCTCTCTTTCTTTCTTTCTTTCTTTCTCTCTTTCTTTCTCTCTTTCTTTCTTTCTTTCTCTCTTTCTTTCTTTCTTTCTTTCTTTCTTTCTTTCTTTCTTTCTTTCTTTCTTTCTTTCTTTCTTTCTTTCTTTCCTTCTTTCTCTCTTTCTTTCTTTCTTTCTTTCTTTCTTTCTTTCTTTCTTTCTTTCTCTCTTTCTTTCTTTCTCTCTTTCTTTCTTTCTCTCTTTCTTTCTTTCTTTCTTTCTTTCTTTCTTTCTTTCTTTCTTTCTTTCTTTCTTTCTTTCTTTCTTTCTTTCTTTCTTTCTTTCTTTCTTTCTTTCTTTCTTTCTTTCTTTCTCTCTTTCTTTCTTTCTTTCTCTCTTTCTTTCTTTCTCTCTCTCTCTTTCTCTCTCTCTTTCTCTCTCTCTCTCTCTTTCTTTCTTTTTTGTTTGAGAGGAAGAAGAGAGCTAGGGCTAAGATGATCAAATTTTTAAAAAGAAAGAAAGAAAAGAGGGTCAGAGAATCTTTTTTTGAATTGCATGGATGAAAGCAGATGTCCAGGAAGCATCAGAGATAAGTAGCACAACTGAAAATTATATGTTGAATTTTTAATTGGTTGCTTAAAGAGAAAAGCAAGTTATATATAATAGAGACTTACAGGTTCACATCCAATCTATTATCTGATCTGGTGTGTAGAGGGAAATGTTCATTTTAGTTGGTGTTTGGTAAAAAGTTAATTATTTTTTCTGGAGTGTGGATAGGGGAGAAAAATTACTTAGTTTGCCCAGAGGAAGTGAGTAAAATGAATAAATTACAGGAGAAACACCTATCTACCTCACTATATGTATGGACCTAGAGGATAGAATTATTTAGAAAGGTATAACAGAGCTTAGATTGCAGGAAAGCAACAGAAAAAGCTGAAAACTGGGATTCCCATTATGAGAAAGAAACAATAAATTTTGTTTCCTTTATAGACCAAGTTCTAAAAATGAAAGCATTTGAAACCCTAAAGAAATTTAAAATGCAGTATAATTGACATCCTTTTTTTAAAAAGTGGTTCTGGGAAAAGGGATGGGAATCTGTCACTTCTATCTGAAATAAAGAATAAAAATGGGACAGTTGTGAAAGAGGTACTCTGGGGCAGCAGATAAGAACGCTGGGCTTAGAGTCTGTAAGATCTGGTTTCAAATCCTACCTCAGAAACTCTCTGTGAGGCTGAGCAAGTGTAACTCCAACTCCATGTGCTTCCAATAAGTTCCTAGGACTTTTGTTCTCAGTCAGAGATGGTTTGGGATCTGCTTGGGTGAAGGATTTTCACACAGCCAGCTCACAAAACTGTAACTTCTTCTTGTATTGGCCAAAGGATCTGCCATTGGAATTCTACCACCTCAGAGCCTTTGAAAGTATTTAAAATCCGTAAGGAGGTTAATGTAACAAGTTTAGATAGCTAAGATTAAAGATGGATTCTGCTTGTGATTCCACAATTCTTACTGTGTGACCCTGGGCAAGTCATTTAACCCTATTTGCCTTATTTTCCTCATCTGTAAAATGAGCCAGAGAAGGAAATAGCAAACCACTCCAGTATCTCTGCCAAGAAAACTCCAAATGGGGTCATGAAGAATCAAACACAACTAAAACAATTGAACAACAATAAAGGGAATTTTCAGATACGGAAGCTTCCTTTCAAATTCAGACCAGTAATTTCTCAGCAATTTTATTGTCTTAGGTTTGTCTTGAGCCCTGAGAAGGTAAGATTTGCCTGAAGTCTCATGGAAAGTATGTAACTGAGACAGGACTTGAACCCGTGTCCTCTCATCCATGTCTCTATGCCCTGCTATCTCTTTAGATAGTCAAAGACTAGATATTCTGGCTACAAACCTAGAAAAGTGGAAGTAAACTGAGCTTTGTTTCCTGCATGAGATGAATGTTTCAGTGGAGAATCCTCTCAGAACTACAAGCCTCCCAATACTCTGGGACACAAGTCAGGGACCTAGAATGATAAATCACAATTCTTTTCAGGGATTAAACTCTGAATTTACGGATCAAAAACGCCAAATGGAGTGAACTGCATTCATTTATGTAGACAAGCATCCTGGGTAATTCAGAGAACAGGCTTCACTTTATTTCTTGACTTAGATGTAGAGTCTGAGTCTTTTAGTGCCTCTTGCTGCTCACCACCTTCCCCAAGATCTTAATAAATTGAGGGAGAATTGACTGGTGAATTCCCAGACTCAGTCAGTGAGAGAATGGGAAGAGCTCCATCCCCTTTCTCTCATAGATTACCCATTTCCTCCTCCTTTATCATGAGCAGTCACTAGATGAATAAAAAGGACAGCTAGGAACCACAGTGGATAAAGTGCTGGTCTAGAGTCCTGAAGACCTGAGTTCAAATATGAATTAAACACTTGCTAGCTGTGTGACTGGGCAAATCATATGACCCAATTTGCCTCAGTTTCCCCATTTGTAAAATGAACCAGAGAAGGAACTGGCCAACCACTCCAAGATCTTTGCCAAGAAAATCCCAAACGGGGTCACAAAGGGTCGGATAGGAGTGAAAATCACTGAACAACAACAAGAAAATGAATGAAAAGTGACTTTAGAACTAAGGCTTCATTCATCCTTAAACCCTTTACCTCTTCTCTCCTCTAGATGCTTATAGTAGCAGCAGCTCTCCTAATACTGGAGAGGGATACACCGTATAAATGCTGTCAGAGTGAGAACTGCAGCAAAAAATATATGGTAAGGGCTTTGCTTCCTAAGTAGCTCTGGGTTTCATTAACTCTTCTCGGTTAGGCTGTCTCTGCAGAGAACAATAAGATAGTGACAGTACGTAATGCTGTGTTATATATTACAGTTCTATAATTGAACAACTAAAGCCTGGGTTCAAGAACTGCTCATTGCTCCTTTCAGATAGCCAAAAACTAAGCATTTTGGGAAAAAAACCAATTACATCATTTTCAGTGATACCATTTAAGAGTGCAAAGGGAAGGGAAGGGGGTAGATTGGGCAAGTTTGTTCCTTCTCTCCTAGATAATTTATTTTTTTTGCAGAATTTTTTTTAAATTTTATTGCATGACATCAAATCATTAAACATGGCTTTATGTGGATGACTAGCTCTTGAAAGCCTGGCCCAGTATTACTACTATATCCTCTGTTTTAGGGGTCTATACAATAACTTAACAGAATATTTGAATTGGAAGAGAGATCATTCAGTCCATTTTACAGGTGAAGAAATGGCCTCAGAAAGAAGTGACTTGCCCAAGGTCACGAAGTAGTAAGAATGTGAAAATCCAACATTCTTCTTGACTTTGGTTACTATTTTTTAAAGTCTTACAGAATTTTCCTTTTATTTATTTTTATTTTTTATTTTATTTAATTGATTAATTTAGAGCATTTTTCCAGGATTATGAAAATCATGTTCTTTCCATCCCCTCCTATATCTGATGCACAATTCCACTGGATTTTACATGCATCTTTGGTCAAGAACTATTTTTTAAACTTTTAGCTATTTATTATATTCCCTTCCCTTTGCACGCTTAATCTATAATCTTTATCTTAAGCTTTAATCTATAAATCAATTTTTCATACTAGGAAACATTTGAATAACTTGAAATGTATTTGGGGGAACTATTTCCATTCAAGTATCTCCCCTTTCCCAGGCTTATCCAAGAGCTGATACTATACATTTCTTTCTTTCCTTTTTTTAAAACCCATTTTTAACCCACACTTTCTTACTATCAGTTCTAAGACAGAAGGACAGCAAGAGCTAGGCAACTGGGGTTAAGTGATTTCCCCAGGATCCCACAACTAGGAAGTGATTAAGGCTGAATTTGAACCCAGGACTTTTAAACTGATACTATAAATTTCAATCAATAAATGTGTAAGACAATGAGGACACAAGGAAAAAGAAAAAGAAACTTGATTTCTGATTTCACTAGTATGGGGAAGTCCCAGGTGTGGAAACTCCCTTTCCAATACAGATCAAAAAAAATTTTTTTTGTTTGTGTGATTACATCTTTTTAAAATTAATTTATTTCTTTAGAATATTTTTCCATGGTTACATGATTCATGATGTTTCCCTCCTGTCTTTCCTTCCCCCTCCTGGAGCTATATATGGGTTATACATGTATCGTTGTTCAAAACCTGTTTCCATATTATTCATAGTTGTAATAGAGTGATCTTTTAACACCAAAAACCCCAATCATATCCCCACTGAACCACATGATCAATCATGTTTTTCTTCTGCATTTCTACATTTCACAGTTCTTTCTCTGGATTGTGGATAGCATCAGATCCACACTTTTTTGGTAACTTAAATGATCTTAGAGCGTTGTCTAGAGTATGGAGGGGTAAATGATCTGCCCAGGATCATTCAGCTGGTATGAGTCAGAGGAAGGATTTTAATTCAGATTTTCTAAGCTTCAAGGCTGGTTTAACATCTACTAAACCTCTGTTGGAATGCACTTAATAAATATTTGTTGGTCCATCGATTGATTGCTAAAACATGCCAATATATGCAAAGTAATCTCATCATTGATGAACAAAGAAATGGGAAGGTTAAGAAAGGTCTCTGGTAGGAGGTGGAAGAACCTTAAAGGAGCTAAAGGGTTCCAAGATACAGAAAGGAGGAGGTAAAGCACTCTAGGCATGGGGTGGGGGGGGGTGGAGGGGAGCAGTCTATACAAAGGCATAGAGGCAGGAGATGGTATTTTATATGCATGTTGCAGCAAATAAGTCAATTTGGCTGAAAAACAAAATATATGAGGAATAACATATAATCAACTGGAAAGACTGGATTGTAAAGGTCTCTAAATACCCAAAGGATGGAATTTGTAGTTTATATTAGAGGCAATAGGTAGCAATTGAAGCTTCTTGAACAGACGAGTGACACGAGATGGCTTAGATGTCCCATTGCCTCTTCAAGCTCATCATATTATCTCTATGTCTTCACAGAGACAGAAAAACATATTGTCTTCTCTCCAAATTACTTTCTTTTTAATCCCGTCATCACTCTGACTTCTCTCTTATTGTCAATGGTATCTTTATTCTCCCAGTCATTCTTGTTCAAGAGCTTGAAGTATTTATTTGACTTCTCCTTATCTTTTGGCCTCCACACCAATTTTTGCCCAAGTATTATCAGTTCTTTCTTCTTAATGTCTCTCACATCGATTTCTTTTTAAATTTTGTAAAATTTTATAAAATTTCTTCCATATTGATTTCCTTCCTTTCTATTGCCTCTGTCATCATCTTAATTCAGACTAATACTATCTCTCACACCTGGACCATCTCAAGATGGTCCTACCTAGTCTTCCTGACTCTCATTTCTCCCCTCTCTGATCTACATACCAATGAAAAATTCTGAAAATCTGTTTTCATTATACTCCACTGCTCTAAAACTTTTCATGGCTCCCTTTTGCCTTCAGGATAAAATCCAAACTCTTTAACCTGATATAGGAGGGCATTCACAATATGGTTCCATTCTATCTTTCTGGTTTTTTTCCTACTCCTTTACATGAACTCTTCAGAACAATCAAACTAGTCTAGTCAACTGTCCTCAAAACATGACATCCACATTCCCATATTTGAACCTTTGCTTCCACTGTTTTTTCCACCTTAGATGTCTTGTCCCAACTTTCTGTCTTCAAGGGCCAGGTCAGATGCTAACTTTTCTGTATACCTTTCCCTGACCACCCTAGTTCATGAGACTCTCCGTACTCTGAACTCTCACAGTACTTATTTATATGCCTAATTTGGGGACTTCTCACATGCTATTTATATGAATAGTTACAGTTTAAGTGTATATATTTTATCTAGAGGTACTATATTATGATGAATAGATTGCTGGGCTTAGAACCAAGACAAATTTGATTCAATTCCTACTTCTGATATTTATTAGCTCATGTGATTTGTCAACTAAAGTTATTTAACAATGTACATTACACTGGAATTTCCCTGAACTAATGATATCAGAGATTCTACAGGTCATCGAATGCATTTATCTTTCTAACTTGGTTGTAAAATCCTTGAGAACAGCGGCTGTGTCTTCTACTTTCATGTGTCCCCCAAGGCATGTACCTTGAAAATAATAAGGGCTTAATAAATTATTGTTATCTCAGATATTTCAAATATTTGTACTTCATATTTATATTATTAATATGAATCCCTATACAACTTTTTGCCATAAATTAATTATATTGTATACATAACACAAAACTACAAACTATTTGGCCAATTTTGCAAGATTGGTTTATATGATGCCAAACTAAAAGATTTAAGGGAAAGCTAGGTGGTTCAGTGGATAGTGATCCAGACCTGGAGATGGATGGTACTGGCATCAAATTTGACTTTTGATACCTCCTAGCTGTGTGACCCTGGACAAATCACTTAACCCCAATTGCTTAGCCCTTACTGTTCTTCTGCCTTGAAACCAATACTTAGTATTGATTCCAAGCCAGAAGGTAAGGGTTTTAATAAAAAATAAATAAGATAAAGATACTGTGAAAAGGCCTTTTTAAATCATTAGAAGCAGAACTTGGGTGAGGTAACTGGTACTTTGTCCCTGGGTACCAAATAAAAGTCCCCAGGGACTAAACAACAGAATTTAGCCTTTAGTTATCAAGAACAATTAGCATGGAAAGTCACCAAGATGGCAGACTATATAGTCTACTTCAATATACTCCTCCTTCACTTCTGCCTCAATCTCTCAATCAAAGAGAGCTTTGTGTGACTTTCCCCAGGCACGGATTTTGTTTCTTTCCCCAAATAGAAAATGACAAGTTATAGCTCTATGAATCAGTTAGATTTCGAGTAGAAATTTGTTTATTGATACTAACCAATGAGGTAAGTTCAAGCCAGATTGAGAAAGGAAGTACCTGTATGATAATTCACTGCAAATACCCTCTGTCTCATTTAATGTCACTGAAATTCTTCTATATTTAATTTAGAGTTTACTCTCCATTATCTTTTCTGTCCTTGGGATTGCTTTCTCTGGATATTGTCTGGTGATATCAGCGTTGGGTTTAGTGCAAGGACCGTATTGCCGTACCCTCAATGGCTGGGAGTATGTATTTGAAGACACCACAGGGAGGTAAGATGTAATTTCCCAATTCATGGAAGCTAGGGAAGGCATGTCGCATTCATAATCCCCATTAGTATTTGGAGTTTAATACAAATTAATTTTGGAACAAATAAAAAAATAAACAAGGTCCTCCAAAATGGCAGTATTCATTAACAGATGCAAAGAACTGTTTATTGTTCACTTATTTAACTTTTCCCCCTTAACCAATGGAAACAATGGTTATTCAGTGCTCAAGGGTTACCAGAAAGCTGGAAGAGAAAGGAAGCTGCTTGTCAGTGTCCTAGACTGGAGCTTACTTGAGCAGGAGCGAGGACAAGGTAACACTTGAAAATTATAGGTTAGTGACTGAGCTAGGATTTTAGTTGTACACTTTCACGAGTACTTCAGGCTTGTACAGGTGTATTTTTGAAAGCCTTACCTTCTGCAGGTAAATAGTAAGGGCTTAATTGTTAAATGACAAAGACTTTATTTCCTAAGTCAGTTCCAATCACTGTCTCAATGAAGTGAGTTCTCATACCACACCATTACTCTTGCTTTGCCTAGTACCTTTTTGGCAGTGAGGGAAGTAAGTCATAGTGGGACAAGTAGAGACAATAGCTTTTCCCCTTAGTCACTGATTTTGGAGATCTTACGAGGCTGACAGCTGGGCAGGGACCCACAAAGGTAGCCAAGTGGAAGAAGGAAGTGGCTCTGTCATATGGAAAAATCCGAAGCCTTCATACAAAGAATCAACTGGCAAGTGATTGATTTCTGTCTTTGTCTCTAGTCCCCAATCCTGAACTTGATTCTGTCTTCCTGACCCATTGTCTGGCCAGAGTTGGCACTTAACAAATATTTATTGAAATAAATGGATTAGCTGCCCACTACCATCACTCAGGCAGTATTCAGTTGGATAGCCTGTATTTTCTCCTTCAATATACAATCCTTAAGCTGTCCCTCGAATGACTTCTTTACATCTTGAAGACTGCCCTTGATGTTGGTCATCATTGGGACCATGAATTAGACTTTACGCTTCTCTTGTTCTTGACTCTTCAGCTATCAAATAAGGGGACTAGATGACATGGCTGAGGAAGTCTCTCCCAGTTCTAAATAAAAATGGATGGATCATGATGGAGCAATCCTTCACTCACACTGGCTCCCTATAAGAATAGATTAGTATCACATTCTAAAACTAAAAAAGGAAACCAGCCACGGGAGTGAGCACCCTTATAGAAATCAATAAAAAGTTGCTTATCCTGCATGATGGATTCTAGAAGTCTAGGATAGTTAAGAGCTAGACGGTACCCGAGAAGCCATCTAGTACAATCATGTTATTTTACAGCTGAGAATACTGAGACCCAGATAAGGAGTGACTTCCTCAAGGGCATGAAGGTATCAGTCAAGGAGCAGAAATAGCATTCAGATTCAGAGTGGTAAAAATGTGGAATGGGTTGTCTCAGGAGGTAGTGATCTTCCCATCAGTGGAGGTCTGGAAGTCGATAAGCAGAGGCTGGATGATCATTTATATGTAAGATTATAGAGAAGACTCAGGGATGGGTTGGACCAGATAGGAGACTTTTTTTTTCAACCCAGAGAATCTATGGCTTCCTTTAAGTCCCAAATAAAATTTTATCTTCATCAGGAAACCTTTCCCAGCTCCATTTCATTTCAATGCTTCATACCACATTAAGTATTTCCTATGTATCCTACATAAATTTGTTTTGTAAATATTTACATGTTGTTTCCCCATTAGACTGTAAGCTCCTTGAGGCCAAGAACCATTTTTTATCTCTTTTTATATCCCCCATGTTTAGCAAAGTGCCTAGCACATAGAAGGTGCTTAATAAATGTTTATCGATTGATTGATTGATTGATTAGATTGGTGCCCAGATGGGCTGAGTGTATCTGACATCAAAATTCTGCAAAAGGTAACTGGGGCTAAACTGTGCATAACCAGAAAAAAACACACACAAAGACTACAATCATATGAATTAAAAATGCCTGCACGCACACACACACCCCTCTCTTTTCTTTGCAGATTTGGGGAACAACAGCAAAGGAATATTATATTTATTGTCATACATGGTTGATTTTCTCTTTGTTGGAAGGAATCAATTTCAGGGTTGGAAGCAGCAATTAGAGGGATGGGTAGATATATTCAGAAATGAAAGTGGCATGAAAATGAAAGATACATAAGATATTACTGAATCCAATCTCATGTGAAGGACTTCAGCAATACCCCTGGGTGCCACAGGGATGCCCAAGGGTGAGAAGAAGGAAAAAAGAGAGAGGAGAAGAAGTCAACGAAACTGAGGTGAGAGGAGAAAAGGAAAGAGAAAGCTAAATAAAGAACGTGGGTCAGAGAAAGAAAATGAATGAGGCAAAACCATGTAGAAGTGAGGAAGAGAAAAGAGAGGTTCACACATGTAGGGGAATAGGGGCATTATCTACATGACTGTCTGTTTCTGTTCTAAGAAAGTTCTGCTATTAACTCGGATGGAATTAGTTCAGAGGATCTTAGAACTGGAGCTAGATAGGATCTCAGTGACCTTCTAGTCCAACTCCTTCATTCTACAGATCAGAAAACCAAGGCTCAAGGAAGTTAAATAAGTACCCAAGGCTATGGAGTACTAATGATAGGGGCAATTTGAATTCAGATTCAAGAATCGATGTCATTTTTTTAGAGGACCTGGAAGGGTTGAAATCCAGTTTAGGGCAGAGCAAAATTAGGTGCTTAAGAGTTCCAGTCTTACTCATCAGCTGCTGCCTCTCTGATTCTCTTCCTGTCCTTCCCCCACCTCCATCAGCAGCTTTGGTCTTGGCTTTCACCTTCAGGATGAGGAGGTGGCTGTGTTTATCCATTGCTTCATTTAGTACTATATTTTCACAATTGGGGATATGATTTTCCAGGTTTGCCATGGGGCAAAATCCTCAGCCCTGACTTTGGATTCACAGAATAGCAGCTCTTCTCACAAAATAGCTTATAAACAGGCAAATTTAAATCAGCCTGCCAAAGGAATCTTTGCAGTGAGAAGCTTAGTCATGCAAACAGATAAAAAAAAAAGAAAACAAAAACTAAGCCAAATGACACATATATGTTAAGACAGAACTGGAAATGAGTCAGAAAATCTGTCAAATGGATAAAGCTTGACCTGAGAGACCAGGGGGGAAGGAGGGCATGTTTTTAGGTTTCTGCCTCTGTTAGGTTATGGTCAATTGTTTTGACTGAGCAGAAGGCTAGAATCATAGGATTGGAAGAGAACTCTGAATCATGGCTCCCTCCACCATTCCCAAACATAACCCCAAAGTGACCATTCAACCTTCCCTTGAAGACATCCAGAGATGGAGTTCTCATAAAGGCAGTCCATTCTACTTTTGGGCTTTGAGTTGTTAGAATGGTTTTCCTGATAGCTGAAGGAGTGTGCCTCTGTCCATCACTCTAGCTTTTGTCCATTTGGAAAGAGCTTTTCAGCCTATCCTGATTCTCCCACAACCCCATAGATACAGGGAAATTAATACAATTCAAATAATGCAATTGGGGACCAAGTTGGGAAGAGTTGGCCAAATCCTTTTGACCATTTCCTTATGTTCTTGCTAATGGTCAGCTCCACTCTTCTATGACTACTCCAACTCACAGTGATTTCTCCCTTCTCAACTCTTAGAGAATTCATTACTTCTTCCAACACTTTGGTATTTGACCATGTGTCATCTTATCCTGCTATTGAATAAAGCTAGAGGGAAGGATAGAGGAGAGATAGTTGTGGACCAGAGGGTATTAGGCTGAACTCGGAATGGGATTCTAATCCCTTCTAACCCTTTTATGGGTCTCAGTTTCTTCCTCTGTAAAACGAGGAGGTTGAATTAAATCATCTTGAAGGTCCTTTCCAGTTCTCAATCAATAATCCCAAGGGAGCAGAACCAGAGGAATATTATATTCACTGACAGCAATATCTCTTGATGAACAACTGTGAATGATGTATTACAGAATTTTCACAGAATAATTATAGAATTATTCTCAACAATGCAATGATCCAAAGCAATCCCAGAGACTCATGATGAAAAAATGCCACCTGCCCTCTGAGAAAGAACTAATGGAAGCTGAATGGAATACAGGCTAAAACATACTATATTTCATTTTCTTTCTTCTTCTTTTTTTTAAATTTGATATCTTCTCCATAAAATGATTAATATAGCAAGATGTTTTACATGATTACTTATGTAAAACCTATATCAGATTGTTTACCATCTCATGGAGAGGGGAGGGCAGAGTCAAAAGAAGGGAGGAAATTTAGAGCTCAAAACCTTTTAAAAATGAATGGTAAAAATGTTTTTATGTGTAAGAAACTAAAAAAAATTAAAAATAAATCTATGGTCCCATGAGTGATGGATAAAGAACTGACTGAAGACCAGAAAAATCTAGTTTCAGCACTCACTTCTGATATATCCTGACTCTGTGAACCTGGGGAAATCATTCAACCTCTCACTTGTCATCAGATGTCTGTCTGATGACTGACATGAAGAGTTCAAGAGAAGGTAACAGCTAGTTGAAGTAGTTCCCTCATGTAGGGGTTCCTAATGCCAGAGAAATTATAGGCTCAGGCTCTATTTCTCTTCTGATCTCTAGTCTCAAGCACTTGATTGCAAACTCTTTGAGTGGAGAGGCTAATTTTATCTCCTCCACATATTTATTTATTGTTTTTTTTGGACAACCCACACCAACCAGCATGGTACAATAAATATAGCAAAAGCTTCAGAAAAATCTGTTGCAAGAATGAATGAATGTTAACACAGCTTTGCATTTTTTAGTTACTTTGCATTGTTCTAGATGGTATAAAAATGAAAAAAGTCCTTGGTCTCATTTTGCCTGTTTTCCCTTCTGTCAGTTTCCTCAGGGATCCTAGCACATGGAGCCAATGCCTGGAGCCTGCTCATGTTGTTGAATGGAATATTATTTTATTTTCTATTCTTATAACACTCAGTGGCCTCCAAGTGATCATTTCTCTCATCAAAGTAATCATCGAACTCAGCAAACTACTGTGTACAACCTACTCAGTTATTATACAGGTAACGGATTCCTAAAATTTCACCAGACAGGAAGGCCAAAGGGAACTAGCACTTCTCTGACTCTTGAACTCACCTCATTTTTCTGTAAAGTTTTGTAAATTATTGTACATTTTGAAATTTGTAAGTTGTAAAATTGTAAAATTTTGTAAATTATTTTCTCTTACTGTTTCTCAAATCTATCTCTTCATCATTTTTCTGAAAATGTCATTATTTAATTAATTTTGAAGATTTTCCCATGGTTACAGGATTCATGTTCTTTCCCTCTTCTCCTCCTACCCTACTCCTGTAGCCAATGAATAATTCCTCTGGGTCATTGATCAAGATCTATTTCCATACCATTGATATTTGTACTAGGGGGATCATTTTATCTCTTCATCTTTAATTCCATTGACCTTACCCTAGATTAGACCATTATCACCCAACTAATGACTAGAGTTTTAGAAACTGCCTCCCAACTAGCCTCCCTGCCTCTGGACTCTTCTCATCCAACCTGTTTTGGAAAGGCAGCATGGTGCAATGGATTCTGCATCCCCATTGGCTGTACTGTCTTGACATATTCCCCCATTCCCTAGTCTCCATGTATCCAATTCTTCCATCTTCCAAAGCTCCATTTAAATACCTCCTTCTTTTCCTCATCTTTTCCTTCCTTCCTCCTCTTCCATGAATCTTTCTTCAGTCTCTCCAGAAATGAATTATCCCTTCCTTTTCTTCACATCTGCAACCTGTTGTTTGTGGCATGGATATAGATAGTACTTACAAAGAAAAGTCACCTGTTCATATGTCTTATAAGAGGGTTTGGTGCAATTTCATATGTATAATAGATATTTATATTTCTTGCCTCTTTAATGAGTGGGAGAAAGAGTAGAGGGAGGGAGAGAATGTGGAACTGAAAAATGAAAATGAAAATAAAATGTGATAGAAAAGGCAATTTGGTAAGCCTGGAACCTGGAAACCCTGGATTAAAATCCTGCATCTTCTACTTACAACTGTGTGCCATAGGCAAGTCACTTAGCTTTTTTGATGCATAATTTCCTCCTCTGTAAAATAGAGATCATGAATCAGATAGTAGGTAATTCCTAGGTTGGATGTGAAGACCAAGTGAGTTAAGAATGAAAAGTACTAGATAAAAGTCAGTCATGAGTATTGTTATAATTTTATATAATATTATGTTGCATAAAAATATTATATTGCATAATAATATTATATTCTCTGTCACTTTATGAACTCTCTTACTTTAGAGCCTGTGCATTTTTGTGTCCTTTAAAGCATCTTGCATACTCTCAAGAAGTATTTGGCAGATGAGGGGCACCTAGGTGGCACAATAGTGTGAGGACTGAAACTGGGAAGAGTTGGGTTCAAATCTGGTCTCAGATACTTCCTAACTGTGTGACCCTGGACAAGTCACTTAACCCCAATTGCCTAGCCCTTGCCTTTCTGTTTTAGATTTGTTATTTAGACAAAAATTAGAGGTTTAAAAAAAAAGAAGCAGCAGCATTTGGTAAATGGATAAACAGAGATCATAGAACTTATAAATTCCAAATTGTCTGGATTTGGGAAAGTAAGAAACTCATTGTATATTCTACAATGTCCCTGCATTGCTCTAAGGACAGTAGTCCAGTGCAGGAGTCAGGGACCCCAAACCTGGAGGTTTAGCTGCTTCCATTCATGCCATTAGAACTGCAAGGAACTGGAGGGAAATTGGGTCCTCTGCATCAAAAGTGGCCTTATCTCTCTGAAGTCAGCACTGCTAGACTTGATGGGGATATGGAAAACCCAGACCTAACCCTAGAATTTGGACAAACAATTCAGGACCCTTCCCCTAAAGGTAGGGGAGAAGATTAGATTTGCCAATGGCATTCCCTAAGACTGTGTGTTTTGCCAATTAAATAGGAGTTGGTCAGTTAATGAAAAACCTATTCTGGGCCAGAAGGTGTGCTAAGTGCTGAGGGTACAAGGAAAGCCCCAATGCCTCCCGAAACTATATACAGAGATGTGTGTGTGTGTGTGTGTGTGTGTGTGTGTGTGTGTGTGTGTGTGTGTGCATGGAACTCCTGCTCTCTAGAAATTCATGGTCTAATGAGAAAACAACTGGGTACAAACAAGATATATAGGCAATAAATTACAGTTAACCTCTATGTTAGGCACAAGGATTAAGAAGGACTGAGAGAGGCTTCTTTCATTGGACTTAAACTGAGACTTGATGGAAGCCAGAAAGCTCAAGAAATAAAGAAGAAGAGGGAGAGAATTCCAGGCATGAGGGACCATCAATGAAAATGCCTAATGGTAGAAGATGGAGTATTCCATGCAAAGAATAGCAAAGAGACCAGCATCAATAGAGTGCTTGGGGAAATTGAGGCATAAGAAGACTGGAAAGGTAGGAAGGGGACAAGTAATAAGGCTTTTGAACCTGAAACAGTAGTTTTTTAAACCTTTACATTGTGGCTTGTTATCAGTTCTAAGAGAGAAAAGAGGCAAGGGCTAGGCAATTGGAGTTGTGACCCCACTTAACTTTAGGAAGTGTCTGGGGTCAGATTTGAACCCAAGTCCTCTAGACTCTAGCCCTGGCTTTCTAGCCACTGTACTACTCCTGAAACAGAAGATTTTACATTTGATTCTAGAGATACTAAGGAACCATTAAGGTAAACATATAAGGAGGTGACATGGTCAGATGCACATTTTAAACATCTGAATGAAGAATAGGTTTGAGTGTGGAGAGACTTGGGGACAAGCTGTTGCAATAGTCCAAGTATGAGGTGTTGAGGTCCTGCACCAGGGTAATGGCAGTGCCAGAGGAGAAAAGATGTATATAATAGAGATGTTGCAAAAGTAGAATCCACAGGAATTGCTAATGGTTGGACTATAGGGAATGGGGTGGCAAGAGAGAGAGAAGAATGGAAGATGACCCTAAGGGTGCCAGCTAGAATGATTGGGAGGACAGTGGCACTCTCAACAGTAATAGGGAAGTTAGGAAGAGTAGAGGATTGAATGGTAAAGATGAGTTCAGGTTGAGCCATGTTGAGTTTAAGATATGTCTTTTGAAGCTCTTGGAAGTGTTCAATAGATAAGTGAAGATGTGAGTTTCAAGGTCAGTGGAAAGGTTAGAGCTAAAACAATTATATCCAAGAATTTCCTACGTAGAGATGATAATTAGATTAATGGGAGCCCTTGAGATCACCAAGCAAAATAGTATAGAAGGAGAAGAGAAGAGGCTTTGAGGGAGCCTTGAGAGATACCTACCATTGGTAATGATTACCTGGATGAAGATCTATCAAAGGAGACTGAGAAGGAGAGGTCAAGCAAGTATGAGGGGGACCAGGAGAGAGCAATATCACAAAGACTTGGAAAGGATAGAGATAATCAAGGAAAAGTGGGTGGTTCATTCATTTTCTACAGATAATGGCAACAGAAAGCTCAAGAAGGATGAGAACTGAGAGGCTATTAGATTTGGCAATTAACAGAGCGTTGGTACCATTGGAGAGAGTAATTTCAGTCAAATAATGATGAAGCTGGAAACCAGATTGTAGAGCACTAAAAAGAGAGGGAAGAGGGCAGCTGGGTAGCTCAGTGGATTGAGAGCCAGGTCTAGAGATGGGAGGTCCTGGGTTCAAATCTAGCCTCAGCCACTTCCTGGCTGTGTGACCCTGGGCAAGTCACTTGACTCCCATTGCCTAGCCCTTACCACTCTTCTGCCTTGGAGCCAATATATAGTATTGACTCCAAGATGGAAGGTAAGGGTTTAAAAAAAAAGAGAGAGAGGGAAATAAGTGGAGACACTGATTATTGATGGCCCTTTCAAAGGATTTAGCCAAGAAAGAGAGAAGAAGAAATACAGGCTGAGAGCTGATGGTGATGAAAGGATCAAAGGAGGATTTTCTGAGAATGAAGGAGAAATGAGTAAATAGAATGATACATATCTCTACCTATGTGTGTAACAGGTTCCTTTATAGATGCTATTTATTTTGTTCATTTAAAACACTTATGACTGAACAAACTCTATAATGTAAACTAGGTAATTATCTAGTTACTCTGAAGAGTAGAGTTTAGCCAGATAAATCATAATTCTCAGTGGAAAGAACAAGAGCCCTGGAGTCATAGGCCCTAGATTAAAATCCTCCTGTCTTTTTGGCTTACAAACTGTGCTAGTATAGGTAAATCACTTACTCTGGGCCTCAGTTTCCTTATTTGTAAAATAAGGAGTTTGGATTAAATGGTTAATGGACTCATTTCCAATTCTGGAAATATACTCTAAAGCCTATGGTCCTATCAAATCAGGTCAGAGGGAGAAGGGCATCATCTTTCTTGGCCAATCTGTCCCATCTGATTCTATTGTCTTTATTTCTTTTCTCTGTTCACACATTATCATTCAGAGTCGTATCACTTTTATATTGCTATTACAAAACTTTCTAATTGGCCTCATCTTTCTCCTCTATAATATATCCTCTACAAAACACTCAAAATTACTAAGTGATTTCCCTATAGTACTGATTTAAGAAGTCTGTAGTCTTTCTGATGTTTTAGTGTTAATCTTTCTAGCTTTAGTAGATAGATCTACTTGAGTTCTATGTTTTTAATTTAATAGTTTTCTTGAAGTCTATGGTGTTTTTTAACCTCTTGAGAATATATTTTCCTTTCTCTTAAATAATTGATGGACTACACAACTGTTTCAGGTTCCTTTCATAACTCCCTTGAGTAGGTATATTTGGGATGGGGGAAGAGGAGTGACAAATTGGTGCCAATGCATTCCAGTCCCTTCTTTTTCAGTTTGACAGATTGTGGGACCAAAGCTTCCCTTCCCCCAGTCCCTACTGAAATTAACAGTCCCTACTGAAATTAACAGCATGCGCGGGCGCACACACACACACACACACACACACACACACACCAGCACCTGCCCAAACAGAAACTGCCCCAGCAACACCTGTCAGGACACCAAGACTTTATAATTCAGCCTGTACATGTACCTCCTGCATGACTGAATACTCTTCCTGGAACCCCCCCCCCCCAACCCAGATATTGGAATCCCCACCCTCTCAGGACCATCCAATGAACTGAACCCAAGTAGCTCACTTTGCCCAGAGACAACCAGTAGAGGCAATCTAGGTTACCTCATTCCCTACAACCTCCAATTCTTCTTATCCTATAAGAATTTAAACCCATCTCCACTCAAGTAGAGGTTCAGCAGCCATCTTTGCTGGTGTCAATTCCCACCCCCCACCCCCACTCCTCTTTGCCTCTCTTTCCCTTCCCCCACCCTGGGGCCCAACAGTCACCTCACTTGAGTCTCATTTGTCCCAATGGTTGAACTCCCATTAGTCAGACTGACACAGCTATTCTGTGTTAAATGTTATTTTATTGTTACTTTATTGCAAGTCACTTAACCCCCATTGTCTAGCCCTTACCACTCTTCTGCCTTGGAACCAGTACACATATTAATTCCAAGATGGAAGGTAAGGGTTTTAAAAAAGAAAGAAATGCCTAGAATGCCTCAATTTCATGAAATATGATTCTTCCCCCTTGAAAGATTATGCTCAGTCTCATTGTGTATGTGATTTTTGGGTGTCAGCCTGAATTCTTTGTCTTTTGGAATATCATCATTCATGCCTTTCAGTCCTTTAATGTAGAAGTTGCCAGATCTTATGTAATCCGAACCGTGGCTCCAGAATATTAGAATTGTTTCCTTTTGGCTTCTTATTGTATTTTCCCCTTAGCTTGAGAGTTTTTAAAAAATTTTTCTATAATAATCCTGAGATGTTTTATTATAGGGTCTCTTTCATGAAGTAATTGGTGAATACTTTCAATTTCTATTTTCCCCTCTTGTTCAAGAGCATCAGGGAAGTTTTTACTAATGATTTCTTATAATACAGTGTCCAGGTTCTTTTTCCAGTCATACCTTTCAAATATTCTGATGATTCTTGAATTGTCTTTCCTTGTTTCCATTTTGCAGATCAGTTATTTTTCCTGTGATGCATTTCAGATTTTATTCAATTTTTTTATTCTTTTGATTTCATCTTTTTGTTTCCAGATGCCTTATTGAGTCATTAGCTTCCATTTGTTCAATTCTAATTTTTAGGGAGTTTTAAAAAAAATTTTGCGTCTACTTTTCCATTTAACCCATCTCTAGTCTTTAGGAAGTTATTTTCTTCAGTGTATTTTTGTTGGTGTTGCTGTTGTTCTCTTTCCCTTTGGCTTATTCTAGTCTCCAAGTTGTTGAATCTTTCTGTCATTTAATTTGTTATTTGATTTTTAACTTCTTTTCAAGTATTTCTCAGAGTTCTTTTAGGGTTTGAATACTTTCTCACTTTCCTTTGAGGCTTCACATTTCAATTTTGTCAATGTTTTTCTTTTCTGAACTTCTATTTTTATCTTCCCTGTCACCAAAGTAACTTCCAAAGATTAGGCTTTTTTCATTGTCTTTTGCTCATCTCTCAAGTTATTATTTTTTCATCTTCATTACCTTCCCTATCTTTTGAGGTTCTGCTCTGTTTCTGGAATAAAGGGAGTGGTATTCCAAGCTCACAGCATGGTTCTCTCTATTAATTGAGGTAGGTCCTACTATCTTTGGGTGTCTCGGTGTGAGTTTTAAGGGGGTGACCCAGCTGGCTTATTTTGGGGAGACTTGAAAGTGTTTTGATCAGCTGGATTCTCCTTCCCCTAATATCTATTTCTGCTATCTTCTATTCCCTGTTATCTCCTATTCTGGGCTGCTTCTTGCTCTGCTCTTTAGTTGCCTCAGGCCACATGAAAATGGGGAGGGCTGAAATTGGGCTACTCCTCCATTTGTCATTTTGTTGCCTCAGGCTCTTTGGCAGTGTCTGCTGTTTTATTGTCTCAGACCATGTGGAAGTACTTTAAGATGGTCTACATTCTGTTGGTTGTTCTACTTTTCCTTCTCACCTTGTGGCTTGCTTTCCTTTGTGTTGAGGCACTTTATTTCCTATTTTTGTGTATTTGGAGGGTTTAGGTGAGCTCAGCATCTTTTACTCCACTATCTTAGCTCCCAGCATGCATGTTTCCTTTTTGTTCAGATCAAATGTTGCTATTCATACTTCCCCTTGGTTCTGTTCCAGATCTTAGTCTTTGCTTCAATAGCTTGGATTAAGCAGATAATGCTGCTTTTTTGCAAGGTTAGGAGAGTGTAAGATGAATATTCTGGACAGGATCTCTGTGATCTTGGAATTCTCTACCTAGTAACCACCCCCCAAAATAAAATAAAATAAAATAGAAAAAAAATTATAACCCAAACTGAATTGCTTGCCAGCTCTGGGAGTGGGGAGGGAAGGGGAAAAGGAAACAATTTGGATCATATAACTTTGGAAGACTTATGTGGAAATTTGTTTTTATATGTAATTGGTAAAAAATAAAATAAAATAAAAATAGTGGCCACCCCAAGCAAAGGGAAGTCCAGTTTCCCCATATCTTTCTTTCCTCTTCTTCACTTAACTGGGCAGAATCAATTTCTATTGCTTAGTGCAATGGAATAGTGGATGGGTATTGATGTGATAACAAAAACTCTGCAAAAGGAAGAGAAATCCTGTTTTGGCCCCAAATCACATGGTTTTGAGTTGTTTTTATGAGTAGAGAGGCTTATGAGGGAAAGGTGCTAAGTAAGCAGAAGACTGGAGGTCTTCAGTTTTCATCCCTAAAATTATTATCTTGTTAGGTTTCTTTCTTGTCCTGTGGAATTTAGCAGTGATTTCTCTACCTCTGGGAAATAAATCCTTCTGGGATGAGGCTAGATTTTGAGAGTTAGTGAGACCTGGAGAACATGTCTCCTCTTCCATCTTATTGACCCACAGAGTGATGCAATTCTGAATATGTCACTCCTCTACCCTATAAAATACAATGATTCTTTATTACCCCGAGAATCAAATATAAACTTCTCACTTTGGTATTTCAATCAAGCTTTTACTAGTTTGGCCTCAATCTACCTTTGCAGGCTTATTACTTCCCTCTCCACACTCCACGCTTCAACCAAATTGATCTCCATATTGTTCCTTAAAAACATCCTTCCATCTTCATGCCTTTGCACTGGCTGTCCCTTAGGCATGAAATGCATTCCTTCACTTCTGTTTCCATCCAAACACAACTCAATCATCATCTTCTGCAAAAGGCTCTTCCTGATCCTTCTGGGGACTAGCTAGCACCTTCCTCTCTCCTCCTCCCATTCTCCTCACCTCCCTGAAAGTTAACTTGCTGAGAAAGATATTTTGGAGTAGAGAGCATATACTCTACTCTCTGTTGCACTTTTTTGGCAGAAAAGAACAGAGATGATAGAAGATAGTTCTCTGTATTACCCTCTTCTGATGAACAAGCATGGAACAAAAAAGTTCTGGAAAAGAGTAGAATTAGGAAAGGTTTGGTCCATTTTAGGATTAAATTTTTTTTCAGTTGTATGCAAGTCTTTGTGATTCCACTTGAGGTCTTCTTGACAAAGATATAGGAATGATTTGCCATTTCCTTCTCTAGCTCATTTACAAATGAGGTAACTGAGGAAAATAGACTTAGGTGAAAGAAAGGAAGGAACAAAGGAAGAAGGGAGGAGACAGAGAGAGACAGAGAGACAGAGAGGTAGACATAGAGAGAGAGAGAGAGAGACAGACAGACAGAGAGAAAGAGAGAGAGAGATGCCTTATTTCAGCTGAATATGGAGGTGATGTATAATAGTTCATGAAGGTCTGAATAGTCTAGCTGAGCAAGGGAATGACTTGGATCAGGGAAACAGAAGATTCTTAGGAGACTGAACCAGTGAATCAACCAAAGCATAGTTTAGGTCAACTTAGCAAAGAAAGTGTCTATTCCATGCAGAAGCTACATTAATCAAGGAAATTATATTGATGATTCCTAAGAGAAAAAGAGGATACAGAAGTCTACTGTCTCAAAGGAGTGAGTTACCTTGGTTATATGTATACCCTATATATGTTCTACTTACCATGGAACTCTAGATATGTGTCCACAGATATTATATGCATTAGGGAGAGTGAAATTGAGGTCTAAGAAGATGAAGAAAGTGAGGCCCAGAGAAATTGTTTGTTTGAGGTAGTAAAAATTTGAACTCTGGTCCTAGTTGGGCCAGATTATCAAAGACTGATAGCCTTTCTTCCATGTTTATCCCTGGCATATTCTGGCGAATACTGGTGAAATACTTTAAAAAATGAAGAAAATAAAAGACGTTTCTCATTTAGTGCTATCAAAGCAGCTGAGTCTCCTAGGATGCTAATCAATGAACGAGTTCAGTGAATGTTGAAACCATTTTTTTTTCTTTTTAACAAGATCTAACCAACAGAGAAATCATTCAAGTCACAGAAAACTAGAAAAGGGATCTGTGGTAAAGAACGACTTAATAAAAGCTCTGTTAGTAAGAAAGAAGCACATTCAGAGTTCATGAAGTTAAAAAGTCCCAGCCATTAATCTGTAATCTTCTTAGTATTGGATTTCTCCAGATAAATAGATTCCTTCCTATGGTTCTTCCAGAAACAAACCAACCATTTTTCTCAGGTCTACATCTTAACTGCTTCCGTATTATATGTTATTCCTCGAGCCTGTTTTACAACTTTAACTGACTTGGATTTTCTTTATTTCTTCAGCCTGGAATCATTTGAACAAGGAAAAGAGTCGTTTCCATGAGTTCCAGATCTGGCCATCGACCTCAGTTGTATAGACTTGTGGATATAAATACAAATTCAAACAATGTGACTTCTTACTGATGCTTCTCATTCTTCTCCAGTGCTAATACTAATACCCTTTATGGAAGGTCCAAATTTCACTGAGACAAGTTAATCAGTTAGTCAACAAACATTTATTAAGCATCTACAATGGGCCGTGAACTGTGTTATGGACTAAGCATAGTCCAGAGATATAAAGCTGAAAAGGGCCTTATAGTTTAACCCCCCTCATTTGATAGAGAAGGAAAATGAAACCTTGAGAGTTTAGGTGCTCACATGTGTAGTAAGCTTCAGAGGCAGGATTTGAACCTCTTGACTCAAGGCTGGTGCTATTGCCACTGTACCATAATGCCTCCCATGATCAGTCCTGCCCTTCCACTTTATTATGGTCATTCCCAAATCTGAGAGGCAAGAGGCAGAAGGGAAAGTAAGCAAAGAGGATGTAATCTATAAAATCTCTGCACATGTATGACAATAAAATCTTTTCAAAAAAGTTTTAAAAAACATATATGGGTTCCTTTTGTTTCTTTCTAAATACCAAAGACAGCATACCAGCTCCCATCACAGCCTCAAAGAAAAACAATTAAGAAAAGTCACCCAGTTCAATGCCAAAGCATGATGGCATATGCAATATTCTGCTGTCACAGTTGTCATCATCCATCCTACAAGACCCTTAAGCTTCCAGCCCAGATGCCTTTTTATTTTTATTTCATTTATTTATTTTAAAAACCCTTATCTTCCATCTTAGAACCAATACCATGTACTGGTTCCAAGGCAGAAGAGCAGTAAGGGCTAGGTAATAGGGGTTAAGTGACTTACCCAGAGTCACACATCTAGTAAATGTCTAAGGTCATATTTGAACCCAGGATCTCCTGTCTCTAGTCCTGGATTTCTCTCCATTGAGTCACTTAACTGCTCCCCCCCCCCAATAGCTTGTTCTTTGTAAAGGAAGGAAACACAATATCCTATCCTAAGGTTTCTGGGGTATATGTATATGTATAGGCAAGCATATAATATGTATATAGATTATATATTATAATATCCCTATATTTAGACATCCATGTAATAATAATAGTGATATGAACTAGAGATGATTTCATTATTATAAGGAACTTCAAGGCAAAGAAATTCCCACTCTCAGAATAGCTTAGCACTTTCTCTAGAATTTATAATCTCCTAGAACAATGCAAGACCTAAGATGTGGAGTAATTTGCCCAGGGTCAAACAGATCATAAATGGTAAATATTGGCAGGACTGAAGACTAGGTTTTCCTGGTTTTAGGGTAAGCTGTCTAAGCAGGAGTCACATTACTACTGTGATTTGAATGGTGTTTTACAGTCTGTAAAGTACTTTAAATGTATTACTTCACTTAACCTGCACAATAACTCTATGAAAGTTATTGTCCCTATTTTACAGATGAAGAAACTGAGGTTGAAGAAGGTTATATGACTTCCAGAGTCAAACAGTTTGGGTCTGTTTCTCTCTATATATCTCCTCAGATCCCAACTGTATAACTCTCTCTCTCTCTCTCTCTCTCTCTCATATATATGTATATGAGAGAGAAAATGATAGAAATATATATACATATGCATACATACACACATATAGCATGTTTATAGATATACTCAAGCATGTATAATAGGTTTATAGAAACTTTCCAATACATTTTTTTGCCATTTTACCTACTTCCACCTTGTATGACAATCATTAAATATTCATTTCAATCTTATTATTATTTTTATTAATTATTTTAATTTATTTAACTGTTCATTTCAGCAACCATTTTTAACATATATATCACCCTTATTTTCATGCAGACTTATATACATACATACATATGCATGTATGTGTTTAACTTCTGCCCTTTTAACCACTCCCACTGTATAGGAGTATGTGTGTGTGTGTGTGTGTGTGTGTGTGTGTTTGTAAATACCACCATGAAAATAACTGCAGCTAATAAGCCAACACTGGCTGTAATGATAGAGCTCAATATCATCAAGTGCAATGTACCAGACACTGTGCTAAATACTGAGAAAACAAAGGGGGATAAAACGGGCCATGCCTTTGATGAGCCCATAGTCTAATAGAGGAGGATTAATACTATGTGCATACAAGATACAGGCAGGATAAACTGAAGGAAATCTCAGAGAGAAGTCATTAGTAGGGGAAAAGGGGATGTGAGGTTATAAAATCTAAAATTATATCTCAAATAATAAAAATATTATATTTTATGAGGTTTATTAAAGATCATTAGAAATCAAGAAACAAAGAGAATACAAAATAAAAATCACATGCCCATGGCTGATTAGCCCATTTAAAATGCCCATGTTAGCTTACCACCATATTTGCTGCATCATCTCAAAGAAAAAGAGTCTGGGAGGTGTTACCACCAGTTAAATACCAATAATGTGATCTCACCAATGTGGAGACGCAGGAGAGATTATAGGGAATTTTGGGAAATACTAGGACTTCAGGGGAATGAAGTGAAAGGTTCAAAATCTCCATTTATACAGGATCCAAGCAAGACTTCTGCAAGAAGTATTGAAGGGAATAGGGAAAGTAAAGAGATCGAGATGAGGATTGAAATAATTCTAGTCATGGGAGATGCCAGTGAAAAAAAGAAAGAAAGGGGGGGGGAAGGTATGGGACAGTCAAGAAATGAAATGTCATATGAAATGAATAGCAAATGGGCTAGACTAGTATCTCTGGATCATAAAATATATGGAAGGGAATAAAGTCTGGAAATTTAGGAAAGGGCTCAGTTGTAAAGGACCTTAAGTCAAATAATAGATTTTATATTTGATTCTGAAAGTAACAGAAAGTATAATAATACAAATAAAGTAATAAAATTATAAAAATACTAATAAAGTAATAAAGTTCATTTGATTCAGGAGGAAATAGGAATCCACTGGAGTTGACCAATGAAATGGGGACAGAGGACAACGGGCTTACACTTGCCCTTAAGGAAGATTACTTTGAAAGCTGAGTGAAGGATGGATTGGAGAGAAGGAAGTCAAGCATAAGGCTATTGCAATAGACTGGGCAGAAGATGAAAAACACACACACCAGAGTGGTGATGATGTCATAAGAGAGAAAGGGACATATACAAGAGATGTTGCAAAGATAGAATCAACAGTATTAGGCAATAGATTAGCAATGTGAGATAAGTGAGAGTGGGGAGTTAAGTGTGAGAACCTGGGTGACTTGGAGGGTGCCCATTTCAATAATATTAATTAGGAAGAAGGGAAGTTTTCTGGGGTAACATAATGAATTTTAAGTCTGGACATGTTGAGTGTAGGATGTCTTTGGAATATTCAGTTCAAGTTGCCCAATGGACAGCTAGAAATATGAAAAAGGAAGTAAGGAGAATGGTTAAGGCTAGATAAACAAGTCTAAGAAGCATCTGAATAGAAATTTGAATTGAATCCTTAAAAATGTAGGAAATCACTGAGCAAGAAAGTATAAGGGGAAAAGAGAAGAGGGTCCAGGACAAAACTGGTGTATGTGTAGACATAAACATATACACACATATTCCTACATATAGATATACATATTTATATATACATATGTATATGTGTGTCTTGTGGGGATGGGCACTGAAACTCTACCAATGCAAATATCTTCTCTGGAGCTTATAGCCTGAGAGAGCTTCCTGGAGCATATAAAAGTTAATTTGCATGGGGTCACCCAACCAGTATGTGTCAAAGGAAATAGCTATATTGGAAACTTGATAATGAATTTCCTACAGTCTTTGCCTATTTCCACCTTGAACTGAAGTCACTAACTATCAAAATATGTGCTTATTGAATTTAGAGGGACTTTTCAATTTCTTCTTGGACTTTCTCTACCTCCTCTCTTTCCTCATCTCTATAATCCATAATTTTTATGGTGATCTTTTTGCAAATACTTATGAGTATTGTGATATGATGACCTAAATTGATCTTTTCCTTCTTTATGATACTCACGTATGTATGGATTCAGGCCCTTCTCAATGAGGATATTTGTAAAGCACAGGCAGACTATCTCTAGCTGTATTCCACAACGGAGCACATCTTTACCATGCCATAATTGACTCAAAGGTGTAGAAAAGACAAATTTTCATTGTGCTGATTATTTGATAATTTTGAAGAGTAAAATATCTAAGCAGGGGAATATGCATTTTGGGAAGAGAAACTAGACTTGTTATATGAAGAGGGCAAGAAAGGACAAGTGGTTCATCTAATCCTTCACTGGTATCCTCTGAATGTCAGGAAAAAAAAATCTTAAAGACCCAACTTACTGGTTTTCTCCTCACATGGTATTTGTGGGAAAATATGGATGTCACACTGGATGATCAAGCCTCAATCGACATTACTAAAGGGAAAATCCAAATTGATAGGACTATTCATTCAGTGGAGTATCTGAGAATCTCTTTGTATTCCCAGTGCTTAGCAAAGGATTTGACATATTATAAGCATTTAGTAAAAGCCTGCTGATCACTAACTTAAAATCTACTCCATTCATATACCACAGCTGTTCACTCATTCTCCAACTAATGGACATTTAAGTTTTTGAGTTTTATTGTGTTGCTGGGAATACTTTTAAACATGTAGGTCTTCTCTCTTATCAATAATCTCTTTGGGGCAGAGGTCAGAATCATTGGATATATTATTGTAATCCATTGCATATTTTCATATTACTTTCCAAAAAGGTTGGACTGACTCATGAGAACAAAGTAATAGCATATGAATTTTACTACAGCTTCACCAGCATTTAATTTTGTCATCTTCTTTAATCTTTATTAATTGATCAAGGTCAGGTAGAAGTTCAGTTCTTTTAATTTGCATTTGGGGATTATTAGAGACTTTAAACTCTTCATGTCTATTAATAGTTTGTTGGGAGAATTTTTTCTATAGACCAATATCTTTTCATATCCTCTAATCACATAATTCTTACTTGTATAAATTGTAACAGCTCATTATTAAAAAAAATCTTTAGATACTATTTTCTGGGAAGTGTTTAATGTGATGCTTTTCCTAATCAATTTGTTTTTTTCCTCATTATGGTTTTTGCTGTATGAAATTTTAAAATTTTTATATAATCAAATTTATCTATTTACCTTATAAAATTCCCTGTACATTATAACTTATTAAGGATTTATCCTCTCCACAATTGTGAAAGATAAAAAATTTCCCTTCCCCTCTTTTTATGATATTAATATTAATCCTTCTGAATTTTTATTGTTCAGAAGTTCTCATTATTATGAGAAAAAGCCATCAAAGAACAAGAAATATACTTTCAGTATGATATTGGAAAGCTACTGCTCTTGCAGGGTTGTCAAGTAGGTGATCTCATATTTAGACTGATAAACTCTCTCACAGTCTTAGAATAAAGAATTCCTGTGTAGTGGTCCTCATCTTCTATGTCTGAAAAAAAAACCCAGTAAAGTTAGAATCAATCAAGATTCAAGGCCAGGCATCACAAAAGCAGCAATCAATGAGGTGATTGCTTCATCAGGCTACAGAAAATAAATTTCAAGAGGATATGGAAAGGCCCATTGGTGTTCCAAACATTACATCCCATTCCTTTGTTGACATATCTCATTCTGTGTTTGCAGAATAACTTTATTAGAATAGTCAGTTGGGTGAACACCTGATAGTAGTCTTTGGTCAATTAATGAGGAACCAGGAAAACTGGAAATGTCAAAATGGGATTTACCCACACATAAATATTTGAATGTTCTGAGTACCTACGCAATAAAAATATATGTGACAAGCATTAAGTATGATGCAAATCCGTAGTTTTATCTACTCAATGCAATTAGGTTTTTGGCTCATTTATTAATTCAATTGTTTTTCCTTCATCTTTAATTCTCTTAATTTCTCCTTTGACCTTAGTAATTTCTTCTTTTATATCTGTTTAGGGTATAAGATTTAAAATTTTTTTTCCTAATCTTTTAAGCTGTAGTGTAACTTCATTAAACTTGTCTTTTACTGCTTAATTATTATTTTCAGGAAAATAAATTTGTCTCTAAGAATTGCTTTAGTTGTATTATACGAAATTTGATGTATTATATCATTATTATAATTATCCTTCATGTAATTTTTTATTGTTTCTTTAATTTGGACTTTGATTCTATTTTCATTTATTCCCAGGGAAGTAATATTTTTATCTCCACTTGGGCTTGCATCTATTTTATCATACTTATGAAAAGTTTGTTTTGCTCTTTGTTACTATTTTATTTATGGAATGGCCTGTAAAACTAGTGCTTAAAATTTTGGTGTTTGTATTTATTTTTGAGTTCTTTATGCCTTGTGGTATGATCAATTTTTGTAAAAAATCCAGGAAAGTTTGAATAAAAAATAATAAATTTACCCAGTTGTCACCATAAATATATACATCATCATATATAACATATGTGTAAGGTAATTTTCCCATCATTCTACTAATTTTTTTATATGTATGCATACAAAATATATGTATATATTTCTGTTTGACATCATATACCAAACCTGAAGTATTAAAATCTTGCCCAGCTAGATTTGCTTGAATTCAACTAAATTCCCCATTGAAAATGTAATTTCAATGCCATTAGAAGTATGTATGTTTAATATTTAGAGTCTCTTATTGCCAATAAGTTCTGAAATCATTATATAGTAGCCATGGTTTTTTTTCTCTTAATGGTTTCTAATTGGAAATTGTCTTTATCTGAAATTATGATGACAACTTCATCTTTTCTGAAGTGGGCTGATGAATAACTTTTTTATTCTTTAAGTTTCTTTCTCATAAGTATTTTTCCTATAGGTGACTTATAGTTTGATTTTCTCTTTTAATCTATTTTGACACCTGTTTTCTTCTCATAGGTAAATTTAAACCATTAGCATTCAAAGTTTTAATTATTATATTGGTTTTTCATCTTTTGTGTTATGGTATTTTTTTCCCTTTTCTAATCCAATTTAATCCAACATTTATTAAGTACATAATAAGTGCAAGTTGCTTTGTTAAGTGTTAAGAATACAAAGACAACATACAAAGAGTTTGTCAGTAGTAAGCTCTATCTTACTACCTTAATTTTCTTTAGTAGTAGGAGCAAATATTTACTATTAAATTCATCCACAGTCCTGGAAATACATAGAGCCAGATACTCACCCAGCTCCAACTCTAATTTTGACATTAGTTTAACTACCACTGGAATTTTCTTTAAGTAGGCCTTGCCTTCTCTCCCAATTCTTTGCACTTTAGTAATACTACTAGCCTCACTTTTTACTTTGTTTTGTATGACTCTGTAGAATATTTTGTCTCCTTTCTATTTACCCTTTCTTTCCCTTTATATTTCCAGAGTAGACAAATGTCAACATTTTCTACTTCTTTCCACCCTTCCTTGATTATTCAATGTTTTTGAAGAGGACAATAAAATTTCTTTTTCTTGATGCCTCCTTATTGACTTAAAAATTAAATATGCATATTCTATTTGTTAATTTATTGGTCTCTTTCCCAATGTTTCACCATCTGATTTGTGATGATATATTTTTTAAACCGTTGCCTTCTGTCTTGGAGCCATTGGCTCCAAGGCAGAAGAGTGGTAGGGGCTAGGTAATGGGGGTCAAGTGACATTCCCAGGGTCACACAGCTAGGAAGTGGCTGAGGCCAGATTTGAACCTAGGACCTCCCGTCTCTAGGTCTGGTTCTCAATACACTGAGCTACCCAGCTGCCCCCTGTGATGATAATTTTTTAAAAGGCTTTGCTGCTATTCATGTGTTAATTGAGCTAAAGTCTTTATTCCTTTAATGTTCTCCTATGGTTTATATAGCAGCAAGAGAATGGATGTAAATAATCATTGAATATATTTCAAACCCTCTTATTTTTTCTGTTAGCTACATTGAGCCCTTTAAGCATCAGAAACATTAAAGCTTCCTCAGAGGGGAGAGAGAAGCTTTAAGGTAGGAAGATAGAGAAAGGATAGAAGTTTTAGATACCACGAGGAGGATGACGGAGTCGAATTAGAGATATGAGGTGGCAGGAATGAGTCACAAATGCATGACTTATTAAATGTCAATGAGCCACAGCCAAGCTCCGATCAATGGACCCTTCCGAAGGCTTTTACCAGTCCAGAGATCCAGATTCAATACCACACAGGTCATAGAGATGATAGAGAAAGGCAGAGCTGGCTGGGGCATATTTAATCTCTTTGATATGCAAATATACACACTACATAGGGATGATTATCATTGGTTAATGACAAGGTAGAGGTGTGGTTTCCCTTAACCAGGTGAGCACAAAGAAACCTGTGTTCCCACCTAACCTGGGGGAAGCCGGGGTCAAGGGTCAGAGGCTTTCCCAGCCACGTGCAATACTGAGCATGCTCAAGCCTGAGCATGCTCTCTTCTAAGGCAATCTGTACATACCAACTGTTTCCCTTGCCCATAGCTAGGGGTGGACTGCTACAAACATTAAGCATAAGAAGGATATGAAAAACATAAATTACATTATTATATGAGAAATTAGCATTCAAATAGGTATAATATTTCAAATCACATGCATAGCAAATTGGCTAGTATGATTTAAAAAATAGAATTCGCTTATGTTGGGAATTGCTGAAGAAAGATAGATATACCAGTTGAAATAAAGCTTTTAATTTTTAAATTAAAATTTTAAATTTAATTTTAATTTTTTAAAAAGTAGCTGAAAAGTCCATGTCCTTTAACCCAGATTTCTCACTGTTAGACTTACACTCAAAGGAACTAAAAAACAAAAAAGAAGATTCCACAGAGATAAAAATTTATAGTACTTTTGTGGTTTAAAAAAATGACACCCAGAAACAAATTAGGTAACCCATCAATTGATGATTAGCTAAACAAATTGTTGTATATGTATATAACAGAATAGTAGTACATCGTAAGAATTGACAGTTCTCAAAAATGTGAAGAAAATATGAACTTATGCATTACAAAGTAAGCAGTCAAGAAAACAAAATATACAGCTATAATAAAGTAATTTTAAGAATAATAAAAGGGAAATGAACAGTTCATTATGATTGCTTGGTCTTAGAGAATCAACCAGCAAGCATTTATTAAGCATCTACTATATACTAGGTATAGGCAGCTAGGTGTCAATATGGATAGCGTTGACCCAGGATGATGAAGACTTATCTTCCTGAATTCAAATCTAACTTTGGACACAATAGCTGTGTGACCTGAGAAAGTAATTTAACCTTCTTTGACTCAATTTCCTCATCTGTAAAATTATCTGGACAAGGAAATCCAGCAAGATATTCCACTATCTTTGCCAAGAAAATCCCAAATGAGGACTCAAAGAGTCAGACAAAACTGAAAAATGACTACATATACTAGTCATATACTTTTGGAGGTATAGCTACAAAGATAAAACAATCTTCACATTAAAGAAGATTATATTTTAATGGAGAAGAATTAAAATAATTCATCTCATTATCAAAATGGAGAGCTATGAGTATGGAAATAAAAATACTAACAGTTAATATATTTGTTTTGATACATTTTTTTTTTATAAGGAGAATTCTCTTTAAAAATTAATGTGGGGACAGGCCAAGATGGTGGAGTAGAGCAGAGAAGCTCAGAGTCACCATGAGAATACTCTCTAACCAATCTGAAAATAATGCCACAAAATGAATGCTAGAGTGAAAGAACCAGTAAGAGACTGATTGAAACACCTTTCAAGAAGAGAAAAACCTAAAAGGTAGGCAAAGAACATGTGGGGCACCGGAGTGAGAGGGGAGAACAGTCAGCAAGAGGCTACAGCAAGGAGTAAGAAGCAAGCCAAGCCCTCTCAAACTCCACATCTGCTGTCCTAGGTTCAGAAACTAAACCCAAGCCAACATCCAGACCCTGAGACCTTGCCTGGGTAAATAGAGGTCCAACCAACCCATACCCCTTGACATTCCAAACCTGTAGTAAAGTCCATAATTCCATCCCAGAGCAGCCTGTGCTGAAGCATCCTGATCTGTGTGGGCCCAGAGAGAAGCTAGGAGTCCCAGCCTGGGTCTGTGGCAAGGACATAGATAATAGTTTAGGATAGTTGGTAGACCAAAGAAGGAAGTTCCTTCCTGATCCTCTTGCCAAAAGCTCAAAGCAGAGCCCCTGGACATGGGAATCTACTGTGTGCCTCACAAGCTTACAGTGAGACCAAAGACTTTCAGCCTGAGGCTAGAATTTGAACAGTCGCTCACCTGATGGGAAGAACTGGCAAAATCATGATGCAGAGTGGAGGTACCTTCAGAATTTTTATGGCCATCAGAATGGTCATTCACTGCTAACTGTGACACCCCCATCTCTCCCTATCTCTCCCTATACCCCTGCACATCCTTGTGTAATACAATAAGTCTTTGAGTAAAAAACAAAAAACTGTATGCATGACAAGATCAATTTCCCTCTTTATATTTAAGTCATTTCCCGATTTTGAATTTATTTTGGTATAGGGTATGAGATATTGATCTAAATCTAATTTTTCCCATACTATTTTCCAATTTTTCCCAGGAGTTTTCATCAAATAGTATGTTTTTGTTCAAAAAGTTGGGATTTGGGGGTTTATTGAACACAAGCTTGCTGAAGTCATTTACCTCAAGTCTATTATATTGATCCACCCTTCTGTTTCTTAGCCAGTACCATATTGTTTTGATGATCATTGCTTTATAGTACAGTTAATTTCCAGTATCACTAGACCATCATCCTTCACATTTTTTTTCCATTACTGCCCTTGATATTCTTGATCTCTTGTTCTTCCAGATGAACTTTGTTGTAATTTTTTCTAGTTCTATGAAAACATTTTTTGGTAATTTGGTAGGTATGGTACTGAATAAGTAAATTAATTTAGGTAGGATTGTAATTTTTATTATATTAGCTTATCCTACCCACGAGCAATCAATGTTTTCTAATTGTTTAGATCTAGCTTTATTTGTGTGAAAAGTTTTATAGTTGTGTTTGTATAATTCCTGAATTTGTCTTAGCAAATAGATTCCCAAATATTTTATATTATCTAGAGTGATTTTAAAATGGAATTTCTCTTTCTATTTCTTGGTGCTGATTTTTGTTGGAAATATATAGAAATTCTGATGATTTATGTGGGTTTATTTTGTACCCTACAACTTTGCTAAAGTTATCAATTTCCACTGACTTTTTAATTTATTTACGCAGATTCTCTAAGTATACCATGATATTGTCTGCAAAAAGTGATAGTTTAGTTTCTTCATTGCCTACTTTAATCCCTTAGATTACTTTTTATTCTCTCATTGCTAATTCTCTAATTGCTAGTACAATATTAAATAATAGTGGTGATAATTGACATACTTGTTTCACTGTCCCCATTGAAGATGATACTAGCTGATGGTTTTAATTATTTATGTTTTAATAAACCCTTACCAAAAAGCTAATCGAAATAATCAACAACTTTAGCAAAGTTGCAGGATACAAAATAAACCCACATAAGTCATCAGCATTTCTATATAATTCCAACACAGCTCAGCAGCAAAAACTAGAAAGAGAAATCCCATTCAAAATTACCTTAGACAAAATAAAATACTTAGGAATCTATCTCCCGAGACAAACACAGGAACTATATGAACACAACTACAAAACACTTTCCACACAACTAAAACTAGACTTGAACAATTGGAAGAACATTAACTGCTCATGGGTAGGATGAGCCAATATAATAAAAATGACCATCCTACCCAAACTCATCTATTTAGTGCCATACCCATGGAACTTCCAAAAATTTTTTTTACTGATTTAGAAAAAACCATAACAAAGTTCATTTGGAAGAACAAAAGATCAAGGATATCCAGGGAAATAATGAAAAGAAAAATACAAAGGAAGGGGGCCTTGCAGTCCCAGATCTCAGACTATATTAAAAAGCAGCGGTCATCAAAACAATTTGGTACTGGCTAAGAGACAGAAAGGAGGATCAGTGGAATAGATTGGGGGCAAGCGACCTCAGCAAGACAGTATATGACAAACCCAAAGATCCCAGCTTTTGGGACAAAAATCCACTATTTCATAAAAACTTCTGGGAAAATTGGAGGACAGTGTAGGAAAGATTAGGTTTAGATCAACATCTCACACCCTACACCAAGATAAATTCAAAATGGGTGAATGACTTGAACATAAAGAAGGAAACTATAAGAAAATTAGGCAAACACAGAATAGCATACATGTCAGACCTTTGGGAAGGGAAAGACTTCAAAACCAAGCAAGACTTAGAAAGAGTTACAAAATGCAAAATAAATAATCTGGAATACATCAAATTAAAAAGCTTTTGTACAAACAAAACTAATGTAACCAAAATCAGAAGGGTAGCAACAAATTGGGAAACAATCTTCATAAAAACCTCTGACAAAGGCTTAATTACTCAAATTTACAAAGAACTAAATCAATTGTACAAAAAAATCAAGCCATTCTCCAATTGATAAATGGGCAAGGGACATGAACAGGCAATTCTCAGCCAAAGAAATCAAAACTATTAATAAGCACATGAAAAAGTGCTCTACATCTCTTATAATCAGAGAGATGCAAATCAAAATAACTCTGAGGTATCACCTCACACCTAGCAGATTGGCTAACATGACAGTTATGGAAAGTAATGAATGCTGGAGGGGATGTGGCAAAGTGGGGACACTAATTCATTGCTGGTGGAGTTGTGAATTGATCCAGCCATTCTGGAGGGCAATTTGGAACTATGCCGAAAGGGTGATAAAAGACTGTCTGCCCTTTGATCCAGCTATAGCACTGCTGGGTTTGTACCCCAAAGAGATAATAAGAAAAAAGACTTGTACAAGAATATTCATAGCTGCACTCTTTGTGGTGGCCAAAAATTGGAAAACGAGGGGATGCCCATCAATTGGGGAATGGCTGAACAAATTGTGGTATATGTTGGGGATGGAATACTATTGTGCTAAAAGGAATATAAAGTAGAGGAATTCCATGGAGACTGGAACAACCTCCAGGAAGTGATGCAGAGCAAAAGGAGCAGAACCAGGAAAACATTGTACACAGAGACTGATACATTGTGGTACAATCCAAGGTGATGGACTTCTCCATTAGTGTCAATGCAATGTCCCTGAACAATCTGCAGGGATCTAAAAAATACTATCCACAAGCAGAGGATAAACTGTGGGAGTAAAAACACAGATGAAAAGCAACTGCTTGACTACAGGGGTTGAGGGGATATGACTGAGGAGAGACTCTAAATGAACACTCTAATGCAAATACCAACAACAGGGAAATGGGTTCGAGTCAAGAACACATGTGATAACCAGTGGAATCGTGTGTTAGCTATGGGAGAGGGAAAGGGGAGGGGGCATGGAGGAAAAGAAAATGATCTTTGTTTCCAGTGAATAATGTTGGAAATGACCAAATAAAATAATGTTTAAAATTTAAAAAAAATAAAATAAACCCTTACCTTCTGTCTTGGAGCCAATACATAATATTGTATTGGGTCCAAGGCAGAAGAGTCATAAGGGCTAGGCAATGGAGGTTAAGTGCCCAGGGTCACACAGCTGGGAAGTGTCTGAGGCCAGTTTTGAACCTAGGACCTCCTGTCTCTAAGTCTGACTTTCAATCCACTGAACCATCCAGCTGTCCCTCGCTGATGGTTTAAAATAAATACTGCTTATTATTTTGAGGAAAGGCTCTTCTATTCCTCTACTTTCTAGTGTTTTCAATTGGAATGAGTGTTGTATTTTGTCAAAGGCTTTTTCTGCATCTATTGAGATAATCATGTGATTTCTATTGGTTTAGTTGTTGATATAGTCAATTATGTGGATGATTTTCCTAATATTAAACCAGCCCTGCATTCCTTGTATAAATCCTACCTAGTCACAGTGAATAATCCTTATGATAACTTGCTGTAGTCTCTTTGCTAGTATTTTATTAAAGATTGTGCATCTGTGTTCATTAGGGAGATTGGTCAATATTTTTCTTTCTCTGTTTTTGGTCTTCCTGGCTTGAGAATCAGTGCCATATTTGTGTCATAAAAAGAATTTGATAAGATTCCTTCTTTGCTTATTTTGTCAAACAGTTCATATAATATTAGGATTAATTTTTCTTTAAATGTTTGATAGAATTCACTTGTGAATCCATCTGACCCTGGGAATTTTTTCTTAGGGAGTTCTTTGATGGCTTGTTCATATGGAATTATTTAAGTATTCTATTTCCTCTTTTGTTCATCTGGGCAATTTATAATTATGGAAATATTCATCCATTTCATCTAGATTGTCGTATTTCTTCTCATATAATTGGGCAAAATAGTTCTTAATAATTCCCCTAATTTCCTCTGCTTTGGAGTTGATATCATCCTTCTAATTTTTGATACTATTAATTTGATTGTGTTCTTTCATTTTTTAAATTAGATTAACCAATGCTTTAACTATTTTATTTTTTTTTCAAAGAACCAGCTTTAATCTTATTAGTTTGATATTTTCAATACTTTCAATTTTATTAATTCCTCCTTTGATTTTTATGATGTCCAATTTAGGTTTCATCTGGGGTTTTTTAGTTTGTTCTTTTTCTAGTTTTTTAAGTTGCATGCTCAATTCATTAATCTCCTCCATCTCTATTTTGTTAATATAGGCATTCAGGGATATAAGTTTCCCCCTGAGTACTGCTTTGGCTATATCCCATAGATTTTGATATGTTGTCTCCTCATTGCCATTCTCTTCAATTAAATCAGCAATTGTTCTTTGACCCACCATTTTTGAAGAATTAGATAATTTAGTTTCTAATTGATTTTAAATTGCCTTTCCATGAACACTTATTGATTAAGATTGTTATGGCATTATGATCTGAAAAAGTTGCATTTATTATTTCTGCTTTTTTGCATTTGTTTATGATGTTTTTATGCCCTAGTACATAGTTAGTCTTTGTATATGTATCATGTCCTGCAAAAAAGAAGGTATATTGCATTTTATTCCTATTCATTTTTCTCCAGAAATCTATTAGCTCTATTTTTTCCAATATTTCATTCACTTTCCTTACTTCTTTCTTATTTATTTTTTGGTTAGATTTGTCTAGTTCTGATAGGGGAAGGTTGAGATCCCCTACTAGTATGGTTTTACTATCTATTTCCTACTTAAGCTCCTTTAATTTCTCCTTTAAAATATGCTCCTTTGGTGTATATATGTTGAATGCAGATATTTCTTCATTATTTATATTACCTTTTATCAAGATGTAGTTTCCTACCTTGTCTCTTTTAATTGAATTTCATTTTACTTTAGCTTTGCCTAAGATCATGATTGCTACTCCTACCTTATTTGTCTTAGTTGCAGCCCAATAGATTCTTCTCCAGCCTCTTATCTTTACCCTGTGTGTGTCTACCCGCCTCTTATGTGTTTCTTGTAGATAACATATACTAGGATTCTGGTATTTAATCCACTCTGCTATCCACTTGTGTTTTATGGGTGAGTTCACCCCATTCATATTCATAGTTATAATTGACATCTGTGTATTCCCTTCAATTTTAACTTCCTTCTTTAATCCTGACCTTTCTCCTTTTATTCTTTCCCTTTTATACAGTGTTTTGTTTTTTAGCAAGTTTCCCTTCTTTCCCCTCCCTTG
The DNA here is from genome assembly GCF_027887165.1 of Monodelphis domestica. Taxonomy (NCBI): domain Eukaryota; kingdom Metazoa; phylum Chordata; class Mammalia; order Didelphimorphia; family Didelphidae; genus Monodelphis; species Monodelphis domestica. The sequence continues at coordinate 48,972,140 of NC_077234.1, forward strand.
TATTATTACCCTTACCCCCCCCCATCCCTTCCTTCTTCCCTTTTACTATAGGATTTTTTGATTGCCCCTCCAAGACTCTCCCTCCCTTGTATTACTCATTTCTTATTCCCCTTCTACTTTTCTATAGGGTAAGATACAATTCTATTCCCAGTGGGCATGTCTATTCTTCTCTCTCTGAGCCAGTTTCAATGAGTGTATGGTTTAAGTATTACCTGTCACCAACCTCTTCCTCCCTTCCATTATATTGGTCTTCTCCACCCCAACCCTGAACTTTGTGTGATATATTTTGCCCCATTTTATTTCTCTTTCCCCATTTCTTTTAGTATTATCCTCTTTCCCCCCACCTGCTTTTATTTATTTTTTAATATATCATCCTAATCAGCTAGCTACCACCCCCTCTACATATACTTCCTTTAACTACTATGACAATAATAGCAATTTTAAGAGTTATAGATATCATCTTCCCATATAGAATCATAAGCCATTTGACCTTATTGAAACCCTTAAATTTTTCATCTTTCTTATTTACCTTTTTATGCTTCTCTTAGATTTTATATTTGGGTCTCAAATGTTCTGTTTAAGTCTTGTCTTTTCTTCAGAAATGCTTGGAAGTCTCCTATTTTATTAAATGACCATACTTTCTGAAAGAGTATAGTCAGCTTTGCTGAGTAGTTGATTCTTGGTTGTAGACCCAATTTCCTTACCTTACAGAATATCATATTACATGCCTTTCAGTCCTTCAGTGTGGAGACTGCCAGGTCCTATGTGATCCTAACTAGGGTTCAATGATATTTGAATTGTTTCTTTCTTGTTGTTTATAGCATTTTCTCCTTGATCTGGGAGCTCTTGAATTTGACTATAATGTTCCTGGTAGTTTTCATTTGGGAAGTTAATGCAGGAGGTGATCTTTGAATTCCTTCAATCTCTATTTTACCCTCTTGCTCAAGGATATCAGTCCAGTTTTCATGGATAACTTCCTTTAGTAGGATGTCTGGGCTTCTCTCTCTCTCTCTCTCTCTCTCTCTCTCTCTCTCTCTCTCTCTCTCTCTCTCTCTCTGTGTGTGTGTGTGTGTGTGTCCTTCAAGTAATCAATCATTCCTTTTTTTCTTTCTCTTTTTTCCCCAATCACTCTTAAATTGTCTGTCCTAGATCTATTTTCCAGGTCAGTTGTTTGTTTTTTAATGAAGTCTTTCAATTTTCTTCTATTTTTTCTTCTTTTGATTTTGTTTTATAGATTCTTGATGCCTTGTGAATTAATTATCTTCTAATTATTCAATTCTAATTTTTAAAGACTGAATTTTATCCATGACTTTTTGATCTTCCTTTTCCTTTTGATCTATTTTTCTTTGTAAGTCATTCTTTTCATCTTTTAATTTTTTTTGCCTTGTTTTTGAGCTTGTATGTTCTGACTTTTAAGACACTATTTTCTTGTTTTAGTTCATGTGCTTCTGTTTCCAGATAACCTTTTTCACTTTATAAGTTCTTCTTTTCCTAATTTTCTTCAACCTATCTTATTTGATTTTTAATTCCTTTTCTGAGCTCTTTCATAGGCTAAGTCCAATTCACTGTTTGTTTGTGGTTTAGCTTGATGTTCCTTGGTCTTCCTCTGTTCCATCTGTTCTTTGTTCTTTATCTGAATAGAAGCTTTCAATCATAATTTCCTTTTTTCCTTCTGTTGTTTACTCATAGTTTTTTCTCCCCCCCCCTCCTTGTTGACTCTACATTTGCTCCTCCCTTTGTTTGCTGCATCTATGAATTTGAGCTTTTCTATCCTAAAGGGAATTCTTCTAAGCTCTACTGAATTAGACATGTTGATCTGACCTCCTGAGCTAATCTTCCCTGAGGTCAAATCTTCCCTCCCTGCAGCTGAGGCTGAAGGTGGAGTATGGAGGTTAAATATACATAACCAACCTACCAGCCACCTCCCTGATAGCCAAGGTCAGAGCTCTGAGCTTCATGTGGTGGTACCAAGGTACTCCATTGGAGTCCCTCACCCTCTGATCCTACTGTCAGCCTGAGTTGTACTGTAGATCTCAGAGCAGTAGTGTGAGACTGGTGCTAGGTCTTTCCCTTATTCCCTAGAAATACATTTTCTCCATGTACCTTTCAAGTTGTATCAAATAGGAGAGTCCTGTGACTCTGTCTTGTTATTGCATTTGGATTCCTGTCTTTTTTCAAGTGCTTTTTATTTGCTTGATATGGAAGGATAGTCTCAGAGAATTCAGCTTCTGCTGCTTCTAAGCCATCATTTTGACTCTGCCCTCTCTAGGATCTTTTTCATGCTACATTTGCTATAGCCCACTTATATTCCCCAAACCAATACTTCTTTATTGGGGTAACTGAAAGTTATGTTGACTTAACAAATGGTCAAAAGATATGAACAGGCAATTCATCAGATGAAGAAATAAAAGCTATCTATAGTAATGTGAAATATGTTTCCAATCAGTACTGATTAGAGAAAATTAGAGAAATTAAAACAATTCTGAGCTACCACTTCACACTTATAAGATTGGCTAATATGACAGTAAAGTAAAGTGATAAATGTTCAAGGGGAATGTGGCAAAATTGAGACTAATGCATTATTGTTGGAGTTGTGAACCAGAAGGCAATATGAAACTATGTCCCAAGGGCTCTAAAATTGTGCATAGCCTTTGATTCATAATACTAGTACTAGGTCTGTATCCCAAAGAAATATAAAAAAGGGAAAAAAAAACTATTTATACATAAATATTTATAGCAGCTTTTTTGTTGTGGCAAAGAATTGAGGAGACATTCATCAATTGGGGAATGACTGAACAAATTGTGTTATATGATTATAATGGAATACTATTGGGTCAATAAGAAATGGTGAACAAGTTGATTTCAGAAAAACTGGAAAGAACTAAATGAACTGATACAAAGTGAAGTAAATAGAACCAGAGCATTGTTCATAGTAACAGCAATATTGTACAAAGATCAACCATGAAAGACTTGACTATTCTCAGTAATACACTGATCCAAGACAGTTCTGAAGATCTTATAACAAAGAATACTATCTACCTCCAGAAAAAGAACTGATGGATTCTGAATGCAGATCAAAGCATAGTATTTTTCACTTCATTTTATTTCTGTATGTTTTTATTTGAGGGGTTTGGGTTTATATGAGTATTCTCTCACAGCATGACCAATACGGAAATGTGTTTTGTATAATCATACATGTATAATCCAGATAAAATTGCTTACTATCTCAGGGAGAGAGAAAAAAAGAGAGGGAAGAGAAAATTTGGTTCTTAAAATTTTAGACAGTATATGTTTAAAATTATCATTACATGCAATTGGGAAAATAAAAGATTTTCAAAAGAAAAAAAAAATTATGTTGACTCAGTGACCCATTGTTCCAAGCCCTGCTTGACAATCAGGGTAGGAAGAAGCTTTTTGGGGGGAAGGTAACACTGCATCTTCAGCTTTTTGCATTACATATGCTCATTATCATGCACCTACCTCTATGTACATAAAAATTGTCATTTATGGCCCATGTGGCCCAACCGTTTTTGCTGAAGTGGATTTTTCCAGATTGTCTTATAAGAAGCTTGTCCATCTTGAAACCATTTTATTGCTAGTGATCAGCCTATCAATAAGATGTACCTTTCATAATCTCCTTTAATTCTCCTTGTCCCAAGTTTTTCCTTCTTAATCAGGATAAGAAAGAATTTTCCTTTCAATAAGGTTTATCACCTGGTATCTTTATTAATGAAGCCACCATTTGTATTGCCCTCCTCATGTAATAAATACTAGGCCACCATAGTTTTATATCTGCCTTAGTGCCTGCCTATGTTCTACTCAGAGTTGATGATGGCAAATGATGCTTTTGTTCCAAAGAAGACCTAGATGAGCTTCCAAAATGTAATCCACATGTCATTAGTGATCACAATACAAAAGGCTTTAGAAAATTTGTCAACTCTAAGAGTCATAGACCCTATCCAGAAAAACTGGGACAATTATATCCGAATCAACTCATTGTGTTGTTTCAGACACCCTTTGAAAGCCTGAGAATGGTTCTTTAAAAAATCAACCAAAGAAAGTCTCACTGAAAGGTCAAAGAAAAGAGAAGAGAATTCCCAACAGAGATCTTGGGAAAGAAAGAACACCCTCAATGAGCTGTCATACTCCCCAGATCTTAGTCTCAGTCTGCTTAAGTCACAGAATCATAGATTCTCAGACTTGGAAGGTATTTCAGAGGCCACCCAGTCTTGCTCACTTCTGAATCAGAAAATCAGCTGTGACAGAAATTCTTTACTTGGGGGAGTACAGAGAGATTTCAGGATATTCATTTTTAAATTATATTTTGATAACTATTTTAGAACAATTGATTTTCCTTTGTAATTCTCTGTATTTTATGTTGTATATTTAAAATATTAATGGGAACAAAGAGTCCTTAAGCTTTATCAGACTACCAAAAGGGTCCTTGACACAAAAAAGATAAGAACCCCTGATGTAGAGAACATACCCCAAAAGAGGTCATTCAGTGTTTCTTTGAACACCTCATAGGAAAAGGAATCTATACTCTCTGAAGGCAGCTCATCTCACTTTTGGATGACTCCAACTTGGAATAAGTTTTTCCTTCTTTTTTTTTTCATCAAGCCAAAACTTCTCTTTTTATAACTTTTACCCATCCCATCACTACTAGCTCTGGCCTATGGGGTCAAGCAAAGCACATTTAATCCTTGTTCCATGTGACTTCTCCTTCAGATTCTTAAAGAAACTTTATTTGTCATCCCGAGTCTTTTATTCTCCAGATTAAACAAGCCCAGATCCTTCAGTAGTCATATGTTCATGACCCCAAGTTTCTCCAGGCAACCTTATTTGCAGCTTTTGATTTATACAGCCTGGCATTTCATATGATATAGTCTGCATATAAGTTAAATAAATAAGGTGACCATTTTGTAATCCTTTCCCAATCTTAAATCAATCAGCTGTGAAGGGATTCTTGCCCACAGGAGTATATGTGGTGATCACTTGAATTAAGTTCTCCTATTTCTTTTCATTTAAGGTCACTGACACCCAAGACCAGGATGTTTAATCTTTCCATCTCTTGTTTGACCATTTCAGGTTTCTATACAATACTGATTGTTATTGCATTGGACTTTTTGTTATATAGTCCTGAAGGTCTCCCAGTCCTGAATCTAGCTCTTCTTCCCCATGATTTTCCTCCAGCATCATGTAGTGAAAAAAATAATGATCACCTCTGAAGAAGGAAATGCTATGTACTCATGATGAAGAAGACCCCGAGCTGTTCATTTTCCCCTGGACAAGAGACATCTTGCTAACATTGGCAATAAGTGAAGACTACATGGATAAGTGAGTGTAGCTTGGACATGAAGCAATAATTTATCCTAGACAAAGAACAAGAAGAGAATATTCGTGTGAGGGAGAGAAAGAGCAAAAATATCTCATTCTTTAGTGGCCTTTTAATTGAAGCTCCAGATTCTAAGATGTCCCCACTCCTATTTAATCATCACACAACTGCCAAACTAGCATCCCTAAAGCACAATTCTGACTAAAACCAAAAAAACAACAACAACAAAATCACCAAAAAACTGAAGCATCTTACTTAGCCATTCCCAAAATGATGAGCATCCCTTTAATTTCTAGTTCTTTGCAATCACAAAGAAAGCTGCTATACATATTTAGAACATGTAAGATTTTTTTTTCCTTTTTCTTAGATCACTTTAGGAAATAAACCTAATAGTGGTATTTTTGGGTCAAAAGGTATTCACAATTTTAGAACTCTGAGCATAATTTCAGATTGCTCTCCAAAATGGTTAGATCAGTTCACACTTCTAAGCACAGTGAATGAGAGTTCCCATTTTTCCACATCTCCTCCAATATTTGTCATTTTATTCTTTTATCATTTTAACTAATCTGATAGGTGTAAGATGATATTTCAGAGTTGTTTTGGTTTGCATTTCTCTAATGAATAATGAATTAGAGCATTTCTCCATATAATCATATGTAACTTTGATTTCTTCATCCAAAAACCATTCATAAATTTTGACCACTTATCAACTGCAGAATGACTCTGTGAAGATTAAATTGTAATATCCTGTCTATTTTTAGATTTTAATCCCCAAAAATGTTAGCACAGTACTTAAAGTTGAGTATGAAGATCTACCCATTTTGGATTTTAACTACAAAAAGGTATTAACACCCATTTCATACATTGAGTGGGAGGTCTGTGACCCATGTTTGAAAGAGTGGGCAGTCCTGGAGTGGAGCATCGGCTGTGATTGGTAGACCTAAAAATTTAGGGGAAGTGATGCAAGAGAAAAAGGTCTTTAAAAGTGGAAACTGTAAAGATTAAAATTTGGGGAAAACTGAGGCATATAGAAATTAGTTTCTCTCTGCAAGGAGTATTATATTTTTAGAGGTTTATTTAAGATTAAAAACTTAAGAATATATAAGTAAGAAAAGCATGTGTCTAGGCCAGAGAGAGGCCTGGACAACCTCACCTACATCATGAAAAGACCCATCTGCTTGCAAGCGGAAACAGGAAAGCCAAGAGACCCCGCCGTAGGCGGAGACCCTTTAAATAATAATTTGCTCTCAGCCCAGGTGAGAATTCAGTGATATTACAAAGCATTCTGGGGAAGTGGAGCAAGGACTTCTGGGGATTGAAGTCCTGGATTCAAGTCTCCATTTTTACAAAACAGAGACACACACAGACACTTGGGTGAAGAGAGTCACTTGGAGTGAAGAGACACACTTAGAGTGGAGAGACACACTTGGAGTGAAGAGACATACTTGGAGTGGAACCTCCTGTAAGAAGCAGTTCTACTGGAGTTGAGACTGATAAAGAATCTGCAGATTGACACATGATGAGTGTAAAGACTGACTTTAGTAATTCATTTTGGGGATTTAGTCATTAAATCCCTGGTGACCAATTAAATATGTTCAGTCCAACCATAAATTTAACAACTCATATTCTTATAGATCTGACAAAGTTCTCTGTATGTTTTAGATATAAGACCTATATCCTAGAAACTATAACTTTTCCCCCAGTTTGTTACTTTCCTTCTAATCTTGACTATATTAAATAGTTGCATTTGTACAAAATCTTATTTTTTACTAAATATATTCAAAATTATTCATTTTCCATCTCACATTACTTTCTGACTCTTGTTTATTCATAAATTCTTCTATCCATGAATCTGATAGGCAACATGTTCTGGCTGAATAAGCTGTGGCAAATGGTTATAATGAAATACTTCTGTACCATAAGAAATGATGAATAGGCTGATTTTTTTCAGACTTACATGAAATTATGAAGACTAAAATAAGCAGAACCAAGAGAACATAATATAGAACAATATAAATATTGTTTGAAGAATGACTTCTGTATGTCCACCTCCAGAGACAGAACTAATAAGCAGAAACAAACAAGACAATTATATACACACAAACATATATATGTACATATATATATATATGTATATATATATCTTTTTATAAAATGATGCTGTCTCTGGTGCAAGGAAGAGGAGGAGAGTGTTATCTGAAATTTTTAATGTAATAAACATAGATAAATTAAATCAAAATCTAAGCATCTACATATTGAATTTCAGATGAAACACAAACTTCTCATTTTGTCATTTTTGTCAATTGCCCCAGCAATTTGGTTCTAGCCTAACCTCATAGACTCTCTTCACATTACTCTCATTCGTATATCTTATGCTTCCAGGAAATTGGCCTGCTTACTATTCCTTGAATTCACCATTTGGGCTGCTGTTCAGTCATCTATGGGAAGCCTTTCCTGGTCCTTTGGTCCCTATATATTAAGGCTCATTTCTGTCTCAAATAATCATATATGCATATATCTGTTTATGGGTTATATTGTCAGTAGAATCCTGAGGATAATCAGGAGGAGCAGAGACTGTTCAATTTTTGCCTTTTTGGCCCCAGTGCCCAGCAAAGTGTCTAGCATGTTGATTGATTGGTTGGTTAGATGGATGGAAGTAGGGGAAATGATTGTTATCTTATTTTTTTCTCCTCCTTACATATTTTATTTATTATTATTATTTTTTTACTTTTTAAAACATTATTTTATTTGGTCATTTTTATACATTATTCATTGGAAACAGATCATTTTCTTTTCCTCCCCTCCAACCCCCCCCCCCCCTTCCCTAGCCAATGGGCGATTCGTCTGAGTATCACATGTGTCCTTGCTCTGAACCCATTTCCTTGTTGTTGGTATTTGCATTAGGGCGCTCATTTAGTGTCTCTCCTCGATCATGTCCCCTCAACCTCTTTAGTCAAGCAGTTGCTTTTCCTCCGTGTTTTTACTCCCTCAGTTTGTCTTCTGCTTGAGGATAGTTTTTTTTTTCTTTTTTCTCATAGATCCCTGCAGATTGTTCAGGGACATTGCATTGACACTAATGGAGAAGTCCATTACCTTCGATTGTACCACAGTGTGTTTGTCTCTGTGTATAATGTTTTCCTGGTTCTGTTCCTTTTGCTCTGCATCACTTCCTGGAGGTTGTTCCAGTCTCCATGGAATTCCTCCACTTTATTATTCCTTTGAGCACAATAGTATTCCATCACCAACATATACCACAATTTGTTCAGCGATTCCCCAATTGAAGGGCATCCCCTCATTTTCCAATTTTTGGCCACCACAGAGTGCTGCTATGAATATTCTTGTACAAGTCTTTTTCCTTATTATCTCTTTGGGGTACAGACCCAGCAGTGCTATGGCTGGATCAAAGGGGAGACAGTCTTTTGTCGCCCTTTGGGCATAGTTCCAAATTGCCCTCCAGAATGGTTGGATCAACTCACAACTCCACCAGCAATGAATTAGTGTCCCAACTTTGCCACATCCCCTCCTGCATTCATTACTTTCCATAGCTGTCATGTTAGCTAATCTGCTAGGTGTGAGGTGATACCTCAGAGTTGTTTTGATTTGCATCTCTCTGATTATAAGAGATTTAGAACCCTTTTTCATGTGCTTATTAATAGTCTTGATTTCTTTAAATTATTGTTATCTTAAAAGAAGAGGGTGAACAATACTTTGTAAAGGCTATAAATCAATGCAATAGTTTGTGAATAAATATTGGTATGCATCTGGTTGGATGACAATTTGTTCTTAGGAAAAAACAGTCCATCAAAACTAATTGGCAGGGGCAGTTGGGTGCCTCAATGGATTGAGAGCCAGATCTAAAGATGGGAGGCCTCATCCACTTCCCAGCTGTGTGACCCTGGGCAAGTCACTTAACCCCCATTGCCTAGCCCTTACCACTCTTCTGCTTTGGATCCAATACACACTATTGATTCCAAGATGAAAGGTAAGGGTTTTTAAAAAACCCAACTAATTGGCAAGGTTGGGTGAATGTTGGGTCCTAGTGTGCATTCAACTGATAATTCTAGCATTTGAAGAGCAATGAAGAGAGTACAATTAAGCAAATGCAAGAGCTTATTCTGTCCTAGGAGTTTCTGTCCTAGAAAACAGAACAGTTGGGACAGTTCGGGAAGATGTTCAAATATACCCCACGTTTGAAAGATTTGTCCATTGATACACATTATCAAGTGCTTACTAGTACTGCTAAGCATTAATCTAAGTCCTAGGGACAGCAAGAAAGGGAAAAACAAAATTCTTGACCTCTAAAAGTTCATATTCATAAAAGAAGGCAGCATGTAAATAACTATGTTTAGACAAATTATATAAACAGTAAATGGAAGATAATCTCAGAGGAAAGGCATTAGGGAAGGAGGGAGTAAGGAGATCCAAGCAGCACCTCTATGGAGCTGACTTCCAAGTTAATAAACCCGGAGCACAATTTTCTCTTGACTTCTAGTCTTAAGTTTCTGCCTAGATTTCCCATTGACATCTCAAACACAACCTGATCAAAACTGAAATCATAATTTCCTCACTAAATGATCCACCTTCTCTATTTCTGTTGAAGCTACCACCATCCTTCTAGTTTTGGAGCTTCAAAATCTCTGCATTCCCTCTCACTCCCTTTCTTTTATCTGTTGCCAAATCTTGTCAATTCTTCCTCCATGTCATCTCTCATTTTTCTTTTTCCCACTTAAATGCCACCATCCTAATTCATGTTGTAATAGGCTCTCACCTAGTTGTATTAGCATTTTAATTGATTTTCCCACTTCTAATCTCTCCTCTTCCAATAAATTTTCTACACAGCTGCCAAATTGAACACATCTGATCCTGTTCCTAGTCTGGTCCAGAAGCTTCAGGCTCTTCCTGTTGAGTCTGGAATAAAATGTAAATACATTTTTGTTTAACATTTAATGTCCTAACAGAAGGGTTCTAGCCTGTCTTTCCAGACTGATTACTCATCTCTCTCAATCTCTCTGTCTGTCTATCTCTCTCTCTCTCTCCTGCATTCTTTGGGTTGGCCCAAATGGTCTCCTCTGACACTTCTAACTACCATTCATCTTCACCTGTGTGCATTTACACAAATTGACCCCAATTCATATAATGCTCTTCCTTCTCACTTCTGCCCTTTAGAGTCTATAGCTTCCTTGAAACTCAGTAGAAGGGGGGCAACTAGATGACTTAGTGAGCCAGGCAATCCTGGGTTCAAATCTGACACCAGACACTTCCTAGCTGTGGGACCCTGGGCAGGTCACTTAATCCCCATTGCCTAGTCTTTATCTCTCTTCTATTTTAGAACAGAAGATTGATTCTAAATTGGAAAGTAATTGCCTAAAAAAAACTCAGTGGAGATAACCTACACAGGTCCTTTTCTCACCCCCAGTCCCCATCCTCAGTTGTTAATGTTCCCTCATTCAAGTTACTTTATATATACTTATGTATGGTTTTATTGCATTTTCTTGGTTCCTTAAGTGGAGTTACTCATTTGTTTTGTCCTTAGCAAGCAGTGTCTTGAATATAGTAGCTATTTATTAAAACCTTGTTGAAATGAATTGAAAGAACAATTAAAGAGGTTAGATTAGTCTAGATTAGAGGAAGCCTTTATATATGGAGAGACTTGAAGCTTCTTGGGACAGAAGGACATGAATAGATTGAAGAGTGGTGCAATATAAACCAGGGTGATGATTTGGAAAGGAATGCCTTGTGTTGGAAAGAAAGAAAACTATCCTTCTAGGAAAAATGATGTTGGAACTCCTTAGTTTATAACATAAATCAGAGAAATCTCTTTCTCTAAAAACTTACTTTCCTCCCTCCCAAATCCCTGGTAGTTTTATAGGCTTAAATAAACACTAATGTTATGGGAAGTGTAACAACACTACAGATGAATACTTAAATATTCCAACAATGTATCACAAAGAAAAGTACCAGAGTTCCCTCTGACGAATTATCTACAACTCTTGAAACATGGTCCCATCATTCAGCTCTCTCAGGATGGCAGTCAAAAATCTCTCAAAAAGTTTTTTTTTTCAATAATTCTATAAAAGATTCAAACTAATTCAGTTCTTAGGAAATGTCTCTTCAGGCTCTTCTTGGCATTTAACTTATACAATTTCACAGGAAAGAGGTTCTTTTTATCTTTTCTTTCAGTTCTCAAATACTTTGCCTCCAATCATGACAGTTAATTCTCCATATGACAGTTAAACTATATTTTTCCAAGATTATATTTTCTTTTACAGCATAATACTATATTATTATCTGGAGGGAATGACTACTGAAGCTGGGTTGCACACTAGTTCTTTACTGAATTTCTTTGCCTCTTAATCTTCTGCAACAAGATTTAGAGCATATGCTAATTTTTTTTTGTTGGTGGTCTTTTTGCAAATATTTTTCATGAACACTTCAATTTGAGATGACTAAATGTCTCATGAAATGATATTTCTTAATGTATCTGGATACAAAATAAAACCATACCATCAATTCCTTTGTTTACCTCTATAAAAAATGGAGATTTGAACCCCAGACTTCAATCCCCAGACGTCCTTGGTACTTCCCAGAATTCCCTATAATCTCACCTGTGTCTCCACTTGGACGAGATCACAATTTATTATTTAAAGGGCTTTCTGCCTCTCAAGAGTTCTCTCTTCCTCTACTCAGAGATTGCAACATGTTGTAAGTAGGCTGTGAATGGGCAAATCGTGCCCTAGGCACAATTATTATTATTATGTGGCTTATTATTTTGTATCCTTGATTTCTAATAATTGTTAATAAATCTCATAAATATAACATTTTTATTAAAAGAGACTAAATTAACTGTTATACCTCTTCAAGGAGAACCTGCAAGTCACCCAAATTTTAGCTATGTTAATCTGAAAAAACACAGTCACTAAAGTAGTCAGCAAAACCAAATCTTTAATCAGAAAAGAGATAGATCCTTCATAACTGGCCACCATACAGAGCCAAGTGCCAAATACTACACAGAGTCAAACCCTGGGGGCTCTGAGAACAGTGTCTCTGAGAGGATCACCACAGTAGATGATTCTCCAAAGAATAATAGAACCTAGGGATCTTACATCCCTTGTGGAGAATTAAGCACAGCAAACATACACTGACTTAGGAAAGAAGCTATAGCTAGAGGTTAGAGTATCAGGGAGTAGTCTACTATAGTGGATACAAAAAGGATGGTTTCTGCACAAGTGCTGGTCTTCTTAGGAATGAGTCTCTGATAGAATGGGGGAAACTTCTAAGGCAAAAGGGATATTTAACATTTGATTGGATCTAGTAGTCCCACCTAAACTGGGATCATCAAGTACTTTAAGGTCTATTGTTCAGTCTGTTTGGGACTTCCCTTAAGTAAATTCCCAAAGGATAGGAGCAAACTTGGGCTTTCCAGATTTCACTCTGACAGCTATAATCTACTTCGGCCAGTCAGTTTTGCTTACAGTGAAATGATGGAGTTCTTATAATTTAGAGAGTATTGTCCTAAGGTCTGTGGACCCTCAGGTGATTTATGGATACATTTTATATGATTCAAAGTATCTTCTCCCCTCTTTTCTGCCATTCTTCCATTATCACTTCAGTAATTAAAGAAGGATCCACCAGACTGAGGGTTATTTTGCATTTTTCTTTCTTTCCTAGTGTGTAATAGACAGAGAATTAATTACCAAGTGGCCAGCCTGCTGGTGATGATTTTTTCCATTCTTAGGTATCCTGGCCCTTGGAAAACAGTCTTCATATGTGGAGTGAAATATACTAGGAATGTTCAATCATGATAGAGTATACCAGAGCTCCTATTTCCCTAGAAAACATATTTTAGAGGGTGTCAACGTGGAATCTAGAAGTCCCCAGTTTATTTAGTTGGGAGGTAGAAACCCCAGGTTTTGACCTTGTTACAGGAGAGGAGTGACTCTTTGTCCCCAGAAACCTTTCCCAGTATATCACACCCTCCTTCCAAGGATTGAACTCGGGACTAATGCGCTCCCTATAGCGCCAAAGAGTCACTCGACTTCAGATTGAGTTTATCTCCCACTTGAAGTGGATCGTCTATAGTCAGGTGAAATAGGACCTCCCCTCAGGGGGAAAACTCTCCTGTGACAAGGTCAAAACCTGGGGATTCTACCTCCCAACTAAATAAACTGGGGATCTCTAGATTTCCACGTTGACAAGGGGGAAAGAATGACAAAGGATTTAACACTTGTAGATTACATAGGTGTCCCATGCCTCTAGATGGTAGAAGAATAATCTTCTTTGAAGCTTTGGGTGTGTTTGCTTTGTGTTCACTGTCCTCTTCTGTACCTTGCTCTTTATCTCCATTAGGTGTGGGGTTTTTTAAGTTTGCTCTTTTCCCCACCCTTTTCTTGACTTTCACTTTTATTTTAAAGGGAGGCTCTGTTCTCTGGTAGGACAGAGCACTCTCTTAAACTTCAGTTCCTCTGATGGTACTGTTAGCTAACGGTACCATCGAAGAAGAACTATCTCTGCAAGTTTCAGTTTTTCCAATGTGATATGTTGGCCTCTGGGGTGTGAGCTCTGAGAGTCATCTCCCACTGCTGATTCAACCATCCCCAGAAATTGCAGAGAGCACAAATTCTAGCCTCAAGCTTGGGCATGGACTCTTAGTCTCACTCTGGACTTGATCAGATCAGGCACACTTTGGATTGCTTTTCCCTGGAGTTTTGCCGGGAGCTTTGGTAAAGACTAGCTAGGTCTGGGCTCCACGCCAGCAATCTGACTGTCTTTGCTGAGCATCTGGGGGACTGGCTCTGGGTTTATACTGACTTGGCATGCTGAGCAGACTGCCTGAGCCTAGGATTCAAGTCCTCACTACAAGCTGGGACTAGGGCTCCGGGCCTTGCTCTGGGCTTATTGAGATCAGTCATGTAGCAAAGACTGCCTCAGGCTGGAATTCTGGACCTTACTGCAGGTTTGCTTGGAACTTTACAGGTTATGCATTGGGTTGCACAACTGCTGGCTTAGGTAGGGTCTCAGGGTCTAGATGTTGGCTTGGGTCCAGGTTCAGAACCTTGAACACTAGATGTGAAATGGAGTGGTGGAAAGGGCTTGCACCATACTCCTTGCTGTTGCTTCTTGCTGGCTGTCCTTCCCTCTCACCCAGTGCCCCAGATATTCTCTGCCTACCTTTCAAATTGTTCTCTGCTTGAAAATGACTCCAGTCCATCTCCTTGTTGGTTCTTTCACTTCAGTATTCATTTTGTGATATTATTTTAAGATTGGTTGGAGAGGATTTTCATAATGGTTTGGGGCTTTCCCTGCTTCTACTCTGTCATCTCTCTTGTTTATGTCCAGAGGGCTTACTAACATTTTTTACATATAGGTTTAGTATCCAAAATACATAGACAACTAACAGAAATATATGAGACCAAAAGTGATTTTCGAATAGAAAAGTGACCAAATGTGAACAAAGAGTACATAGGATCACAAATTATTAACTAGGTGAAAGAATGCACAAAATGGCTAATAATAAAAGCAATGCAAATCAGAACAACCCTCAGGTTTCAGATTCCATCCAGAAAACTGACAGAGGACAAAATATGGGAAGAGTCAATGTTAGAGATATTATGGACAGCGGTGCATAGTTGGTGAAGTTGTGAACCAGTGAGGCCATTTTTAAAAAGCATTTTGGAATTATGAAAGGAAAGTGGTTAAAATAGCTATATCATTTTACTCAGAGAGTCTACTATTAATCGTAAACCCCAGAGAGGTTATTGTTAAAAAGGATATTCCCATATAGATAAAAAATATAGAAGCATTTTTATGACAGCAGAGAAATATAAATAAAGTAGATATTCACCAATTGAGGATTGATGAAACAAATTGTGGCGCTTATGTAAAAGAAAGGTACTATGATATAGACAGTCAATATGATCAATACAGAGAAATGTCAACTTACATGAACTAATGTAGAATAAAATAAACAGAGATAAGAAGCAATATATAGAGTAATATATAGTTAATAGAGTAACTACAGCAATGTAAGCTGAAAGAACAAATATCCCCAAAATCAAAGGAAGTGTTGTAAAATTACAAAGAACAAATATGATACCTAAAAAGACACATGAGAAGACCTGTTCTTCCATTTCTTTGCAGAAAAATGAAAGGTCCATGGGTATAAAACTGCATATACTACCAGATTTTTTAAAATTTACTGATTGTTTATTCATTGTTTTTTGTCTTTGTCTTTAAAAATAATCTTTATTTTATGAAATGATTCTATGGTACTGGGAGGTGGAAGGACATGGAGAAAATTTAGGCATTATAAAAAATCAATAAAATTTATGTTAAAAAAGAAATTAAAAAATTATCAACATAGCAATGGGTTCAAATCAAGAAAACATGTAATGCCCAGTGGATTTATGTGTCGGCTATGGGGGGTGGGGGGGAGGAAAAGAAAATGATCTATGTCTTTAATGAATAATGCTTGGAAATGATCAAATAAAATATAAAAAGAAAAGAAAAGAAAATAAATAAAAGAAAAAAAAGAAAAGATACATGTCTAAGTCTCTGCTCCACTATAGTCAATAAAGCTAATGAAAATTAAAAAAAAAAAGAAATAAAATGAGTGTTGCAGAATTACCAAGGAGCAAGCATGACCCCAAGGAAAGAATATGAGAAGAAAACTACTCCAACCACTTAGAAGAGGTGGGAAATCCACAGATGTGGAACAACAAATATCTTTTCATATTTTTTGATGCATTAATAGGTTTTGCATATTGCTTTTTCCTCATCTTCATCTTTTCCCCTTTTTTAAAAAAGTTTTTTGCTATATAGGATGGCTCTATGAGGGAGCAAAAGGAGAAGGGATAATGGGGAAAATTTGGGTGATATAAAACCAAAAATATATTGAGAAATTTTTATTAAAAATAAATTCTTTGATCGTAAATACCAGTTAAGTAATGATAGAGTTGTTCCTCAAACAAGTCTGATAATGTAATGGAAGAGAGACAATAAGATTCCAAATTGAAGAGGAATTCCTTGTGGATGGTAGGGTCCTCTAGATACTCCTGTTTGCAAATAATATTGTCCCTGTTGGAACAAAGTCCCTGGGAAGAGAATTGTAATTGTTCTAAAGGGTTTGTCCTTCAAAAAAGTATGGCAATGAATGTAAAAGGTTATGACTATGCTATGAAAAGTGTTGAAAGGGATAGTTTTAGAGAAACTTAGGAAGAATTGAATGAATTAATACAGAGGGAAGAGAGTAGATCTAGAGAACAATTTATATAATCACAACAGCATTAAGACAAACAACTTTGACAAACCTGACAACTCTGATACACAGAATGATTAACCATGATTCCAGAAGAACAAAGATAATGGATGTAGGTCTCCTTCTCTTGATGGAGAGGTAACGAACATGAGACATTTTAAAGGACATGGACAATTATGGGCATTCATTTTCCTTGATTATACAGATTTGTTACAAGACATTTGTTTTTCTTTTTCACAATTTTGTAGGGGGGGGTGGGACAAAGAAAAAAATAAATTTTAAGTATGTTCTCACCATCTACACAGGAAAGTCCAAGAGGTTGAGGGATGTCTGTTGTCCGGATTATCCAGGCTGGATAAATAGTCCATAAAATTGTCCCATAAATATATATATATATATATATACTTAGGACTGGTACTACAAATAAGTAAGCAGGATCAAAATTAAACAGGAGGAAAGGGGGTTGGATTGACTTCAGGAAGTTCTTTAAAAGAGACATAACATGGCACCTGCCTCTATAATTATCATAGTACTATCCCACATTCCACCCAGAGTCCAACCCCACCCCCAAGTAGTCACTTCTCCTGAAGCCCCAGAAAAAAGTGACACTGTTTAACATGAAAAGTGATATGGTTTTATAAATGAAAAAAAGTATCAAGGAAGATGGAGTAGACCGTATGTTTTGGGGCTAAATCCTAAAACCACTGAGTTTTTCCAACTGCCTCTGAATGAATACTTGTGATATCAAATTTCTCCTGGAAACAAAAGTTCTTTTAAAAAATATTGCATGACTAAAAGACATTAAACAAAAGTCTCCAAATAAAATGACTATTACATAGGGAACAACAGGAATATAAATGGGAAATACAAGCAATTTTGAAACTATAACAAGGAAAAAATGGAATAAAAGTTAGCTGAGAAATATATGATTGGAATAGAAAATGGGCCAGTCATCTGATGAGTGCGAGGGATGATAAATAGACAGGCTCAATATTCTACTGGTATCCTTTCTACATCTAGGGAAATTGAGAAAAGCTTCTACTACATTGGGTAGCACCTCTGTATTGAACAGATTGGAAAACATTGACAGGAAACCCACAAGTTGGGCAGGCATGGCTAGGTTGTGATTGGCATCATGGGAAGGGACATCCACATCTATAAGTTAATACAGCCCTTTGAGTATTGAGATACCAAGTTACTATTAATTATTTTTGTTCTGCCCTTTCCAGTCTTGAAGTGATTCTTCTTGGTGCAGAAAAGCAAAGCAAGATGAGAATTAAGCAGCTCTCTGCCTTTTCTGTCGTCATCCTCTCCATACTCCTCATAGACACTCTAGATTTTTTGATTCTTTTCTTTCCCCCCATAAAACAAAACCCAAAACAAATCATTAGGTAATTCTTCAGTGTTTTCAAGAAGTATTTCATTCTTTTAAAATGGAAATTTTAAAAATCATTTGTTTTGACAAATAAGGAAATTGAGACTCAGAGAGAATAACAGGTCACTCAAAAACTTACCCAAGGATGGACAGAAGAAATAAAAAAAGAAGAGGGAAGGAATTCACACTTATTAAACATTTACTACATTCTAAGCACTGTGCCAAGCACTTTTCAGATGTCTGATGGAATACTCTTTATTTAAGCTGCAAGTGGCACCAATTTTAACTGTTTGCTCACAAATAATTTTTAAAAAGGATAGCCAAAGGTAAATAACTAGTGTTTCCATTGTAACTAAATAGAAAATGTCATCCCAGGAATTTAGAATTGTGCCCTTCAGATATTTTACTGATAATTCAGTGCTTGATTCAGAGTTTTAAATTGGGAAGATTGCCAAATCCAAACCACTCCAGGTATAAAATTAATTTGCATTTCTAAATAATCTCCCTCCACCTTTACAACTTTAGGCCCTCTCCTCTAGGAAAAAACATGAACCCCATTTCATGGAAAGAGGATTTCAGAACAACATGTGGGAAGAATCTGATGAATATAACTTAAAAAATACCTTAAGGCACATTAATAACTTTTTAAGTGGGACAATTTTAAATTTCACTACTATAAAATGAGTTGGTATCATTTAATTTTTAGTGAAGCTTTTTTTTTAAGGGAAGGGAGGGACAGGGTATAAGGGGAAAAATGCCAAAGTTTTATTTGAACTTTGAGTTACTGACAACATTGTGATTAATTACTACATTGCAGGGAGTGAAGAAAAAATCTATAAAATTAGCAAAATAGGCACAGTATTCAAGTATCTGACATTGAATCTGGTATTTTTACTCTTGGCTATAAAATGACAGTATCTAAATTATTTTTCATAGTCACACTAGTTGCCCCAAAGCAGCTAAATTGGAAATGACAGTATTAATGAGATGGGAATAGCCTGTGTTAAAAATTAAATGTTTTATATAAAATTGAAAAAAAGGAAGAAAAGAAGAGAGAGAAAGGAAACAAAGAAAGGAAACAAAAAAGAAAGAGAAAGGAAGGAAGGAGGAAAGAAAGAGAGAGGAAGAAAGAGAAAAAGACACAGAGAGAAAGAACAAAGGAAAGAGAAAGAGAGGAAGGAAAGAAAGGAAGAAAGAAAGAAAGAAAGAAAGAAAGAAAGAAAGAAAGAAAGAAAGAAAGAAAGAAAGAAAGAAAGAAAGAAAGAAAGAAAGAAAGAAAGAAAGAAGAAGAAAGAGAGAGAGAAAGAAAGAAAGAAAGAAAGAAAGAGAGAGAGAAAGAAAGAAAGAAAGAAGAAAGAGAGAAAGAAAAAAGAAAGAAAGAAAGAAAGAAAGAAAGAAAGAAAGAAAGAAAGAAAGAAAGAAGAAAGAAAGGAAGGAAGGAAGGAAGAAGGAAGAAAGGAAGGAAGGAAGGAAGGAAGAAAAGAAGAAAGAAAGAAAGAAAGAAAGAAAGAAAGAAAGAAAAGAGAAGAGAAGAAAGAAGAAAGAAAGAAAGAAAGAAAGAAAGAAAGAAAGAAAGAAAGAAAGAAAGAAAGAAAGAAAGAAAGAAAGGAAGAAAAAGGAAGAAAGAAAGAAAGGAAGAAAGAAAGAAAGAAAGAAAGAAAGAAAGAAAGAAAGAAAGAAAGAAAGAAAGAAAGAAAGAAAGAAAGAAAGAAAGAAAAGAAAGAAAGAAAGAAAGAAAGAAAGAAAGAAAGAAAGAAAGAAAGAAAGAAAGAAAGAAAGAAAGAAAGAAAGAAAGAAAGAAAGAAAGAAAGAAAGAAAGAAAGAAAGAAGGAAGGAAGGAAGGAAGGAAGGAAGGAAGGAAGGAAGGAAGGAAGGAAGGAAGGAAGAAGGAAGAAGGAAGGAAGAAAGGAAGAAGGAGGGAAGGAAGGAAGGAAGAAGGGAGGGAAGGAAGGAAGGAAGAAGGGAGGGAAGGAGGGAAAGAAGAACGAGGGAAGGAAGAAACCAGTCTCTATTTCCTAGAAGTTCATATTAACTGTTTAAGACAACATGCAAATAAGAATTTGCAAAAGAACTATATATATATATATATATGTATGTATGTATGTATGTATGCATGTATGTATGTATAATTGGAGATACTCTTACTGGAACAAAGGCAGTATCATCAAGAGGGATTGGGAACTGTTTCTTGCAGATTATGGGATTTTAGCTGTGACTTGAAGGAAGCCTGTGAAACCAAGAGGCAAAAATGAAGTGAAAGGCACTTCCACTCAGGGGAAAAGTTCAAGAAAATGCCTGGATTTGAGAGATAGAGTGTCTTGTGTGTGGAACTGCTGGAAGGCCAGGATCTCTGGATCAGAGTACATGGAAGAGAGAGAAGGAAAGAGCCAACTTATTAGGGGCTTTGAACACTAACTAATCAGAGAATTTTATATTTGATCCTGGAGGTTGAGAAGGGTGTGTGGCATAGGAAGCTCCATTTGGGGACTGAGTGGCAAATGGATTGCTGTTGGGAAGAGACTTGATGCTATTGTAATAGTCCTTTGTACCAGTCTGTCCTTCCTTTTAGAGGATAATTTCAGAAAGCAAAGGTATACAATATTCTAAGTTATAGAAAGGCAATATACAGTAAAGGGATTTGGAACCTAGGACCTGGTCATCCATTTAAAATACTAGATTCCTAGCCATGTTGACCATAAACAGCCATTTACCTCTGCTCCTCAGTTTCCTCAGCTGTTAAATAAGGATGTCATTTCCAGGACTGTCAAAAGAAGGCTACTTTGTAAATTATATATATATATATATATATATATATATATATACATATACTTTATGTATATATGCTGGAATAAATATTAAAGAAACTCTTACTATCTATAAAAGTGTGATGATCTTCCAGACATGCAAATATTACACACTTTATTGACTAGTAATAATATGGATGAAATTATAGCAGCCTTTGTCCTTCACTTTTCTTTGATTTGTCAGATTTCAGAAGAGAAAACTAAGATGTGCTCCACATTTCCCTGTGAGGTACTTGGAGATAGGTATGAAGGCCAACTGCAGTGACATTCAGCTCAGGTAAATATCACTACATCCTTGACAGTAAGGATATGTACTCATAAGCAAATGATGACCATTTACTTAGAACCAACCAGAAATGTAATGATGCCTTAAAAGACTCAGTGGGATTTTTTCATCCAGGAAGGAGGAAACACAGTGTTAAAAAAATTAATAACTTCCATATTCATATCCCTTGAGACAATACTAGAAGGTACTTAAAGTCTTGCCAGAAAAGGAACTGATCTATCTAGACAGAAAATGAGATAAACAAAAATGGAACTGATTGCCAGGAATGGTTTAGAAAAGTCTTGACATCTTTCAAGTGTGAATTAGCGATCCTGAATCAGATTCCTATCCAATTTCAGATGCTTACTGTAAACCCTGAGCAAGCCCCTTAACCTCTGTCTGTCTCAGTTTCCTAATCTGTAAAGTGGGGATAATTACAGCACCTTCCTTGCTTGTTGTGAAGATCAAATAATATAATATTTGTAAAATGTTAAGTATGCAGCTAGTGCCACATAAATGCTTATTCCTTCTTATAATCTTATACCCAGGAGAAATCAGAGGGGAAATTTAGGGATGTTAGGAGGATCACAGATTCTTTGGTTTAGGGATGGAAGGAACATTATCATTAGAGGCCATCTTGTTTTACAGATGAGGAAAATGAGTCCCAGGTCTTTCTGACTATGAACCCATCACTCTGTGCCACACTGCCCTAATGCATTGTGTTTCACCTCAGATTGAGTCACATGGAAGCTTCAGTGAGAGCAAAATGGAAACACATATTTAGGGGCTCTTGATGAAGAAGAGTTGCTTCCTGATCCAAGTTGTCCCATGGCTTAAAACTGCCCTAATAATGACTTTTGGGACAATTCTGTATTTTTATTCCTCTGATTTCTCAATCCAATTCATGATGGGAGATGTAGCCAATGTGAATTTGGAAGCAAAAACCTAGGGATTAAATTCTGATGCTAAATTAACTACCTTTTTGACCTTAGAGAAGTTGCCTAATTTCTCTTGGTCTTCCTTTTGTGTATATAAAATCAAACAGGGAACCTATATGCAAATGCTTTTCTAGCCCATAAAAAGTACCATTGAAAGGTCATCTTTTGTTATTCAGATGAGAAGTTTTTAAGAGAAGGTTATTAAGACTCTGAAATTCTGTCTTTAAACATGGTCAGGGAAAGCTTTGGGCCTCCAGCCTGAGGACCATAATACTGTCAAATCTGCAAAGTGTTATTTCAAACCTCAAAGCATCCAAATTCTAGTTATTATTATTATTATCAACCAGTTAATATTTATTAAGCACTTGCTCAGTTCACACCCTGAGCTAAATACTAGGGATTCAAAGAAAAACAAAAATGGGTTCCTGCCCTCCAAGGGTTCACATTCTAATGGGAGGTGATGGCATTGGGGGGGGGGGATTGTATTAAATTTTCCCTAAGTAATTTAAAGGGATAATCATCTTCATCTATCAATAGAGAGGGTATCCCTCTAGTCTAAATCACAGATCCTGAAAGCATTAGAGTGGCCAAGGGTACTACTGTAGAAAGGGAGGCTAAAGGAGATTGCTGGAGGCAGGTGATTCAGTGAAGGCTTCTGGTAGAATTGTAATAGATTGAGAGAACATCACCAGGTAGAAATACAGTTTCAGAAAAGGCATGAAGGCAGGGCAGTGATCTATTCGCCAGATACTGAAGGAATCTGTCTCACTGATAGAGTTGATATGAGAGAGTAATGCGATTACAAGGCTGAAAGAAAAAAAAAAACAAACAAACATCCAAGGTGGCCAAATAGAGTCCCCTTTCTCTTTTCTTTTCCTTCTCCCTCAACCACAGCACACCCCTGTACCAAAGGGGGAAGAAGGAGAGGAATAGTCATCCTTTCTTCTCTCCTTTCCCTCTTCTTATAATGTGGTTCACTCAAAGCCCATCAGTGTAGCCAGGTAGAAAGAGCAATATGGTGGCACATACCACTGGGATCCACAGAGTCAACCTTTTCCTTCTAACAAGGTGGAGGATAACCAGGTTTCATTCTCTGCCCCATTGGTGCAACCTAAGCTCTTCCATCACACTAGGCCATCTCCTCTGCTGCTACTCATCTAGACCATTGACCACTGCCATTTGACCTGATGATGCCCCTTAAGGACTCCTTGAAGCTGATCTCTCTTTTGTGTGTGTTGATTGCTTCAATTAGAGTATGAGCTCTCTGAAATTTTTTAAGAGTTTCTGCTTCCACCATTTTATTATTGTGTCACAATTATTTCATCTTCAATGCAAGTGATCCTTCTCCCTCTTCCCCCACAGTAATAAAGACAAAGGGACTCTTCCCTGTGGCTTCCACAAGGTTTCTCAGAGTACTGTAGTTCCCAGGGATAAAATGATCAGCCAGACTGAGGCTAGACAAAATAGGAGGTGAGGGTTGGGGATTAGGAAAGACCTTGAAGACAGAACTGAGGAAGACCAAAAAAGAGGTTAAAGGACAATGGTCACAAAGGTTCACTGTTTGTAGACAACCCACAGCTCTCCCACATTCTTATGGGCTGCCAAGTGGTGGCAAGAGACTCCCTTTGAGAACACAGTATCTCCCTTTTTCTATTCATCTCTCAAATGCATAGCACAATGTGTGGCACATCATAAGCATTTCATTCATTAAAAATGAACACTGAAGTCCAACACAGAAAGTCTCAATTATTTAGCCTCTACTTTGCAGGGAATGGGAAGCCATTAAGAATTTTTGAGCAAGAGAATGATACTAGCACTAAGACAGAAGAAGGTTAGTCTGGCAGTAGTGGAAGGATGGGAAGTAGAAGATAGTAGAGGCTAAAAAATAATTGGGAAGCTATTGTGGTGATTCCAGAAAATATAATAAAACAATAAGCCACATAAATAAGACTCCAGGTAATGACATTGAATCACTAAATTGAACTCCTAATCTTGTTTGAATAGTTACACAACATTCCATTTGGCCAGTGAGCATTAAAATTAGAATGGGAAATTTATGTAATGAAGGAGAGCTGTTGACTTTATGTAAATGGGAACAAGGTAAGCAAAGAAAATGGGACTTATAAAGGAAAGCAAGAAAGCAGGCAGATCTCAATTTTCCTTCTTGAGACTCCAGGCTAGAAAATGAGGGCTCTTTTGCCATTCTCCTTTTTTCTGATTTTTGCCAATTCTCCAAGCTGGGCAATAGACAGACATTATTACATTGGCATTGAGGAAGGCCTTTGGAATTATGCTCCTACTGGTAAAAACATAGTCAATGGAAAACGTATTTCACAAGATAAGTAAGTAATGCTCAGCTTTCATTGAAAACATTGTCAAAATGTCTAATATGGAAAAAAAATTTTATATTATTGCACATGTAAAGTCTGTAGCTGATTGCTTGATATCTCAGCAATGAGGAAGGGAAAGGAGGGAAGGAAAATGGTTCAAAAATTTTTTTTAAAAGTTAAAAATATGCATCTATTTTGTGGTCCATAGAATAGGGCTGATAGTTAATTATTATGGACAATAAGTTGAAAATGGTTTTTTTTTTTTTAATCTAAACCTTGACATTCTGTCTTAAAATTGATACCATGTATTGATTCCAAGGCAGAAGAGTGATAAGGGATGGGCAATGGGAGTTGAGCGACTTGTTCAGGGTCACACAGTTTAGAAGTGTCTGAGGTTACATTTGAACCCAGGACCTCCTGTCTACAGGCCTGGCTCTCTGTCCACTGAGCCACCTTGTTGTTTTCCCTGTATATTATTATTATTTTTTAAACCCTTACCTTCTGTTTTGGAGTCAATACTGTGTATTGGCTCCAAGGCAGAAGAGTGGTAAGGGCTAGGCAATGGGGGTCAAGTGACTTGCCCAGGGTCACCCAGCTGGGAAGTGTCTGAGGCCAGATTTGAACCTAGGACCTTCCATCTCTAGGACTGACTCTCAATCCACTGAGCTACCCAGCTGCCCCCTCCTGTATATTATTTTGAGGAAGGGTCTATCAGCTTCACCAGAATGCCAAAAGACATGATACAGAAAAGGTGAAGAAGTCCTGCTCTAGTTGTACCTATCCAGATACTGAAGCTGTAAATCTTCTAAATAGAGACTCTGGGTTATTGGGAACTTTAATGCATTTTATGGGGGCACAAATTCCTTAAAGCAATCCTTTTTCTCGTCTACATGGAAAAATCTGAATAAGATGACTTGTCTTATTTTCTTTCATTTCCCCAGGTAATTTCTTTCATTTCCCCAGCAAGTGAATGAGGGTCTGAATGGTCCAAATTCACTAAAAAGTTAATTCCACATAGTTGTAGAGACAAGAGCTAAAGTTAGCTTTGAGATAGAAGGAATGGGGCATCGAATGAGGAATCAGAAAGTCAATGGAACAGATCTCGCCATTCGATCCTTGCCTAGTTCCATTACTATGGGCAAGGCACATACTCTGCCTGTACCCAGGATGGGGAGATTGGGCTCCATGACCTAGATCTACATCTTTGGTCCAGAGTAATCAACCAAAGGACTAAAGAATACAGATAGCATTTGACAATTCCATGACATGGTTTAGTAGAAAGTCTAAGAGAGAACTTTACAACTAAAAGGCTACCTGAAGTACTTTATGACTCATAGCAAATAAGCTAACTGATACCGCGTTCTCCTATTTTCTCCTTTCCTTCCATTTCATGTCATCTCATTCTTTCCAGCTCTGACATTTTGTCATTTAAGTTAAAAAATCTCCTTCATTTTGCCATTTAATTCCCATCTAAGCTACAGCTCTCCTGACTTCCTATTCTAACCATTTTGTTTGTTTGTTTCCACAGAGAGTCACATTCATATATCTATCTACAAAGAGGCCCCCAAAGGATAGGACCAACTTATAAGAAAGTCATGTATGTGGAATACAGAGATAGTAATTTCAGAAGGATTAAGAACAAGCCTTCCTGGTTGGGGTTTTTGGGTCCTATTCTGAAGGCAGAGGTTGGGGATGTCCTCTTTGTGCATGTGAGAAATTCTGCCTCAAGACCCTACACTTTGCATCCCCATGGAGCAACCTATACTAAGGAAAATGAAGGTAAAATGAATTTCCTTCCAAGATTCATATATAACTTGAAAAAATTATAATTGCTTGTTTACTAAAAGTTGGGGAAATTGTTTTCTTTCAAACCACAATCATATTTTAGAGGAGATCATTGAAATAGAGCAAGTACATATTTGGTCACTGAATGACTAAGAAATATTTGCTAATGTCTTATGATTTTATGATGTGATTTACTAAAAAGTTTAGTAAAGATGAACAAATCTAAATCAAATTGTCCTCAGTATTGACAGACAGCATTAAACATAATGCTGAGGAAAGGTTGTTTTAAATTAACTATAATTATGAGCCAGCATTTTCTTAGGACATATATATATATTTTTTTTTATAACCTTTACCTTCTGTTCCCTAGCTCCTCTCAAAAATTAGTTCAAATCTCACCTACAAGAGCCCTTTCCTGGTTCCCTTTCCTACTAATGCCTTCCCCTTTCAGATTAACTTTTTTTTTAAATTAAAAATCCTTAACTTCCGTCTTGGAGTCAATCCTGTGTATTGGCTCCAAGGCAGAAGAGTGATAAGGGCTAGGCAATGGGGAGCAAGTGACTTGCCCAGGGTCACACAGGTGGGAAGTGTCTGAGGTCAGATTTGAATCTAGGATTTCTGGTCTCTAGGCTTGGCTCTCAATCCACTGAGCCACCCAGCTGTTTCCCCAGATTAACTTTTGTTTGCTCTCTATAGAATTTGCATATATCCATTTATTTACATAGTGACTTCACCTATCTAATGTCTAATGAGCTCTTTGAGAAGATTGTTGGGTTTTTTTGTTTGTTTGTTTGTTTATGTTTCTTCCTTTCTTTGTATCCTTGTTCTTAGCACAGTGCCTCACACATAGTTAATGTTTAATAAATACTTGTGGGCACATTGATGTATTGAAAGACTGAATATATGTCCGGAGCATCTGCCAGGAATGAGAGACAACATGTACAGGGTGATGGAAAGTTCAATAGTATGTGGGGGGGGGGGGAAGTCACTTAGCTGGAACAGGCTGACTGAATGTGTTCTAAACTTGGAAAGGCCAAAAGAAGAGTTTGCATTTATCCTGGAGATGATGGAGAGCCACTGAACCACGTGAAGAGGGCGCATGACGTCATTCTTTTAAAATCGTCTTGACAGGGAGTGGTGAGGGAAATTGAGTAGAGAGAGAGAGAGAGACTTAGGTCAGTAGAGTGGGCTGCAAGTGAGAAGAGCCTGAACTCGGGCTGTAGCCCTGTGGGCGAAGAGATGGGGCATACATGAGAGATGTTAATGAAAATAATGAATATCTTTAGTAAAGTTGTAAGATACAGACTAAATCCACATAAATCATCTGCAAGTATACTCTGAACACGTGCCGGCATCTAGCATCATTTCCCATGAACAGGAACTTCATAAATGACTGCTCATTAATTATATGATCTTTGGCCCCTGGATGATTCCATCTTTCTTGGCCCCAGTCTTCTCCTTTATAAGATAAGAGAGCTAACCTAGTGCCTTCTAGCTCAGAGCACATCAGAGTAATCTTATAAAGATTACTTTTATTTTATTTATATTTTATTTTATTTATATTCCTATAGTAACTTTTCCTCAATAACTTTAAATCAGTGTCTATCCAGGCTCAGTAGAGAAGGTTTGATTCTCCTCCACATGAGGGCTTTCAATGAATGCCATGCCTTGGATCTCTTCTAGGTGCTCTGTATCCGGACCACACCTGGGGCCGACAGAAGAAAGATGATGGAGTGAAGCCTGGACAGAGCTATACTTACAAGTGGTCCATAACTCCAGAACAAGGGCCTGGGCCTGGGGATCATAACTGTGTGAGCAGAATTTACCACTCACACTTTGATACTGTGAAGGATGTGGCTTCTGGGCTTGTGGGATCCCTGATAACTTGTAAGAAAGGTAAAGCATTCTCTTAAAATCTCAAGCCATAAAAACACAAAAACAGAACTCTGCGATGTCATTAAGAGCTGTCGCTTACCTTCAAGACTTATATATTGCTTGCATTAAAGGACCTCTACCAACGGTTCTCCGACATTTTGGTCTCAGTACCCCTTTACCCTTAAAAATGTTTGAGAACCCCAAAGAGCTTTTGTTAATATGAATGATTCATATCAAAGCTACCATATTAGAAATGAAAATATCTCAGTATTATTATGAAAATAGTTTCAACCTCAGAGATCCCTGAATGGATCTTGGGGTCCCCCCAGGGGTATGTAGCCTTCATAATCTGTCCCCAGTTTATTCCATTTATTCCATTACCCAATTATTCCATTAAGCAAGATTCCTCATTTCTTAGCCAAGCTCCAGCCACAGTGTATGGCTTACTGTTTCCCAGTCAGACCTCAGACTGGCCCCACTTCTTCACTCTCCTGGGAGAGCACACTCCCTATATTTGCTCAGTTCAGACCTGATGAACTGGGTGAAGCAAACAAATAAGGCTTTGTGTAGCAATAGAAGAGCCCTTCAAGGTCAAATTCAAATGCTGCCTTCTTCAGGAAGACTTCTTGGATCCTTGCCATACCCTCAGCTAGAAGGGATTTCTGTGTATCTCAATACCTAGAGCAGTACCTGGCACATTGTTTGTACTTAATAGATGCTCATTGATTATGGAGGGTAATAACCAAGGGCAAAGAAGTGAAGATGTACAATTGGTATTTGGCATAAATGCAGCTATAATTTAGTAGAGAGCTCAGGAATATAAAGATTGACATGGATATGGACAGGGCAGTGAGGTACTAGACTTGATGTCAAGATCTGAATTCCTATCCTGCCTCAAATACTGACTTTTTTGACCCAGGAAAGTAATTTAACTTCTCTCAGACTTAGATTTCTCATCTGTAAAATGAGAAAAATAATAGCACCCACCTCATAGGATTTTAGTGAGGCTCAAATAAGATTAATCAATCAAGAAATGTTTTTAAGTACCTACTATGTGCCAGAGACTGTGAAATATTCTCTGTGCAAAATAATTAAGAGAGAGAAGGTATTGAAATTAAGAGTGGTTGAGGAAGGCTTCTTGAAGGAAGTGGGATTTTAGTTGGGACTTAAAGGAAGCCTGGGAGGTCAGTAGTTAGAGCTGAGGAGGAAGAGCATTCCAGGCATTGAGGACAGCCAAAGAAAAAGTTGGAGCTAAGAGATAGAGAATCATAGGATCATGTCAGGGAATGAAGTATTAGAAGACTAGAAAGATAGGATGCAGCTAGGTTGTAAAGGATTTTGAAAGCCAAACAGAGCATCTTGTATTTGCTCCTAAAAGCCATAGAAAGTCACTGGAGTATATTCAGTGGAGTTTGAGATGGGGTGACTGTGACATGATTGGATCTGTACTTTAGGAAAATCACTTTAGTACTTGAAAAGAGGATGGAGTGGAGTGGAGAAAGACTTGAGGCAGGCAGTCCCACCTTCAGGCTATCGTAATAATCCAGGTATGAGATGATAAGAGCCTACACTCAAGGTGGCAGTGTCTGAGAAGAAAAAGGGGTTTATATAAGAGATATTGCAAAGGTGATATCGACAGATCTTGGCAACAGATTGGATATGGAAGATCAGAGATAGTGAGGAGTCTAGGATTACTGAAAGACTGAGAGAATGATGTTCTCTATAGTGATAGGAAATGTTTGGAGCGAAATGGAAAGAGGTTAAGGGAAACGATAATGAGTTGCATTTTGGACTTATTGAATTTGAATGTCTACTGGACATCCAGCTCGAGATGTTGGAAAAGAGATGAAAATGTGAAGATTAGCAGAGCATTTGAGGCAGGATAGATAGATCTGAGAACACAGAGTTGGTCATTAAATCTATGGCAGTTGTAGAGTTCACCAAATGAAGTAATATAGAGAGAGAAGAGAAGAAGACTCAGAATGGAACCCCAAGCTTCCTATGGTTAGAGGGCAAAATCTGGAGGAGCATCCAGCAAGGAAGCAAGAGAAGGAGCAGTCAGGTAGGAGAAAACCAGGAAAGAGTTGTGTCCCAAAAATTCAGAGAAAGGAGAGTATCAAGTTAGAGAGAGTAATTAACACTGTCAAAGGCTTCAGAAAGCTCAAAGAGAATGAGAATTGAGGAAAAACCCATTGGATTTGGCAACTAAGAGTTCGTTAGTAGCTTTGGAGAGAGCAGTTTTAGTAGAATGATAAGGTTGGAAGCTAGATCTTAAGGGGTTAATAAAATAACGAGAAGAAAATGTATAGTTTTTATTATCATAATCATTATTTTTATTGTTATTTGGTAGGGGCATAAATATGGGAATGATTCACATAGAGATGAGAATAGAAGCTATGAGAGTAGATGAGTTCTTTGAGTAGACCATATAAAGAAAGATGAGAATAATGGTAAGGATGGAGCCTTGAGGAATGTCTATTGGTAGGCAAGAGTCACCAGTGAAGATTTCAAAGAAAATACAGCAATAGATGTAGGAATACAAAAGAGTGTAGCAAAATGGAGGGTAATGGGGAAAAAAGTTTCAAGAAAGGTGTGGACAATGGTATCAAATGCTTCTTAGAGACCAAGGACTGAGGACTTAGAAAAGAATGATGGATTTAGCAATTGATTTATGGGTGACCTTTTGGGGAATGAAGGTCTAATTGCAAAGAATTAAGTAATGTATGAGTGGTAAGAAAATGGGGATAGTGAATCTAAATCCCATACAATTAGGTAAGATCCATGAATATGAGGGAAAATGGGAATGTAGCTAATACACAGCATCAGGAGAGACTTAAATAGGTTTGGAAATCAAGGGAAAGGAGGCAGTGGCAAGTTGAAATTTTAAGATGTGAGAGTACACTGGGGGTAATGGGGATGATGACAATTCAAGAGCAGGCAGGAGGGGATGTGATTAAAAACATCAGTTAAGATTGTAGCCATTTAAGGAGAATGAACACCTCTTTCATAGAGTTAAGAGGAAAATATGAGATGAATACAGATCTAGTCATATTTTAAAGGGGAGCAAAAGAAAATTGGACAACACATTCTGGATGGCTTGGGGTTTCTTGCTAAATTAGGAGTTAAAAGTAATCTGTCTAAAGTGAGGAAGCAGTGGTTCACATTTGGGGCTTCATGACTGTCCTCTTTTCCTTTTTCCTGGACTTCTGTGGTCCAGTAAAAGGTCTATAGAAAACAGATAATGGAGATGACCCAGGACTGAAAACTAGCTGAGCAGACATGACAGAAAGTTAATGGACAAGGGTTTCTAGGGTGTTGATAACAGCAGAACTGAAGCAGGCGAAGCAGGGTGTCAGATGTAGTCAGAAAAGGTATAATGAATGAATGGGACATTCCAATGAACACAAAAAGGAACAGTGGTTGCGAAACAAAGGGAGAGGTGCCAGATAAGGAGGTTGTACTTGGAGAGAAAGAGCCCCAAACTTGAGATTTTGAAGGAGATGACGGGATCTCTGGTGTGGATATGCTCCCAAGTAGCAGCTGATTTGGAGTGGAGATGAGCATGGCTTTTCCAAGTATAGAACTTGAAAAAGTGGTTTTTATAAATGGAGTGTGCTGTGTGATTCCAAACTTCATATTGCACTTTTTAGTTTGCTATAATTGCTTTTAAAGTCATTCGTAATTTTAAAAGATAAGGAACTCCATTGTATTAATGCTAAATATCCCATGTGAAAACTAAATAATGACTATCTTTTATTGCAGGGACTCTGAATGGGGAAACTGAAAAAGATATCGATCATTCCTTTGTTATGATGTTTAGTGAAGTAGATGAAAATAAGAGCTGGTATCTGGATGAAAATATCAAAACGTACTGTTATGAACCTAACAAGGTCAACAAAACGGATCCAGACTTTGTGGAGAGCAACAGAATGCATTGTAAGTGAAATGATGTTGGCATCACCAATCTTCACTCCTAAATCTGGCAGCCACAAAAACCCCAAAGACGCTCTCCCTCTATTCTCCCTTGCACCAACCCCATTGATCTCCACCAAAATGTGGAGAGAGTCCAGAACCAATGGACTTTGAGGTTCGAGTTACATAAGTAAAAAGCAAAATGTTCATAGGATCATAGATTTAAAACTATAAGGAACCTTACAGGCTATCTAGCCCAATTTCATCATTTTACAGATAAAGAAATCATGTCCCAGAAAAGTTAAGTGAATTGGAAAGGATCACACAGGTAATAAATAGTTTCCTTTGTTTTGTTGGTTTGGTAACCTCAAGTACCAACCTCTTTGACCACACATACATTTTTTGTAAAAATCATCCAAAAAAAAAGGAAACAAGTGGCTGATTCATAAAAATGAGCAAGCATTGTTTGATGTGAAAAAAAGCCAATAAACACTTTATTATAGGTAAGGTGAGGAACACAAAATCTTCTTTCTATTGAGTGATTTTACCTTGTGATCGCAAACCTATTTTTTTTTAAACTCAAGAAATGAATCAAGAACTCATCCAGGCCGATCAAATTCCAGTGTCCTGTGTGACTTCAGGAAAATGGCTTAGTCTTCTGTGGGTTGTGTTAACATCTATAAAATTAGAATGTTATACTAGGTGACCAAATGGCAGGGTTATGCTGGAGACAGCTTGTACTGGTTCCTGGGCAGATTGTAAAATTCTCATTATGAGCATTTACACTTTAGAAATCAACAAACACTACAAATTGTGACTTGCCTTATTATTTTATTGACTGTCCAGATTTAAGAGAGTGCAGCTAGGTGGCACAGTGGATAGAGGGCTGGGTCTAGAGCCAGAAAGACTCATCTTCCTGAGTTCAAATGAAACACTAGCTATGTAACTCTGGGCAAGTCACTTAATCCTGCTTGCTTCAGAGTACTCATCTGTAAAATGAGCTGGAGAAGGAAATGACAAACCAGTAGTTTTGCCAAGAAAAGCCCAAATGGCATTGCAAAGAGTCAGGCATAACTGAAAATGACTGAACAACTAACAAAGATTTAAGAAAATGATGGAGAAAATGTTTAAAATGTAGATTAAACTCAAAGTGTGTTATAAAGACTATTTTTTCCCTGGAGAGCCAATTCAGCAGCAAATTCTTGCTCTAAGATTATTTTGAGCTCTGAATCGATGATCCTGTGATTTCAAACATGCAAGGAAAAAAATACAGAATATCCTATTGTGTGACTAAGCTATTTCACAAAAATCAAGCCTGCTCAAATATTTTGCTAAAGAGTTTTTTTCTCTGAAAATCTTGATCATCTCTCTTGACAACTCTCCTATTCCTTTTTTTTTTTTTAAACCCTTACCTTCTGTCTTGGAGTCAATACTGTGTATTGGCTCCAAGGCAGAAGAGTGGTAAGGGCTAGGCAATGGGGGTCAAGTGACTTGCCCAGGGTCACACGGCTAGGAAGTGGCTGAGGCCAGATTTGAACCTAGGACCTCCCATCTCTAGGCCTGGCTCTCAATCCACTGAGCTACCCAGCTGCCCCCTCCTATTCCTTTTTCTCTTGCCTTCTTTTACCTTTTCCTTCCTTGCTTGCTTTCTCCCTAATCCATCTTCATTTTTTCTCCTATCTTTCTTCCCAATATTTCTTTTCTTAATCCTCTTCTTTTCTTTTATCTTCTTCCATATTCTTATTCTTTCTCAATGTCTGTGGGTCTCACTTTTTTTGGAACACAAATTAGCTATTCATAAGAGCAGAAACCAGAGATCTTGGCACATCTTGGCTTACATCAGTGAAAGTTAAGTATGTTTTCTTCTGTGTATCCCCAATTCTATTCCTTCAATATGCCATCATCTCTCCATCACTTCCATCCTCTCATATTGTCTCTCACTCTTCCCCCCACCTTTCCTGTGATATTTTCTATGCTAATATGTGTGAATGTTTTTCCCCCTAGCAATGAATGGATACCTGTTTGGAAACCTCCCAGGCATCACCATGTGTATGGAAGACAGAGTGAAATGGTATTTTTTTGGAATAGGTGATATTTATGGCAAACACTCCATCTTTCTTCATGGACAGACTGTAAATTATTTGGGACACCGAGTTGATACGCTCAGCCTTTTTCCTGCTTCAATGGTTGATGTCTACATGGTTGCAAAAAGTGTTGGGGAATGGATGATTAGCTGTCAAGTTAACAAACATGTTGATGGTAAGAAGCTATTGTCTTATCAAAAAATTATAAATACAGTAAAAATCAACCAAAACAAATACTCAAAGATTTACACAAAGTTTAAAAATTGTATATGAAATAGCTAGGTCCCAATTATTGTGAATAATGAAATTTGTAAAGTGGTCACATGCATTCTAACTTGCACAATTCAAATGTATAATTATGAAAAATATAACTTTTGGTTCTGGTAAAAAAATGTAGAAATTTTAAAAAATTGACAACTTTCCAAGACTTATCTACACTAATTGCTTCCTAGCTGCATGACTTGGAAAATATCTTGTTTGCTTCTATGTGTTGTGATCACTTTTTCTTCTGGATGTTTCTCCAGAATTTTACTGATGATGATTAATATCATCATCTCATTCTTCTCATCTTTTTATGAAATTCAGATTGAATGTATCCAAGGATGAGTTGACACCCTGCATTATTCTTTTATATTTAATGCTCTTTGGATTGTTGCATAGGGGGATAAAATGATTGCTTTTAATAAGAACAATCCCAGACATATTCACATAGATCTCCTAGGAAAGCATGTTCCAAAATTTCTGTTTCTGCTGTGTTTTAGGATGGCTATTATATTATAAGGGAGGGCTACCATTAAATAAAAATATGAGGATATAGCATCATCTCCTATAAGCTCTCTGAGAACATCTTTGAAATAGTTCCATTATTAAACAAGATGACAAGGAGGATATGCACTGTTGTGTTTCAATATAGCTTTAATTTCTTCATTTAGATGCATTATGCTTTGAAAGTTTTTCATTTTTGTTTTGAATCTAGGAGTGTTTGGTATGGAGACAACTATATACATATATAGTTGTAAATAGGATGTATGTTGTTGTTCCAGTTCTATTCTCTTAAATCTATTTGTTGTTCAGTGTCATGACCAACTCTTTGTAATCCCATTGATCCCAAATCCTCCACTATCTCCTAAAGTCTGTCCAAGTTCATGTGCATTGCTTCCATGACACTATCCATCTTATCTTCTGCCATCTCCTTCTCTTTTGCCTTCAATTTTTCCCAACATCAGGATCTTTTCCATTGAATCCTATCTTCTAATTGTGTAAGCGAGGTATTTAAGCTACAGCTTCAATAATTGACCTCCCAATGAATAGTCTGAATTATTTGTTTAAGTATTGACTGATTTGACCCCCTTGCTGTCCAAGGGACTCTCCAAAATCTTCTCCAGCACCACAATTTAAAAGTATTAAGTCACAGGCAATTAATTTTCCTTATAGTTCAGTAGTCATATAGTGCAACATTGGAAAAAACAAAGCTTTGACTATATGGAACTTTGTCAGATAAGCTATGTCTCTGCTTAAGATTCTGTAAGATAGGCTTCAGCAATATGTGAACCAAGAATTACCAAAAAAACAGATTAGTTTTTGATGAGACAGAGGAACTAGAGACCAAATTGCCAGCATTTGCTGAGCTACTGAGAAAACAAGGGATTTCCAGAAAATCATCAAATTTTCTTCTGCTTCACTGGCTACTTTTATTGTGGGATTCACAACAAAATGTGGCAAGTCCTAAAAAGTCCTCAAAGAGATAGGAGTACCACGTCATCTTATTTGTTTCTGAGGAGCCTGTAT
Source organism: Monodelphis domestica (assembly GCF_027887165.1). Lineage (NCBI taxonomy): Eukaryota > Metazoa > Chordata > Mammalia > Didelphimorphia > Didelphidae > Monodelphis > Monodelphis domestica. The sequence goes on from NC_077234.1 coordinate 49,007,885, forward strand.
GCAAATCAAGAAGCAACTGTTAGAATGGAACATGGAACAACTGGATTAGTTTAATATTGGAAAAGGAGTACCATTTTGGATTCCATTAAATCATACTAGCCCCTTTGCCACAACAAGGCAGTGATGCAGGAAATCCTAATCTATTCCACAAATCTCATATACCTTCATAGTGTTCCTATTTGTCATTTCTTTTTAAGTAACCCATTCTGTGCATGTGCCATAATTTTTTCAGCCATATTCAAATTATTGAATACATGGATTATGTCCATTTAAAAATTATTACAAATGATGCTATGCTGATATCCTTTTATAAAGGCAGGTTTTTAAAAAATAATACTGATATCATCCAGAGAGGATAATGGTAGTAGGATCATAAGAGAATACTCTAAAATAGCCTTGTACCTTGTTATATGATTTGATGTTGTCTTCCAAAAAGTTCTCTCCAATTTATATCTTTATTGGCAATGTACATACATAATGGATTTTTCTACAGTTAGGAAGGTATTTAATTTATAATTTTAACCAACATGACAGTTTGGTAGGCACAAGGAGTTATCTTGCTCCCATTTGATTTATAGAATTTGAGTATTTTTCATATGGTTATTGGTCATGTCCATTCTTTTGTGGACAATCTGTTGATATCTTTTGATCAATTGACTCCTGAAGAATGAATCTTCCTCTCATAAATTTGAATTAGTTATGTAATACTTACACACATATATGTGTCTATGTAGATATATGTATATTAATATATCTATATATTAGAACATTTTTGTCAGAAATATTTATGGTAGATTTCTCTCCCCAATTTCTTTCTTCAATTTTTATTCAACTTTAATTATTTTGCATTATGCTGGATAGAAATGTCTGTTTTTTATATATTCAAATCCTTGTCTTTTATCCTATATAATATCTATTTTTAAGTAGATATGAAGTTTTGTCATCTTTATAACTGCAACAAGTTTAGTATCCTCTTTCTTCTAAATGTTAATGAGTTTGTATTTAGAGCAGTAATTCTTGTTACATTCATTATGACATATGAGTAAGATATGAATTTTATTCCATATGTTCCACTTGTTGGGATGTTCAAAAAGGACTAGCACCTCTGATGTGAGGGCTTGTCAAGCTCCTCTCAGGGCTGCTCATTCAACTTTGGTGTCTACCTGTCACCCAACCAACCTGTCACCTGTGACTCTAAGAAGCTGTAGCATTCTCAGTGGTCATACCCTAGTAAAGCTTTCTCAACAGATGGACTAAACTAGATTGAAGGTGACTGGAAAGTTTCAAACTACCCCAATCACATGAAGGCAAAATGGGCAAATGAGAGAACAATTTGTTCCAATGGCCATTAAGGTGACAGAAGCAGGAATTGTGGAGTATCTAGTGCTTGGTCAGATATCCAAGATACCAACATCATATTCTGCTTCCTAGGCCCTCTCCAGTCACCTTGATTTTTGTCTTGCCACCAGACTTTGATGAATTTGGAAGAGAGAGTAAGGTTGATGAGTTTGTGCAACTCTGATTCACTTCAATCCAATTCACAAGCAAGTCAAACCATAACCCCACAAAGTCAGTGAGACTCTTTGAAAGGATAAACAACTATGTTGTCCAATATTCTTTTTTTTTTTTAACCCTTACCTTCTGTCTTAGAATTAGTACTGGATATTGACTCCAAGGCAGAAGAGTGATAAGGGTTAGGCAAAGGGGGTTAAGTGACTTGCCCAGGGTCACACAGCTAGGAAGTGTCTGAGCCCAGATTTGAACCCAGGACCTCCTGTCTCTGGGTCTGACTCTCAATCCACCCAATATTCTCAATAATAATGTTGATTAAGAAATCTTTTCCACAAATTTTAAAATCTTCATTTTATCAAAATATAGTCTATTTTATGTTTTTGTTCATAATTCTCTATAATGTAATCTATCCTATTGATCCATTTCTTTAAATTTAAAAGCAGTTGATTAGGGAATTCCTGCATCAATTTAACATGTTTACCAGAAAATGAGTCTATAATTGTCCTAGAGAATCTTTAGCTTATACTAAATTCCTCAGAATGAACCTAGTGTAATAGATAGATAATTGAGGGTGTATATTGATGTATATTAGATGACTAGTGGATCAAGTTTTTCTACCCTCCTCCCTTGATATCCTCCTGGTTTCCTCTCTCTCTTCAGAAGCTTTTCATCTTCCCTTCCCTGCTTTTCTTCATTCAGTGTGAGCTAGGAGATTTCAATGAAATTGTTCTTAATCTTCTTTTCTCAGCAAGGGGTTTATTTGGGGAAGACAGGACAAGGATGGAGGATAAGGTAAGAGGGATAGGGTTTCCCTATTCTCTAAAATGAGGATTAGGAGGATATTGGGAGAAATAGTAATCTAGTCATTCTTGTGAAACAGAGTCAGTCAGGGAGATATGAGGACAACTATCTTTCTTCTTCTTCTTCTTTCAAATCAGCCAACCAGCAAAAGCCAACAACCCTTCAGGTTCAGCCATCAGCCAGAAGCCAAAAAAAACCCCCCAAAAAACCAAAAAGCCCAGTTTGGCTTGACTCCAACTGTCTCCCAGTCACATTCCAAATGGAATCTTCATTTTGACTGACAGCTTTTGTCCTCAGCTTTCTGTCTTGCATGCATGCCTTGCAAATTCTCTCCTCCACACTAGGAACTACTCTAATTAATACCTTCTACAATTTTGTGTTTTACCTGGTAGCAGATAATTTTATAATTACACTTTAATTGTAATATTTAATTTCTTAACTTAATTCCATCATTGTACTTATCCATTTTGCTACATATTGAAAATTTCTACCCTTTGCAATGTTACATTTCATTGTTTTTTTGCATCGTTTGCCCCAGCTTCTTTTAATCCTCTCTGTTCTGAGATTTCCTACCTCATGACAGTGATACTTTTGTGCAAATGGAACCTCAAGTCACACCATAGAAGTGGGGAGTTTTTAACCCAGGGTACACATTTTTTACTTTGGTAGCTTTTGTTTGCTCATTTTTAAGTGTTTTTTTTTTAAGTTCTTAATTTGAGAATTTATTTCTTCCTTTTTATGATTTTGATAGAGACAAGTTACCTTATAACTTCTCACTCCAACATCTTCTCAGAACCATGTATAGTCATTTTATATACAGTAAAATTATAGAACTTTGGAATGTGCTCTATTAGAATTGATTTAAGTAAATGGAAACGTTTAACAGAAGAGGACCTCTGAGATGATTTCATTTTTTGTAGATGAGAAAATAAAAACTTCAAAAGGTTATGGAACCTGCTCAAAGTCATATAATAGATGGTAGAATCGAGTCAAAACTCAGACTCCCATCCCCAACCCCAACTCCCTTCCAGTTACAATATCGTGCATCTTTTTAAAAAAATAATGTCACTGAAAATTTGCAACTTGGGAAAAATTGCTTAAATAAAGAAATTACTATAATTTCTAGTTCTTTGCTACCACAAAAATGTTGCTATGAATATTTTCCTGCAAATGAAGCTTTTGCTTCTGTTGTAATCTTCTTGGAGAATATATATATATATATATAATGCATAGTAGTGGAATTGCTGAGGCAATAGGTGGGAGAAAAAAAGTTAGACATCAGTTGCTTTCAATGCATTTCCATGTTCAGCCTTCAAAAATACTGGTCCTCCAAATTTCTCAGAAGCAAAGAGGAGGGCATCTAGGTGGCTCAGTAGATAGAAATCCAGACCTGTAGACAGAGTGGTCCTGGGTTAAAATCTGGCCTCAGATAGTTTCTAGCTGCGTGACCCTGGGCAAGTCACTTAAACCCAATTTCCTAGCCCTTACTACTCTTGGAACCAATACTCAGTATCATTTCTAAAATGGAAGGTAAGGGTTTGTTGTTTTTTTGAAAGAAAGAAAAAAAGAGGATCAAAAATGAGAAAGTTAAAATTTTGTTGGTGTTGTTTGAATGAAATGAACCCTCAGAACCTTCTGTTTTTCAGCTGGCATGCAGGCTTATTTCAAAATAAATGACTGCAAAAAGCCCTCAACCGATAAAGTCAGTGGGACAAAAGTTAGGCACTACTTCATTGCTGCGGAGGAAGAATTGTGGAATTACGGTCCATCAGGCATTAACATCTTTACAGGGAAAAACTTAACGGCTCCTGGGAGGTAAGGACTCATTGTTCAAAATACTCAGGGTAAAATGGGAAAGCACAATGGAAAGGGACATTTAATGATCCTCAAAAACGTCTTAAGTATGAGATAGCAGAGGAGCATAGATAAACAGTAGTTTGTGTGCATCAGAGCAGGGGTTTTAAAAAATTGTAAACTCAACATGAATGAAATAGTCCAAAAAAAAATACCTAATACTATTTTAGAAACATGATTTTTCTGCTGTACTGCCTGTTGGGTCAAATCTGTAGTATCCTGCTGTTGCCATGCATAAAAATATATATGACTAAATCATACTATGTACCAACATGGAAGATCAGAATGGTTAGCGTGGGGGGGCAGAGAACATGCCATATAAAAATCAGTTTAAGGGAATGGGAATAATTGGCAGAAAAGGCAAGCAAGGAGGCAGGTAAAAGTGTTTATTAAGTTTTGTTTGTTTTCCAGATACTATGCTAAATACTGGGGGGGGGGCATACAAGCCCCCCCCCCCAAGACAGGCTCTATCTTTAAGTAGTTTACATTCTAGTGAAAGAGAAGACAAGACATAAGAGGGCAATGGAAAGCAATGAGTGAGAAGAAAGACACCCTTACCAGGACATGGTAGCAAAATTCAGAGATTCAGAAGAATAGCTGGGAGGGAGATCAATATGGCAGGCCTAGATCCAGCTCCTAAATGGAGGCCCTACAAAGACTTCATGGCCAACATGGTGAAGGGATGTTCTAGGATGACAAGACTCCAAGAGCTAAGGGAAATCCTAGAGTAAAAAGGCAGTAAAATTAAATTTTACATGAGAGATATCTATGTTTGCATCTTTGAACATCTGTTGTGGACTAGAAATTAGTCTTATGATTCTTGGCTTGAAAGGTCAGAATTAAGACCTGTGGGTGGAAATGGGAGAAAGCCAGATTTTGATTCCCTGTAAGAAAAAGCTTTCTGTCAATTTAGAGCTATACAAGATTGGAACAGGTTGTCCCAGGAGGTAGGTAAGTCCCCTCATTAGAGATCTGGAAGCAACGTCTGAATGACCACTTGTGGGTATTTTGTAGAGAGGATCCCTGAATAGGCATAGGTTGGCCTAAATGGCTTCTGAACTTCCTTCCAACTTTGTGATTCTGTGATATAATGATTAAGAATTATAATAATAATCATTATCTTTTATTTAATATTTTGTGATTTGCAAAGCATTTTACAAAGGTGATCTAGCAATGACCCAACATAAACCTAGAGTGTACTCTCCCCAAAATGTAGTGTCTATGGGAAAAGTGAGAACAAAGAATAATGGCGGTGAGGTGCCTATGTATATATAGTGGTGAGGCACATTCGTGGAATTGGTAACTCATAACTACTTAAATATAGGGCATGGGAATCTTCTCTCTCTTTATAGAAGCTTCAGGCAATTCTCTTTGTTCTGTGATGTCTTTGATAAACAAGTTATTAATTCTCATGAGTCTGTTTCTCCTTATGGCTTTTGGCTCCTTTTTTCCACCAGGTGTCTCCTTCTTCCAAGTGGCTTTCTCCTTTGAATGGCTGCCATTTTGTATCCATATCAGTCTAGAGTTTCAATTGTGTCTTATACTTCCTTGAACTGAACAAATTCTCAAACTATTTCATGGGATTTCTCCTTTAGGCAATTCATTGCTATATTCCATAATGACTCAGTGGGTGGAGGGGGGGGGAATCAGATTGAGAAGAAAGAATCAGAGAGACAGAGAATGAGAGAGAGATAGAGAGACACAGAGAGACAGAGACAGAGAAAGAAGAGAGAGAGAGACAGAGAGTGAGGGAGAGAGGAAGAAAGGGAGAGAATCAGAGAGGAGAGAGAGAATCAGACAGAGAAGGAGGTAAAGAGAGAATCAGAGAGACAGAGAATTAGAGAGAGAGAATCAGAGAGAGAGTAAGAATCAAAGAGTAAGAAAATGAGAGAGAAAAAAAAAGAAGAGAGAGAGAGGGGGGTGAGGAGAGAGAGAAATCTCATCTTCTCTCCACCTTCTTGTAGGAGTTATACTTCATTACTACTGATTCCTGACTTAGAACTCCTCAAATGCTTAGCTAATTAAAGGCTAAATAAGCATGGCTAATTGTTTGATCAATCAATCACATCATGCCTTTCTCTGGCTCAATGAGAGAGGTATTTGCACCTCATGATACTCAATGCTTCATTACATCATCATGTGTGGCCATATCTTACAGCTACATGATCTGAGTTGGGAGGATGGAATTGATATCTCCCTCTTACACTAAAAATGTGTAAGTAGTAGTAGTCTCTCAGTAACCAAGGATGACGATTGTCTTTGTGCGTTTTCATCTGTGGTGTAGATGAGTGTGCAAAAAACCACTTGTGCGTGAAGGAGATTTAAGTGGAAAAGTCGATGCACAGAGACAGTGTAAGTAGTGAAGATTAAGTCTAACTTTATTAAAGAGTATTAAATCTATCAATTATTTCAATAATATAAACTATATCTATCAATTATATCTTATCCTTGAATTCAAAACTGAAGAGCTAGGTATATACAAATATAAAAATTGACTTAATTCAAATACCATATATTAAGCATTTGCTGCCTATAAAACGACGTGCAAAGGGATTGGGAGATACAAAGATAAACATGCCACACATCCTGCTCTTGAATGTGAGCTCATGGTATAAAATGGAGCAAGAGGCCACAATTTGATAGAGGGATAGATATATAAATATGTAATTGTGAAATATGGGTAAGTATAATAGGTACAACTGAGAGTTCCAGCTGTCTTTTTCCTCTCTTTCTTGTGGTATCATTACAAAATGCAAATTACTAGAATTATACATTTTGATGGTCTTTTCTTATAATTTTTATTGATTAAGATAAGCATCTGTGTTTGTTCTTAATTCTTCATTTAATTACATAGGATAGGTGTTGTTTTCTTCAGTATTTTTTGTGCCTATTTTACCAAACTGTTAATTGTTTTTTTTTTAATTTTCTTCCTTTACTTTTTTGCTTCTTTATCAATTTTTAACTTAACACTCTTATTTGATTTTTAAATTATTTCTTTGCTCTTCCAGAAATTCTTATTACACTTGTGTCCAATTAACTTTTTTTCTTAGTTTTTTTGCTTGTTGATGGTTTGACTTCATTGTCTTCTGAGTTTGTGTTGTTACCTTACCTCTTGCCATAGTAGCTTTTATCATCAGTTTCTTTTTTTGTTTGCTCATTTTTCATCCAAGTTCTTGATTTGGAACTTTGTTTTAACATTGGGATATGTTCTTGGTGTGGAGCAGGGGTAGGGAGCTCTGTCTTAAGCTTCTGATATTTTCTGCACTAGTTCAGAGGCTTGAAATTTTTGGTGTTTCCAAGGTGATTTGATCTGAGTCATTGCTTTCATGATCTGCCCCCTGGTCCTTAGCCAGGAAGATCTCCTGATCGCTTGGAATTTCAATTGATACTTTTCTCAGTGCCTCTCCTCCCTTGGGAAGGAAAATGATGCTATTCCTCATGGTCCCTGGTCCCTTAGGGCTGGAACTCTAACTGTTACTTAGGGTTTCCTCGCCTTCTTGTTCAAAAATGTTCCTCTCCACTCTTAAACTATGATCCAGAAGTGTATATAGGCAATGGAATCGCCAAACAACATCTATTTCTATGTCCAGTGCTAGCATAGGGTATCTTATAATTTCTTTCTGTTCTTTCAGGTCCTCTTATCATCTCTGGTTTGAGAGCTCCCCAAGGTGTTGCTGCTTTTATAATCACTACTTAGTCCCATGACTGGAATCTCATCCATGTGGGCCCTGGGGTGTCACAGATCTCTCTTTCCAATATCCAGTGTTGTCTTGGACTAGAAGAGTATTTCTCTCTGATCTCTCATTAGCTCTATCTCTCCAGAATTAGATTTGAGATATTATTTTAAAGTTGTTTGAAGGTATATGTTAGAGAGGTCAGCCAAGTGCTTCTCTACTCTGCCATCTTGGCTCTACCCTGGGAAGTCAAAATTGCACAGAATAAAAGTAGCTTTGGCACTTACTCCAACTGATCTGTGTGACCCTATTCCAATGGTTCCACCTTTTTGAGGATCTATTTCCTCATCTGTAGAGTGGGAGCCTTTTCTAGATATTCTCTAATACTTCTTCTAGTTGTTTTCCTCAGGATCCCAAGTTCCCACATTGCTATCAGCCCAAAGGTCTTTTAGTTGATAAAATTATTCACCTATACAGATCTAGGTTTTATTTATTCTTTTTTTGGATGGCCTGCAAATACTGTGGTCATTCTTCCTCTTCTGACATCTCCTCACTGCCTTCCTAACCCTGGACAGCCTGGAACCCAGTTAGCCATGTTGATTACTCACAGAGTTTGGATGAAATAGGATTCACCAATTTGATTCCTTCTGCTGAGACAGAAGACCACCAGTTACCATCCATCCTATTTCTATGACCTCCAAATTCCAGGTTCCATTATGTGATCTACTGGACCTTTCCAGCCACGTTGCTATGGCACCCTTAAGACTTCCAAGCCTAGAAAGCAAACTTTCTTTTATCTCTCTTAATCAGAATGTGAACTCCCTGAGAACAGAGACTTTATACATTTTTCTATTTGTGCCCATAAATGCTTAATAAATGGATTTTCATTTATTCATTCCTTAATTTTCAGATTACTAAAGTTCTCTGGAGCATAAAAAATCAGAGAATGGTATAACATTTAGAGATCTTAGAGATAACGTAGTATAGTTCCCTCATTTTATAGATGAGGAGACTGACAACACCTTTAAATTCATACAGTAGCATCTCTGTACACAATGAATTAAAAATAAATATCGATTAAGTATTTGGGGAAATTAGGCTTGGTGTCTGAAAATTTGGGATAATTTGCAAACAAAGACTAAATTTATAAGGATTTAGGATAGAAAACCATCATTTCTTGGACCTTTTCCTGATTCCTCAATTTGAAATTATAATTTTTCACTGTCTCCACACAGTGAATCAGAGCCCTATTTTGTTCGAGGTCCCAGCAGGATTGGAGGAACCTATCAAAAGTATTTATACAAAGAATATACAGATGATACCTTCCTAACTCGGAAAAGAAGACTCCCTGAAGAAGAGCATCTTGGACTTTTGGGTAAAATTGGGGGATTTTGAGGGTTTGGAGGGGGAAGTAAGATGGAACAAACATGTAATTTCACTGATGTAAAGAATTTCTATTGAGTAAACTTCCTCTGTCAAAACAGAGTATTAAGGGCAGCTAGGTGGTTCAGTGGATAGAGACCCAGGCCTGGAATGGGAGGTCCTGGATTCAAATCTTGCCTCAGATTTGCTTTAGCTGTGTGACCCAGGGCAAGTCACCTGACCCCAATTGCCTCATCCTTAGCATTCATCTGCCTTGGAACTGATAACTTAAATATTGATTTTAAGACAGAAGATAAGGGATTAAAAAAAAAAGACAGATAGACAACTATTTGGCAACTTACAGTTTTACAGAGTTGTTTGGGAATCTAAGCAACCAAGGGACTTACCCAGAGCCACTCATCCAATATCTGTCAGAATTAAGTCTTGAATTCACATGTTCTTGACTCTGAGACTCGTCTATCTACTATGCCATATTGCCTCTCAAAATTGAAAAAAAATTGTTTACATGACACACTGCTAAATTTAATCTGCATTATTGACATTTTCTTTATCATTTTTAAGTCTACAATCAACAAAATAATAAACCAAGCCCTGATTTGTAACATTTGCTCATTTCCAAGTTATAAATGCTCAAACTGAAAATGTAATAATTGGCTCTCAAGAGCTAATTCAAACTGGTTTCACTACATTTATATATATATATATATGCATATATATATATACACACACACACATACATACAATATTTATTTAGATATAGCCAGGTATACATAGATGTATATGTTGATACTGACATAGACAGATATATACATACATGTATCTTGATATTGATGGGTATACATATAGATTCACATATCTATTACATATAAATCCTACTTAGTCACAATGACATAACCAACCCACGTATCTAGATAAGTAATTAGAAGCTTTGTCTCAACCAACAATGCAAATCTTAAAAAATTCCAAGAGTTATAATCAGAGTAATAAAGAAGCAGCATAGAATAATGGAAAGGACATTCGATTTGCAGTCAAAAGAGCTGGATTCCAATCCTGCCTCTGCCATTTGCTCACTTTGTGACCTTGGATAAGTCTTATAACTTCTTTAAGTCTCCGTTTCCTTATATTTAAACTGAGAGCATTAGACTAGATGGACTCCAAGATCCATTCCAAATCTGAATCTGTAGCCTTATGATTCTAACTTCTTCCAAATGAGACTAATGGGATTTTGGGAGATCCTCAGGTTCCCTCATCTTCTCAGACACCCCATTTTATACCTCTTGCTTTGGTCATGGTAATCAAATGAGCAGAGTCATGGCTTCTGGCAAGGAACATTACATATATCCATTCACCATTTGTGTGACTCCATAGTCCCAACCTTTCTTTGTTGACCAGGACTATCCCCACCCCTATTCCTATTGTCTTTCCTTATTAAAACATAAGTTCCTTGAAGGCAGGAACTGTTTCTCTTTTTAAATCTCATCCCTCTGCCCTTGTTCAGACAGAAAACACTCTTTTTTTTTTAAGTCCTTATCTTCCATCTTGGAATCAATACTGTGTATTGGCTCCAAGGCAGAAGAGTGGTAAGGGCTAGGCAATGGGAGTTAATTGACTTGCCCAGGGTCACACAGCTGGGAAGTGGCTGAGGTCAGATTTGAACCCAGGATTCCCATATCTAGACCTGGCTCTCAGTCCACTGAGCTACCCAACTGCCCCCAGTAAACACTCATTGACCCATTCTTATCTGAGCCCATTTCAGAATCAGAGTGTCATCCTTGTCTCCTCCTCTGAATGTCACCTCTGAAATGTCAGCCATGCGTGATCAGGAATTGTTTCATTCTTTGTATTTGTGTCCCTGGAGAACCTAGAGGGTGCCATGATGCACCAAGTGCTGATCCTGGACTCAGGAAGACTCATCTTCTTGAGTTTATGTCTGGCCCCACATACTTTAATCCTGGGCAAGCTCACTTTACCCTATTTCCTCATATGTCAAATGATCTGGAGAAGAAAATGGTAAACCATATCTTACCTGAGAAAACCCTAAATGGGTTCATGAAGAGTCAGATAGGATTGAAAAATGACTGAACAACAGCTTGTATTACTAGTACCTGATGCCTTAGAGATTCTTAATAAATGCTTTTTTCTTTGATTTTCCACAAATTCAATAATTCAGGAACAAAACTGACCCATTCACATTTTAAAAGCATTGTATATTGAGAACTTGCTTTGGCTTCTCTCTAGGTCCTGTCATTGCTGTAGAGGTAGGAGAAACAGTCAAGGTCACTTTCCTCAACAGAGGTGGACATTCCATGAGCATTCAGCCTCACGGCGTGAGGTTCACCAAGAGCAATGAAGGGTCTAACTACATGACACTCAGTGGAGGTGAGCAGCCACGTGATAAAGGTCTTTTGAACTGAGCAATCCAATAGATCAGGCAAAAATAGATCAGTAGTTAAGTATAAAGAACACTGGACTTGGAGAGAGAAGACCTGGGGTTGATTCCTGGATCTGCCCCTTAATCCCTTTATGATCTTGCGAAAGTCACCCCTTTCTGGACTTTGTGTTCTTCATCTGTAAAATGATGGATTTGAACTAGATAATTTCCAAGTCCCTTATGGCTCTGCCTCAGTGATCCTGTGGTCTTACTATGCACTACTCTAATATAATTCAAGCAAAAAAAAAATGAATTTTTACCTAAAATGTTACATTCAATTCTTTAATGACCCTGGATTGCATGTAGCTCCTGGCTTCCTCTTTTTTTATTTCTTCCCAGGTACACCTCCACCTTCTTCAAGTATAGAGCCTGGGAAAAAGTTTACCTATGAATGGACTGCTCCAGAGACTGTGGGTCCTACTTCTTCTGATCCAGACTGCTTAACCTACATGTACTATTCTGGTGTGGACTTTGTTAGAGAAGTCACCAGTGGGTTGGTAGGGCCTATGAAAGTGTGTAGGAAAGGAACTCTTCGCAAAGATGGTAGACAGGTAAGGCAATATGGACAGAAAAACAAAAAAGCATATGTGTTCATTCTGACCATATGAATGAAGGTCTGACCAAAGAACTCTTGACCTATCTAAAATGTGAACATGTTCAAAATCTCATTTTTATAACTTCATAAAATATTTCAAGATGCAATAGTTTATCCAAAGTTTAAAATGTTAAGATATGAAATATTTTAAAGGATTAGTAATCAAGAAAAAGTAGTGTGGCATAATGGATGGAGAGCTAGTCTTAAAATCAAGAGTTTTCATTTTAAAAAATGTCAGTGTAAAAAAAATGTCAGTGTGATTGTGGGTAAAATCAATCAGTCAATTTCTCTATCAATCAGTCAGTCAATCAATCTCTATCATCTATCTCTCTTTATCTATCCATCCATCCATTCATTCATCAATCCTATCTACCTACCTATCTCTCTCTCTCTCTCTCTCTCTCTCTCTCTCTCTCTCTCTCTCTCTCTCTCTCTCTTCATTCTCTCCATCTATCTGTCTGCCTGTTTATCTGTCTATCCATCTATCTATACAGAGATTCAGGGGACAGAGTCAAAGGAGAAATGAGAATAGATGATCTGAGAACTTTTCAAAAATAGTAGCTAGAATTTATATACTAACTACTGTATGGCAAAGCAATATGCTAAGCACTTTATAAACATTATCTCATTTGGGTCCCACAACAATTCTGGGAGGTAGGTGTTATTCTTCCCATTTTACATTTGAGGAAACTGAGGCAAACAAAGGGTAAAAGACTTCCCCAAGATCACACAGTTAGTACCTAGAAGAGGTAGGATTGAATTGAGGTCTTCTTGATTCTGAAGCCAGAACTCTACCCATTATGTCACATTCCCTTTTAATCAATAGCATCTTTCTCATAAGAACCATAACTGTCATCACCAAAACATATTTTTTGGTGCCATGAAAGGTACTGTGGGATGCAAGTTGAACAGATGGTGTGCCATTACTCTGAGAAATCTGTGGGGAGTTTGGTGTTTCCTAGACCTCTTGTATTTTTGGATCAATGAAACCTTAAAGAAAATGTTCCCCTCCTTAGGTGATGCAACTAGCAATTTGGATATGATCTTCTTTAGATATTATTAACCTCCACATCCTTCAAACAATTCTCTAAAGCTCATCTATTAAGTCACAAAGAGGTTGCTATTTGCAATGTTGGAAGGTGTTCAGTCCCTGGGAATTCCCTACACAGATCATTTGAGCTCCCTTTGTGTTCCATTTCCAACAGTGAGGGGAATAAGAAGAAACATAAAGCCAAGGAGTTAAACTAGAAGTGGCATTTCCATGAGGCTTATGGTAATTCAACTCAGAAAAATGCCCTCCAGGGAATTAATGAAAGCTTTGCCTTTAGAGATCAAGGATCACATCCTTTAAGGGGATGCCCTTTCAACCCTAGTTCTACATCTAATGATCCCTATTTTTTATTTCACTTCAAAGATCTGCTCCATTCATTTTTTAATCCAATGCCTATTCAGTGAGAAGTCAGGCAGTCAGGTTTTTTCAGGAACATCAAAGTCCCCTTTTCAAGATTACCCTGACCTTTGATTTGTCCATCTGAAGAGGAGGTAGGTACACTGGGAAGATCTTTCTTGCTTCATGGTTACTTTTCTTCTTTCATCCACAGAAAAGCGTAAACAAGGAATTTTACCTGCTATCCACAGTATTTGATGAAAATGACAGCCTGTTCTTGAATGAAAATATTAGAAAATTTGCAGGAAATCCCAGCCAAGTGGATAAGAATGATCCAGGCTTCAGACAATCTAACCTGATGTACTGTAAGGGAGAGCTTTATTGCACTGGATAACTAAATGAAATAGTGAATAGATGTCATTTTCTCTGCAGTATATACTTCAATATTTTTAGGGATTGGGTTAGAGACACTTTAATGATCTAATTAAATCTAGTGATCATTTATAAGCACCCACTATGGAATAAGCTAGGCTCTGGGGTAGGGATAGACCTGGGATTTCAATGGTATGGGGACATCCAAAGAGAGAACACTCTCTTTACCAAAGAAAGTAATCTTTTCTCTGTAATATATAGTCTTCAAAAGTGGCCTGAGGCTTTAGGAAGTTAGGCAACTTATCTAGAGTAATACAGCCAGTGTGTGTTGAGGTGAAACTTGAACTCAGGTCTTAATGGTCTGAGGGTAGCCCTCTGTCCCCTAACCCATCTCTCTGGGGTACCAAAGCACTGACAAAATGTCTTTCTGTCACCCCAAGATCAGTCTAGCTATTTTTCTACTAGAAGAAAAAGGACTAGCTCGGGAGAAAACCTGGACTGAAATCCTACTTCTGTCAATAAATATCTGCTTTTTGGTAAATGAGAAATTTGACTAAATAACCTCTAAGGTTCCTTTTGGTTCTAAATCAACTAAGTAGCATCAAGTTTGTTCACCTGCATCACATACGAGAACCACAAGGTGATGCGATAAAATTTCTGGCCAAGGTTGACTATTGTAAGATAGCTATTGAGTTGTAGAGGGGTTGTGATATGTGCTGACAGAGAGAGACTCCATCCCAAAGAAATCATGAAGTATGAGTCAAAAGAACAATAATTAATACACTTTCCTTTCCCTTAACTTTCTTTCAGCCATTAACGGATATACATTCGGAAATCTACCAGGACTCGATATGTGTCTAGGTGACAAGATTTCGTGGCATGTCCTGAGTATAGGGTCAGAAACAGATGTTCATGGGATATATTTTTCAGGACACACATTTGTCTCATTAGAATCGAGGAAAGACACTGTAAATGTGTTTCCACAAATTTCTCACACTCTCTCGATGACAGCAGATTCTCTAGGTGAATATTAAATCTTTTATTCTGAGATTCTTCTCATGTAGTTAGTAGGAAGTACCTTCTACAGGATCAGAAATTTTTATAGCTTGACATGTATTGAGGCAAAAGAAATGGATTTTAAATTGGAGGGGATAGTCAGTACATGAGGTTAAAAAAGGAGGCAAGAGAGGGAAGAAATAGATATCGAAAATGCACAATTATTTTCAGGAGGCTCCAGCAAAAAAACAAAAAACAAAAAACAAAAAACAAGATCATGGATTTAGAGCTGAAAGAGACTTTGGCAGCCCTATTATCCAATTACCTCATTTTATAAAGGAGATCCCAGAAGGTCCAAAGACTTGCTCAAAGTCATTGAGGTGGTCACCAAGGGGGAATATTTTTACAGTGAGCAATATCTAAAAGACACAAATAGGGCTTGTAAGATCATCCCATTGTACTCATATTCTGCCTCTATGGGTTAATTTGTGTAATATTTTGCATAAGCCTGCACAATTTTCTGGGGTTCCTGTGATGCTTCTCTTCCTCCTCAGGGTCTCCATATTCATATACTCCAGTGGTACTATGAGGAAGCAGTGTGGTACAAAAAAGAACAAATCTATATTCCTTTATTTTCCCATCACCCTCTTGGCATTCTAGTTTTATCCATGTTCTCCCATGCTTCCATACTTTTTGAAATTAAACAATTCTGAAACATTTTAAATGATCATTTCTTTCCTTTCTTCTATATACTTCTGAGTTTGCCTCTAATTCCCTAGCAATTGTTTTCCTTTGATTTCCAATCCTCATTTCTCACCTATGTTCCTTCATCTTCCCATCACCCTTTGGCAAGACAAAATCCAACAATAAATAGGAGTCAAGAGGTAAATAGAGATAAACTTTGAAGTTGTTTGTGCCCATTTATCAAATATTGCTTTTCTAATACACCACCATGTAACTAGAGATGCAGTTCTTTTTCATCCTAATATCTGTGACATTTTAAAAAATTTATAAGTTTATAAAACAGGGGCAGATAGATGGCACAGTGAATAGAGAGCCAGACTGGCAGGGAAATCTGGCCAAATCTAGCTGTGGGATCCTGAACAAGTCACTTAACCCTAATTGCCTAGTCCTTACTGCTCTTTTGCCTGACTTAGTATTTATTCTAACACAAAAAAGTAAGGATTAAAAAATTTATAAAATAATATTCCACTTGTAAACACAGCATTGCCCATCCCCTGACCTCTTAGGAGTAGAACCATGATTGCAGGTCTAAGTTAATTTCAACTAAGAGATGGAGAATGGGCAATAGAAAATCATCATGGGTGTGTCTACACAAATTAGCCATTTGTGTGAATTCTGTAATAGGAAAAAAAGTAACAGGTGATATATTATAATGAACAAATGTGAACCCAAAGAAAAGAGGAGAAATTGTACCCCCTTCCCTTCTTTTCAGACATGGGAGTCTATGGATATGGAATAATACAAATATTGTCACACTTGGCTGAAGTGCTAGCTTTGTAAAACTGCTTTTTTTTTCTCTTTTCTATTAATTCTTACAAGGGATGGTTCTCTAGTGAGTGGAGGTTGAGGAGAGCACAGGGATGTATCTAGAAATGGAACTGATAAAAAACTCCAAAAGATATCACTAATAGCTACATTCAGTTGAATTAGATTAGGCTCATATATAGTGCCAAATAGCTCTACTGATTGATTGTTTTTTCCCTTTATGAGAGTCACTTGGCATCCTATGGCTATAGGCTGAGATTATGTAAAATGAGAGAGTTTAGAAAATCAAGAAAACTTTATCTAGGAGAGCAGTGTGGAATAGTGGGAAAAGCCATGGAAGGGTTCACATCCCCTCTCAGTCACTACCTGTGAGCAAGTCACAGAACCTTACAGGGACATCACACAAGAGTGTGATGACAAGAGGGCTGTCAACGTCTCTTCCAACTCCAAATCTGTGATCTTGTTTTATTATTTTTTTTTGCCCCCTGGAGCCTCCTAATCTCTATCTTTTCTCTTCCTTGTTTCCTTTTTTCTCTACTGCACTCATTACACTCTCCAAATTAAACTTTGCTTCTCTTGCCTCAGTAAATTTCCGGCTGTAGGAATCCCTGCTCCTTGTCAGATTTTCTTCACTCTTTCATGACTCACAAAACCTAGCCATGCCCCCCTTTCTCCATTCTTTTTCTTCATCTATTCTGTACAAATCCCTTTTCTAGATCTCCCTTTTAATTTCTCCAAATCCTTTGACTCTCTTATAAAATCAAAACCTTTTGTTGAATTATGCCAACACAAGGTCTCTTAAAGGATAGAATGAAAAACGTTGTCAGTGCACAATGTATGTAAACTCATGATATCTATAAAGCCCTTAGACTAAGTGAAAAGAAAAAAATACAGCAAAGAACAAAGATCTCTTGCCTTTTAGTGAGACTTAGAATTAGGAAGGATTTGAGTTGGAATTTTTTTTGTATGAAGGACTTGTTGCCTCATTATATTTTTATATATTCGATTCAACCAGCATCCACAAAGGTGGATGCATATGAATGAGGCCCAGGGTCAGGTGCTAGAGATGGGAAGGCAAAACCCCCGAACTCCTGCCCTCTAAGAGCCTGCAGTTTCTGGTACTGGCATTGTGTTTATGTCACTTGACTAGGTTCGTCTTTGAGGGGAAGTCTAACTAATTCATCAGTCAGAAAGCCTTCCCAATAACGTCTTGCTTCCTCGCCTTCCTAGGGGAATTCGATGTTGTTTGTGTAACAACTGACCATTACACAAGAGGGTTGAAACACAAATACCGAGTGAAACAGTGTAACAACACTTTCAAGGCCAGCCCAATCTATTCAGAGCAGAAGGTCTACTACATTGCTGCTGTGGAAGTTGAATGGGATTATTCGCCCAGCAGGAAGTGGGAAAAGGAACTGCACAGTTTACAAGGAAACAAGTAAGAGGGAGGGAGGAGGGCAGCAAATGCATCCTACTATATTTTCCTTCTTCCTTTCAGGTACCGACACAATACATGTTTGTGTGTGTCTATTCGATCCAACAAACACTTATGAAGCACTATGCTAGTCCCTGGGGGCACAAAGACTAAACTAAAATAGTCCTTTTCCTCGAATTTAATTCCAGAGGAAACTACATTTATCTCGATTCAATATAAACTTCTCTCTTTGATTTAAAATCTCCATGAGATTTGATTATAGATCTCTCTCTCTCTCTCTCCCTCCCTCCCTTTCTCTCTCTCTCTCTCTACTCTCTGTCTGTCTGTCTGTCTGTCTCACCTTCACTCTCCCTCTCTCTCTCTCTCTCTCTCTGTCTTCCCTCACCCCTTCCTTTCTCTCTCCAGCCCCCTCTCTCTGAATGTCTTTGTCTTTACCCACCTTTCTCTTCTCTCCCACTGTTTAATGATTATATGAACTATCATCCTTCTTGGTATAAGGGCTTTCACTTCTGCCACAGTTTTTGATTCTTATCTGACAATATTCATTCTCTTCCTCCCATCACTTGATGTCTTTCATTCACTTTCTACTTAAAGCCTCTTGCTTCAGTCTTGCTCTACAACCACCTACTGGGGTGTGCGGGGTGTTCAGGGAGGACTATCACCAAGCCCCTTTCAGGGCTGCTCATCCATCTTGGGAGTCTATCTATCACCCAGTTCTCATTTGTGACTCTAAGAAGCTGTAGCATGTTCAGTGGCTGAATACTGGGAAAACCATCTCCGCAGATGGGCTAAACCAGGTTGAAGATAACTGAGAAGCTTCAGGACCATCAGTGACTTAGGGGGCTTCTACCCTAAGCATGTGGAGACTTTCCCTGGCAGAACGTTCAGATGAGAACAACTTGTTCCAATGGCCACAAAGGCAGCAGAAGCAGGTACTGTGGAGCACTTAGAGCTTGGTCAGTCTTCCACATCCTGCAACATTGCCAGTTGTCTTGCCTTTTTTGTCTTGCCACTGGATTCTGATGACTCTGGAAGAGAAAGGGAGACAGATGACTTTGTGCAATTCTGCCTCACTTAAATCCAATTCTTGAGCAAGACAAGACATCCCCTTTGGTGTCAGTGGTCCTCTTCAACAAAGGATGAGCAATGGGATATGATATGCAACCATCTATGTACTGGGTGTGGTTCTAAAGCTAAGGAAACAAAAAGAAACATAAAATAATCTCTGCCTTCAAGAAGCTTACATTCCACTGGAGAAAATTATATAGATGCAGACAAGTAAATACAAAGTATATACAAAGTAATAGACATAATCTAAAGAAGAAGAATGCTAATAACCACAGAGAGGTATATTTTACTGTCATGAGGCATAGAGACTTAGACTTAGTGAAGATTTGAGGGTTTTTTTCATGTAAAGGACTCTAATCTGTATTTACAGACTTTTACAGACAAGAGAGAACTCATTACATACTGAGTCAAGTCCTTTACATTAAAACCACAACTCAAATCCTTTCTAAGGCTCTATGCCTCACAAAAGTAAATTCCACTAAAAGACTAGAGATCTTTGTCCTTTTATGTATGAGGTGGCTCAATAGCAGTGCTTTGAATCAAGTTGGGGATTCTAAAAGGCAGAGGCCAGGAGAGTAGAGGAAAGATCTTCCCCATATACACAGGAGAAGATCTAATTGATCTATTCTGAAAACACATTTCACAATAAAAGCTAAAGAAGCCCAATATTTTCTTCCAAATTAAATATAGGACTACGGGGGGGGGGGGACACACTCCCTAAGATAATGTTTTTAATCTCTATATAAACAAATAAATACTGTTATTTTTATGAAAGCTTTAATTTGAGCACCTTGCCCATTTTAAATGGTGAAATGAACTAACCTTTAAGTTTGTATGTGTGTATGTGGCATGTTTTTCAGTAACTCAAATCTATATTTGGATAAACCAACTGATTGGTATCTTGGTTCATTATACAAGAAAGTTGTTTTCCGTGAGTTCACTGGCAAAGACTTCAAGACTCAAAAACCAAGAACAGAAAAGGACAAACATCTGGATTTACTAGGTACTCAATTGTGCGATTTGGCTGGTCACTCTGTAAGACCTATGTCAGATTTTTCTTCCTTTTCTTAGACTCCAGAAGTGATTCTTTTGCAGAAAAGCCCCAAACCAATCTAGACAGTCAAGAACGAACATTGTCCAATGAGCCAGATGCTTACTGTAGATGTTGCCACAATATAGAAACACCCTGAAGACAACTTTATAATTCAGTTCCAGTGTAGTTTACCAGCTCAGGCTTTTGGGGACAAAATACTGTTTGAAACTATCTGACTGTTTTCTATAGAATTAATATTAAGCATTGGTTCCAAGATAGAAGAGCAGTAAGGGCTAGGCAATGAGAGAAACGACTTGCCCAGGATCACATATCTAAGAAGTGTCTGACCAGATTTGAACTAGGACCTCTGATCTCTGGGCCTGGCTCTCTATCCACTGAGTCACCTAGCTGCCCCATACACTATTTGTTAAAGCATATTGGATCACTACGGACACTAGTTTCTCCTGCTTAGTCATCCTGACTGTGCTGTGATGAGAATTCTGTTAAGTAGCAATTGTTTCAGTTTATTATATTTTTGACAGAAGAGAAAGGTGAAAAAAAATGTTCCTCTTTTCCTCTATTCCTTGGTCCCTTGCTTTTTTTATTAGTTCATTATTTGTTTTTTGTTTTTGTTTTGTTTTTTCTTTTTTGGTTTTTATTCCGTTCATTAAGAAAGAAAAGAGCTAGCTCAGTTTTTAAACTCCCAGGAATGCTGTAATCTGATGTACCAAATGGTTCTTACAGAGGCCATTGTTATGACGATGGCATTCTGGTATCTAGGTTACCAAAGTCTTGAAAGCAACTTAAAACCAGGCTTTATAAGCCAACACTGAGCCCCTTGTTTGCTGCACTCATTTGGGTAGACTTACAATTCTTACCCAAACTCCCCAGCCTTCTCATCCTGAATCTCCCTACTTTGCAAAATAAAATTTTATGTGGGGAGCTGAAACCAGGGGTACTATCCCCCCAAAAGCTTCTTGTAGTAGGTGCCCCTGACAAGGCTATTCCAGATCCAAGGTTCTCTGTGGTTCCACACTGGTACAAAACCATGGCTCAGGAACCCCTACCAATGTGTGCCCCCTTCTACTCATCAGCCAGAGAACATAATTCCAAGCAGACTTTTAATGCATATTAAGAAAAGCAGCAAGAAGAAATTTGCTTATAGTTCTGCTGTAGATTTTTTTGACAGTTCATTTTGTGAGGGGTGGTGGGGAGGCTTGTGGTACTCAAAGGTGCTACAGTTAAACAAAAAGATAACTGACAACAATCACTATCTTATGTTTGGGAGGGTAGATGACTTAACACTTGTATTTTAAGTGAGATAACATGAATGCATCTCTCTGATTCCTCCCTGTAGGTCCAATAATTCAAGCAAATGTTGGACAAAAAATAAAAATCATCTTTAAAAACATGGCCAGCAGACTTTATTCTATACAGAGTCATGGAGTAAAAACCCATAATTCCACTGTAACTCCAACAAAACCAGGTAACTGCTTGGGGAGAAAAGTAATCTAGGATAAGAAGTCTTTCTTCAATGCTTAAGGGCATTGTCATTTCTTCTGTGCTCTAACAAAAGTAAATCATAAACCCACTCTGATTTATTAGATGGTCTCTATGGACCTTTGCTTCCCTTATTGATGGGCTTCTCTAATATAGCTAGTGTGGTCCATCCACAAGCCAAGTTCTTGAACCTTTCCAAATTGTGAGAATCTGCCAGAGTTTCTACTTATCTTGTAATTGTTTATTCCAGATTTTACAAAACAAAACAAAATAAGCATTTTCACATACAAAGAAAAGAAGATTGTACAAAAATGAAAACACAAATGTCCTAGATATTTAGCTTACATTTCTTCATAGCCACATAATAAATCCCATCCACCAGTGTCCCAGCCCCAATATTCTCTCCCCGCATCACAGAATATATCCTCAGGGAGACCAATATTTTCATATAAATTAAATCTTTCCTGTTTCACTTTTGTGTTTGACTTTCTGGAAATATCATTCAAAGTTTATTCTTCCAACATTAATTCTGAGGCTTTGTATAATGTTCACCTGGTTCCATTCATTTCATGTTCATTATCTTATGTAACTCTTTCCAAGTTTTCTTTTAAATTAGCCTGTTCATTGTTTCTTATGGTGCAGTAATACTCCGTCACAATCATATTCCACAATTTACGGGCATCCCTTCAATTTCCAATTCTTTGCCACCACAAAGAAAACTGTTCTAAATATGTTGGAACATATGGGTTCTTTTCCTCTTTCCCTGATCTCCTTGGGAAACAGACCAAGCAGGGTCAAAGGATATACACAATTTTCTAACTCTTTGGGTATAATTCTAAATTACTCTCCAAAATCGATTGGTTTACAGCTCCACCAGCTCTGTGTCCCTATTTTTCCACATCCTCTCCAACATTTGTCATTTTGCCTTTTTGTCATTTTAACCAGCCTGATGGGTATGAGGTGATAGCTCAGAATTGTTTTGGTTTACATTTCTCTAATCAACAGTGATTTAGAGGATTTTTCATATACCAAAATATGGCTTTCATTTCTTTATCTGAAAATTTTCTGTTCATATTTTTTGCCCATTTATCAATTGGGGGTGGTTCTTATTCTTAAATTTGACAAAGTTTTCTATATATTTTGGATATAAGACCTATGTCTGAGAGACTAAGAAAAATTTTTTTTCCACTTTTACCTTTTCCTTCTAATTTTGGTAGCATTTGTTTTATTTGTACAAAAATTTCAATTTATTGTACTTAATATTATCCATTTTACATTTCACAATGATCTTTATCTCATGTTCATTTATAAATTCCTTTCCTATCCATAAATGTGATAGGTAGTATGTTCCTTGTTCTAGTGTACTTACGTCTCCTTTTATGTCAAGATAATATAACCATTTTGATCTTCTCTCAGTAAAGGGTGTAAAATATTGGTCTATACCTAGCTTCTGCCAAAATAGCTTCTAGCTATCTCAGCAATTTTTTTACCAAATAGTGATTTCTAAATCCAAAAGCCTAGATCTATGATTCTGTCAAATACAAGATTACTACAATCTTTTAGTGCTGTTTGTTTTATATTTGATCTGTTCCATTGATCTACCTTTCTATTTCTTAGCCAGTCCATATGGTTTTGATAAGTATTACTTTCTAATACAATTTAAAATTGGGTACAGTTCTCTTTCCTTTATGTTTTTTATAATTCAATTCTTTTGATATTCTTGATCTTTTATCCTTCCAAATGAATTTTGGTATTATTTTTTAAACTCAATACAATAATTTTTTAGTAATTTAATTGGGATGGCATTGAATAAGTAGTTTAGATAGGATTGTCATTTTCATAATATTGATTCTGCCTATCCTTGAACAATTAATATTTCTCCAAATAGTTAGGTCTGACTTTATTTGTACAAAAAGTGTTATATAATTAGTTTCATGGGGGGCAGCTGGGTAGCTCAGTGAATTGAGAGCCAGGCCTAGAGATGAGAGGTCCTAGGTTCAAATCTGGCCTCAGCCACTTCCTAGCTGTTTGACCCTGGGCAAGTCATTTGACCCCCATTGCCTAGCCCTTACCACTCTTCTGCCTTGGAGCCAATACACAGTATTGACTCCAAGATGGAAGGTAAGGGTTTTTAAAATAATAATAATAATAATAATAATAATAATAATAATAATAATAATAATAATAATAATAATTAGTTTCATGTAGTTTCTGGATTTGTTTTGGCAGGCACACTCCCAGATATTTTATTCTATCAGTGGTTGTTTTAGATGGAGTATTTTTTTCTATCTCTTCTTGAAGCACTTTGTCAGTAATATATAAAAATACTGATGACTTATGTGGTTTTGTTTTATATTCTACTACTTTGCTAAAATTATTGATAGTTTCAACAACTTTTTAATTAAATCTCTAGGATTTTCCAATATACTATCATGTCCTCTACAAGCAGAGACAGTTTTACTCCCTCTTAGCCACTGTGACTCATTCAATTTCTTTTTCTTCTCTTCTTGCTATTTCTAGCATTTCTAATACTATGCTGAATGATATTTTTGGTAATGGGCATCCTTGTTTCACTTCTGATCTTACTAGGAAGGCTTCTAGCTTCTGCCCATTATGGATAATACTTATTGATGGGTTTAGATACTTTGTATCATTTTGAGAAAAAAAATTGATTTATACCTGTACTTTGCATTGTTTTTTTTAATAGGAATGAGTGTTGTATTTTGTCAAGGCTATTTCTGCATCTATTGATATAACCATATGGTTTTTATTACTGTTGTTATTGCTATTATTAATTATGTTGATAGTTTTCCTTATATTAAACTGTCCCTTAATTCCTACTATAAATCTTGTTTGGTCACAATGTATTATCTTTGTGACATATTATAGTCTCCTAGCTAGTCTTTTGTTTAGGACTTTTGCATCCATATTCATTCATGAGAGTGGTCTGGAATTTTCTTTCTCCATTTTTTTAGGTACCAGCACCATATTTATTTGGTAAAACTCCTTCTTTACCTGTTATTTCAAATAATTTATCTAATATTATAATTAGCTGATCCTTAAATGTTTGGTATAATTCACTTATAAATCCACTTGGTCCTGATTTTTTCTTAGGAAGTTCATTTGTGGCTTTTTCAATTTTTAAAATAGGTTTATTTGGATATTCTGTTTCTTGTTCCGAACGTCTAGGCAGTTGTTTTTTTTTTTTGCTAAGTATTCTTCTGTCTCTCTTTCATTGTTAACTTTGTTTTCATATAATTGAGCAAAATACCTCCTAATAATTGCTCTAAGATGAAATTTCCTCTCAAATCTTTGAGAACTCGGGATCACCTCCCTTCTATGATGTGAAATAGAATCTTAGTTGAGGCACTACATAGGATGATTCATGATAACTATTAGCCCTCCCCAAATATTACAATATGAAGGTCAGCTGAACATTAATAATAATAGCTCACATTTGTATTATGTTTTAAGGTGTACAAAGCACTTTATAAATATTGTCTCATTTTAACTTCATAAACAACCTGGAAATCAGATACTATTGTTATCTCATTTTACTGTATAGAAAACTGAAGCAGACAAGAGATTAAGTGACTCACCCAGGGACACACAGCTAGTAATTAAATCAATTAGAGTGGAATTCCTGAGACCATGAAATTTTTAAAAGAATTTAAATTAAAAAAAAACATGCATATGTTTAATGTTCATGGAAGACATTCACAAGGAAGATAACTTCTCCAAAGAATTTGGGGGGAGTGAAAGTTAGAAATTATGTTTGGATGGTGATTTTTTTCAAATGCTTTGCAGATTTGCATCTATATGTAATTAGATTTGCAAAGAGATTTCCATATTAGTATAAGCCAGCTTGCACTATGCTGAGAACTGAGTAGTTGGTGAGGAAGGAGATAAAAACCAAATAGTTAAATACAGAGTAGTGGGGAAGAAAGGGTACTAATGTTTGAAGGGATGGGGAAGGGATCCATGTAGAAGGTGATGATTGAGCTGTGGTTTAAAGGAAGAGAAGGATTGCATGAGGTGAAGTTGAGGAGAGAAAACATTCCAGGCAATTAAATATATTACAAAGTACTCAATGAAGAGTTGCAAAATTTAAATGAATTAAGTATATTTGCCTCAACAGGGAAAATAAGAGAATATATCTGGGAAATCCCTAAAAGATCTGGACCTACCCAAAGTGACTCTGATTGTATACCCTGGGTTTATTTTTCAACTGTGGATCAAGTTAAGGTGAGTCGTCCATACCCAACTGTCTTCATGATATTTTCCAATATCATTCCAGCCATTTGAGAAGGCTGGGGCTGGTGGATCACTTGAGTTCAGGAGTTCTGAGATGTAGTAAGGACCATCAGGCATACACATTATATCTGGTACTTATATCGTGAGTGAGCATCCTCAGAACTAGGATTCTCCAAGATACCCAAGGAGGGGCAAACTAGCCTCATTGGAAATAGAGTGGGTCAAAGCTTTCATACTGATCAGCATTGGGACCAGGTCCATGAATCACTACTGATATGGACAGGGAGATAGCCTGGTTGGGACAAGAACTAGTCTCAAAAGAGGAGAAAAGAAAGTCCAATTCCATGTAAACTTCTTACCAAAACAAAACACTCTCATCCCCTCTTTTGAGTAGCACCCCAAAGGCTTGTGTTTTCCAAAGATAGAAGCCAATGATCATACTATGATTACCAAGGACTCATAAAATGGAAACACTTTGGGAACAGGAACTATTTCATCTTTTTTATGCTAAGTACCTGGCACATAGGAGACTCTTAATACATGCTTGTTGATGGATTGAGGAAATAAATTGGAAATCTCAGAATGACAATGGATTCCATTAAAGAATATAGCTAATGCAAGAGATTTGATTCCCTTTTCAGTTATGCACTCTAAGAGATGTTCTCATGACATTACTCTCCTTCAGCTAAAGATTTCAAATGTTCAATAACTTAGGAATTATTGCTCATCTAGATCTCATCAGATATCTTTTGGTGTCATTGGAAGGAAGGAAACAAGCATTTATTGAATGACTACCAAGTGCCAGGCACTGCATTGACTGATTTGCAAAATATCATTTTCACTTAATCCTCACAATAACCCTGTGAGGTAGGTACTATTATAATCTCCACTTTGCAGATGAGGAAACTAAGGCAGGTAGAAGTTAAATAATTTATCTGGAGTCAGATAGTCAGTGTCTATGACATTGGGGGTTGGGAAAGGGTTAAATTTAGATCTTCCTGACCCAAGGCCCAGAGCTTCCACTGCACCACCCAGTTACCTCTAGCTGTTGGGAAAATTTTACAGTGACAGTTGCCATCACAACCTATATATAACTCAGCACCTTGCTCTGTGTTTCCAGGATCTCAACAGTGGATTAATGGGTGTTTTGATTACCTGTCATGAAGGAGTGAACTTCACAGGGACCAATATTGTTAATCTAGTTCTTTCTTTTTTCATTATTGATGAGAATCTATCCTGGTACTTCAATGAAAACATCAAAAAGTATTCTGCGCATCCAGAGAAAGTAAACAAAGATGATCCAGATTTTATTTTAAGCAACCAAATCCATGGTAATATTGCATTTTACAGCGAATGTAGTCAACAAAAGCCAACTCTCAGTTTGCTTTACAAAGGATCAGAGGGTCTAGAAGCACAGAAAATCAGAAAATATCTATAGAAATAGAACTACAAACTTACAGTTTCATCTATTCCTCCCTCATACACTCAGCCAGCTTAACAGGTGGCCCAACTTCTTTCAGGAGGAAACATTCTGGGCTCCCTGGATGGAATAATCCAATAAGGAATGAGGAAATATTAATTAATTATAACTTGGAGCTTTTATTTTAAAAATTAAAATTATAAATTTAAAATTGAGCTAATGACATTTTCAGTTTCCCTTTAATTTTAGTTGGAATTACATTTGGAAACTGCTAAAAGATTTTATATTCATATGTATGTGTGTGTGACTATCTGTGTGTATACATATGTATATGAAAATTAAATATATACACATAATTTATGCATGCAAAGGAAAATTCAACCATGTATACAAAATACTTTATCTCAGAAACATAGGCCGACTTTATACAGCAAAAACTCTGAGTGTTGCATGGTGATGAATGCTGACATTCCAGGTCAACAATATCAATGGAAATGAAAAATTCTCCTTGCTTACAGATTATGTGGTGAATACATCAATACAGGTCGACACATAAATGTTTAAATCCACATCGACCTTTGTTCATCTGTATAGGGAATTCCAGTGAAGGAAACACCCTTCACTAATACAATTTGGCAACTTATCTAGGATTTAGAATCTTAAGTACTACTTACAGGAACTGAGAGACCCATGGTCATGCTGCCAGCAAGGGGTGGGAGAAAAAGTGTGGGGGGGGGACAGAGAGAGACAGAGACAGAGAGATAGAAATGGAGAGAGGAAGAGCAAGAGAGACAGAGACAGAAAGATAGAGACAGAGAAAGACAGAGACAAGGACTGAGAGAGACAGATGGAGAGAAGGAGAACAAGAGAGACAGAGAGCGACAGAGACAGAGACTGAGAGAGACAGTGAGACAGAGATGGAGAGAGGGAGAGCAAGAGAGACAGAGTCAGAGCAACAGAGACAGACTGAGAGAGACAGAGAGACAGAAATGGAGAGAAGGAGGGAGACAGAGACAGAGACTGAGAGAGACAGAGACAAAGACTGAGAGAGATACAGATGGAGAGAGGGAAGGAGAGAGAGACAGAGACCAGAGACAGAGAATGAGACTGAGAGAGAATAAACTATAACTTCTTCTGTTTAGTGTTTTAAATCTTTCATAATCTGACTTCAACTTATTTTCCCTAACTGATTTCACCTAAGTCCTACTCACAGACTCTGTTACTGCCAAACTCCCCTTCTCGGTTTCCTCCTTATATGACATTCCATATTCTACCCCTGTGCCTTTGAGTTAATTTAGTTCCATGCCCGCAATGCTCTTCATCCTCACTTCTGTCTCTAAGACTCCCTTGCTCCCTTCAAAGCTTAGCTGAAGTGCCACCTTTCATGAGACTTTCCTTGCTTGATCCCCATAGTTAACTTTTCCTGACTATTCCCTTATCCCATCTAGTTGTTGATGCTCTCTTTTCCACTCTGAAATTGCCTCATATCTAAAGGTATATAAGTAGATATTGTTATGATAGGAATACGCGTGGGTGTGGGTGTGTGTGCCCCCTTCTTAGGACTTACTACTAAGCTTTAAACAGATCATGATCTGTATTACTGGAAAGAATTCCCAGACCAGGTGTTACTTAACTGCTGAAATCTTGCATATCCTCCCTCATCTTAGTATCTTTCCTAATGAATAGAGAAGAGAAGTGAAGGTTCTTTCTTTGTAATGAAAGTCCAAAGGTAAACAGGTAGTGCAAAAACAGCCTTCATTTTGCTTTCCTCAGTAATGGAAAATTAGTAGCTGAGGTTATTTTCTTAAATGAATTGTTATTTTAAAAAGGATTCATTATCCAGCTTTAGAGTATTTATTGCCTCTGAACCATTTACTGTATTTAGAAAACTTCTTTTGATTTCTCATCTTCATGTTTAAAAAAATCTGATAATGCTTTTTGCCTCCCAGCAATTAATGGAAGAGTTTATGGAAACACACAAGGTCTGATCATGCATGTTGGAGATACAGTGAACTGGTATTTGGTGGCCATGGGAAATAATATGGACATTCACACTGCTCACTTCCACGGCCATAGCTACATCATTAAGGTATACCTGGTCTCTGAAAATTCATTTTTTCTGGTGCTTTCTGAATTCATTGATGAACTTGTGTGGAAGTGGAAAATGATAGCTAGGATCACAGCTCTAAAGCTAGAAGGGACTTCAAAGGCCAACTAGTCCAATTCCCCTCATTTTCTTTTTATTTTATTGTTTAAAGACTGAGCATGCAGATGTCAATCTTTATTTTCTCATAAAATGAAAGAAATGAACTTTTCAAGGTTTTTCAGATTCTTTTTTCCTCACAAATATGACAGATTCTTTTAAAAATACATCATCCAAAATACCTACAAAAGCCCAACCACCCATAGCCATATAGACCTTAATTGAACCCAAGGTCCAAGGGGGTCTGACTGATGACAGCGAGTTGGCAGATGTAGAAATTATGCAACCACCTGAATTCCCTTGAGTAATTGCACTGATGTTATTTCATCTTCCTCATTCAGGGTGCTGGAGTTTATCGCTCAGATGTTTATGATCTTGTCCCAGGAACATTCAAAACTATTCAAATGTATCCAAAAGATGCCGGAATTTGGTTATTCCATTGCCATGTCAGTAATCACATTAATAGTGGAATGGAAAGCACTTATACTGTTTTAGAAAAAGAAGGTAAGGACATTCAAGGGATCTGATGATGATGAATGCTATTGTGACCTCAGCAGTTGAATGAATTTGTATAAGGCAAGAAGAAACATCATTGGTTGAGAGACTGGAAATTGTTCATTCGAAAATTACCATCTTGCAAAGATAGAAATACTGCTTTTTTTTTCTTCCTTTGAAGAAATTTAAAGTAGTCCTTCTTTACCACTTTAATGTTAGCCGTTGTGCAGACCAATTCAGACTTGGAAGAGATGTTAAAAGTCATAAAGTCCAACACTGCCTTTACAAATGTGGAAAATGTGGAAATTGAGATCTAGAAAGGTTAAGTGAATTGTCCAACATGACAGGTACTTAGCAGAAGCAGATTGGAATTCAGGTCCTCGAACTCTGGATCCAATACTCTCCCTCTACCTCCTATTATTCATTTTTTTCAAGTGAATAATCTATCATTAAGCAAGCCATAGTCATAAAGCCATGGCTGTAGTATTTATGGTTTTGACTTTTACAGCCAATCTGTTTCCTGTATAGTACCTGTTTATAGAACGTTCAAGTGGGTGCTATATTTATTTCTTTGTCGTTGTTCAAGAGTTATGTATGCTCAACTCTTTGTGACATCATTTGGGGTTTTCTTGGCAAAGACACTGGAGTTGTTTGCCATGTCCTTCTCCAGCTCATTTTACAAATGAGAAAAAAGAGGCAAACAAGGATTAAGTGACTCACCCATGGTCATATAGCTTGTAGATGTCTGAGATTACATTTGAACTCGTAAAGATGACCTGATTCCAAGCCCTGTGCTCTATCCACTGCACAACCCAGCTACCATATATGCTTCTCCATTGTTCTTTTTTGAAGTTAGGCGGGCAATATGGAATCATGTATGCATCTCCTATTAATCAGGTTTGGCACAATGCCTGGTTTTGCAAAGTCATTTTTCTGAAGGGAAACAATTAGAGGACTGGAAGCAGACAGCCTACTCTGGGATGGGGAAGGTAGATCTCCTCAAGAGATGGTAGGAGTAGAATAGCGAAGAGAAAGGAGCTCCGTTTGCTGCAGGGCCACATAATATTAATGTGAATTATGGAGAGGAGGATACATCATTTTCAGGTGTGAAGTGCTTTCCTCACAAGCCCACGAAGGGAATAGTGCAAATATTTCTATTACCATTTGGCAGATGAGGGAACTGAAGTTCATAGAATTTAACTGAATGCTCCAGGCCATACAAGTAGGGAATGCCAGAGCTGAACTGGGAAGCCAGGGCTCCATATTCAAAGTCCAATACATACATCCACCAAAAAGTTGCCTGTCCTTCTTGGACAAGAGTCATCACTTTGCAGCCTTGCCCTTGAGATGGCGTCATATCTCCTCACCTACCACATTAGAGAGAATGGGAAGCAGTGGGAGGAACATGGCTCAGAGGTCCTGGACTCTGAGCAGTTCTTTTATACTTTCTAAGTATGGATTAAACTCTTGCAAATAAAAAAAAGTACTAACGAGGTCCTCTGCTTTTTGGAGACATCTTCTGGGGAAAAATATTTAATTTAATAGTAATCTAACATTGGAGACATTTCTGTCTGAGAGAGGGTGGTGGAGATGCGGTGGGCAGGGAGTGGGAGAGAGGGAAAATGAGTGAGGGGAGAAAGAGATGGAGGTGAAGGGGGAGAGGGGGGAAGAAAGAAAAAGGAGAGTGAGAGGGGGAGAGAAGAAGAGAGAGGGAAGAGAGGGAGAGAGAAAGAGAGACAAAGAGAGAGAGAGACAGACAGGGAGAGAGAAGGAGAGAGCGATACAGGAGGGAGGGAGAAAGATAGAGAAAGAGAGAGAGGAAGGAAAGGAGGAGGAAGAGAGAGAGAGAGAGACAGAGAGACAGAGAGAGAGAGATGAGGTGTTCAAACTGGTGTCCCCAAGAAAATTATAGGTAATATTAGGATATAAACAATATATAGATCTATAGTTATTATAAGGAAAAGAAAAATCACAATATGTTATTTTTAAAAAGCTGTTTGGGGGTAACATTCTGAATACTTGAGTAACATTCTGGGAATATAAAAGGAAACAAAAGATAGTCCCTGCCCTCAAGGAGCTCCCAGCCTATTGGAGGAGACACGTAAACAAATATGTGCAAACTATATAGGGGTATAAATGGGAAATAATCAATAGAGGGAAAGAAGAGAGGTGAAAAGTGGTGTAGCAAAGGTAAAATTGATAGGTCTTGGCAATGGATTTGTCTGGAGGTTGAGAGATAGAAACTAGAATGATATCTGAATAGTAGAAAAGTGTATTTCCCTTTAAATGGAATAGAAAGCCAATGGGTGGATATAGGAAACTACTACTATATAATTATATTAGGAAGATAATACTCTTTTTTCTTTAAAATTTTCATTTTAAAAATATTTTCCATGTTTACATATTTCATTTTCTTTCCTTCCCCTCTACCCTCCCTGCTCCCCCCAGATCCAATAAGCACTTCCACTGGGTTATACAAATGTTTTCATTTATCCCTATTTCCATATTATTCATTTTTGCAATAGAGCAGAAGTCACTCTTTTTCCACCTTTATTCCATTTGTTTCTTTTTTAAAGCCTTTCCATCCTTGACCAATTCCATCGTTAAAAAGGGAAATCTTTTGGCCAAAGAAATATTATTTCTTAATATTTATAGAGAAACTAAAAAGAAGTAACAAAAATGTTTTAAATATTCTTCCAAGCTCCCAGGGCCTCAGTTACCTCATCAGAAAAAAGTGAAAGGATTGGATTCAATGGTTCCTTTATCCCTTCCAGCTCTAGATGTAGGCGCCTATGAATACAGCTTAAAATAATCTAAGATAGATATATGGAAATCCATAAGAGCCAGGCACAGTGTGATGGATCAAAGGTCTGCTCAGAATCAGGAAAAAAGGGGTCAAAATCCATGTGTGATGCTTGGCAACTGTGGGACCATAAGCAGCTCACTTAAAGTTCTTCAAGCCAGAGAGCTCTTGGACTATAATTAGGGAGCATTTGTTCATTTGCCTAGATAAAGGAATTTTCCACACTGTGTGTCCCCTAGAAAGAGGAAATCACAAGTTTCATTGACAACAACAACAAAATGTTGATGCAAAGTGCCAAGATGTACAATATAACACACATTTAGTCAGCACATTCCTTTGGGGCTGCTGTCTTACCAGCTCTTTTGCTGGGGACAAAGAATTATCCACATAAACAAACCTTCAGTGGTTCTTATCTTTTATTTGTTTTGATTGGACGTGCTCACTGGAGGAGGATCTATTTGGAAAATTACAAAAAGATGATGGAAACAAGAACAAAGAAAAGCTTTATTCTGAAAGAGACTTTTTCAAGGCCTTTAATATATTTCTTCTTTTTATTTATCACTTAAGCCAGCTGTTTGTGACTTGTAGTATTTTCTAATTGTAAGTCTGTGATTCTATGATGCGAGGAATTTTACATGGCCAGGGCTTTCAGAATGAAAAACTCTCTCTCCTCCTTCTTCTATGACCCCACCTTTAAAAAAATAACTCTTTTTTTATAACTTTATTTTTTTTATAACTTTTTTTTATAACTTTTAAAACTTTAAAAAAAAAAAACAGAAGAGCGGTTAAGGGCCAGGTAATTGGGGGTTAAGTGACTTACCCAAAGCCACTCAGTTAGGAAGTATTGGAATTCAGATATGAACTCAGGACCTCCCATCCCGAGGACTGCCCATCTACTGAGTCATCTTGTTACCCCAAACTCTCCTGTAGTAAATGTATACAAATTGCTTTGTAGAACTTCAAAATCATCAGCTGTTTTTACTTTTATTGGCTTTAGAGGTATTCGTGGAGAGAGAAGTGCTAGAGCATCCGAAGGGCTAGCCTTGCAGTCAGGAAATTGTTGTTATTCAGTTGTTCAGTCATGGGTGACCCCATGGAATTCTTGGCAAAGATGCTGGAATGGTTGGCCATCTCGTTCTTCAGTTCATTTTACAAATGTGGAAATTTAGATAAACAGGGTTGAGGGACTTGTCCAGAATTGCATAGTTTGTAAATATTTGAAGTAAAATTTGAACTCAAGTCTTCCTTCCTTACTCCTGGCCAGTGATCTATCCAGGAAGCCACCTATCTCCATGGAGTCAGGAAGACAGAAACTCTATTAAGCAATGGGACAAATGCCTTAAATTCTCAGTACCTCCTCACTGCTAGGAGCACCTCACAGCAGAGGGAAGCCTAGCTCCTTCTCAGTCATATTATTATTAGAATGAGTCTCTCTTCAGCCCCACATGAGAATGACTTTCCCCTTGACAACAGCCTCTCAGCATCCCAGAGCTTCATGTGAATGAGAAGGGAAAATGGGCAGGGATGCCACCTAGACTCCTGCGTCACCCTGGGTCCAAGAGGCTGTGGCACAGCCTCTCCTTCCTTAGGTGGCCTCAACTCTAGGTCTTCACTATCCACCAGGAATCTCCCTGGACAGCTCACAAAAACCTTCCTTCAATAGTGGGACTAAGAAATTAAACTTTAATATTCAGGGAAGCTAGAGAATGGTATTCAGTTCCACAAATGCCTTCTCTGTGCAAGGTACTGAAGAGAGAGAGTCAAATAACATAGTCCCTGACCTCCAGGAGACTCAGTTCTATTATATAAACTGAATTAAGCAGCTTGTTATGGCCTGCCCTAAAAAGGTTTCTATGGGGAAATTCTTTCCAGTTCCAAACAAATGACTTTTAGAAAGGGACCTGCATCTAGGAGGAAGTGGGAGGTCTGCTGATGACTAACAAATGACAAAGCATTTATCATTTTTAAGGCTCAAGATTTAAAAGAGAAAAATTATTGCAGAAATTACGTAGAAGTCAGTCATGTAATCTATTCCAATCCATATCACTAGTCCATTATCTCAAGTTTTAATATGTGAACCAGGGTGCTGGGTACTTTTTAACATGGAGTTTTTCTTTGAATCTCTCTGTCCTGCAGAACAAAAGACTTCCATCAAGTGATTCTGATGAGCCTGTATCCATGAAAATAGAACTGAACACCCAAGCCTGCCGCGGAATATGGGAGTTAAATTAAATTACTGACTATAATTAGTAATTAGGTATTTTAAAAAGTAACAATTTCCTTTTAATCTTTGAAAATGAACTGCCAGAGACTTCAGTAGGGTTTCATCATAGGAGTGTGACACTACTAGGGATCATTGTTGTTGTTCAGTTATATCTGACTTTTTATAATTCCATTTGGGGTTTCCTTGTCAAAGCCACTAGAGAGGTTTGCCATTTCCTTTTCCAGGTCATTTTACAAATGAGGAAATTGAGGCAAACAGCTAAGTGACTTGCTCAAGGTCACACAGTTATTAAATATATAAATTTTAACTCACATCTTCCTGACTCCAAGCCCTGTGCTCTTGTCTACCTAGCTGCCCTTGCTATTAGGGATAGTGAGTGGCAACAGTGGTAGCAAAAGCTTGCAAAGATGGCAAACACAGTCATTTTACTCATCTGGAAATAATATAAATTCTAGTGTAACGGAAAAAAAATATATGGTTAATATCTATAGCTTCAGAACAGTCCCAACAATACTGTGTGGAGTCTTGCCCCTTTTTCTCCACCCTTCTGGAAACTAGAGGATACTTTCTGAGCCATTTTGATTTCCTAATACTTTTAAGGCTGTCTATTTCATTCCCCCACAGTTTGAGGGGCTCAAATATTTGAATACTTTCTCTTCAATTTGTATTGATGAAACACTTTATTGCAAGCAGAACACTATACTAGACCATTAGGGAAGTGGGGGGGGGGGAGGAAGCCTCAGTGTATCTTGAATCCTATTTATCAGGGTCCTACTCCCTGCAGAGTTATAGCTTCTAACTTATTCGTGCCTCGTCATCCTAAGTCTTGTTGATATCTACCTGTGAATTCTCCCTAGAAGCCAGGCCAGTCACACTTGAGCCCTTTTTCTGATCTTTCAGCATTCTCTAAGTACCAGTGCAGTACCCAAATCTAGGAAGTGTTTCCCTGTGTTATGTATAGGGAGGGCAGCATATGGAAAGAGCACTGATTTTAGAGTCAAAGGATGTAAGTTCAAATCCTTCCTCAGACATTCACTAATTGTAGGATCTTGGGTAAGTGGCTATCATTGCTCTTGTCTCTAAAATGTGGAGGTTAGAATTCAGAGTTTCTAAAGTCCCTTCTAGCTCTAAATCTAGGGCCAAGTGATACCCACCCATATTGTTTTATAAAGGAGAAAAACAAGTTGGATGAAATAGTCATACTTCATCCTTAACATAGAATATGTGAGGGTGAGGAATATTAAGTCATATCTAGAAAGTTGAATGGGGGCAGTTAGATAGCACAGTGGGTAGAGACAGACCTGGAGTTGGGAGGACCTGAGTTCAAATTTGACCTCAAATACTTTCTAGCTATGTAACCCTGGGTAAGTCACTGAACCCCATTTGTCTAGTCCTTACCCTTCTGTTTTAGAGTCAATACACCATGTTATCAACTCCAAGATAAACAGTAAGGAAAAGAAAGAAAAAAGAAACAGAAAGAGAGAAAGAGAAGTGAGAGCAGAGGAAGAGAGAGTGCAGAAAGGGAGATTAGAGAGACAGAAGGAAAGGAAGGAAGAAAGGATAAAAAAAGAAAGAAGGAAGGAAGGAATGTTGGAGAAAATATTGTATATATCTTCCTCTTCCTTTACTCTTCTATTTATTTGATTCAGTTCATGAAACTGCAGACCTCCCAATGGAAAAATATCTGGAAATATTACAGTTTGATTATGGTCCTGATATGTCTTTCATGTAACTAATAAAATAAAATAATATGCCTAAAACTCAGGTCTAAGAATTTCATTTCCTTATTGAAAAAGCATCTAATGCCTCAAATATAAAATACAAATTCTTTTTGTCATTAAAATATTTTATAATCTGGCTTCTACCTATCTTTTCTGGAATCATTGCTTATTACGCCTCTTCATGCATTCTACATTCTAGCACACAGAGTCCACTCACAATATTTTATCATAAGTCCTCTTCCATCTGGAATGTTTGCCTTTCTGACCTGCACCTCTTTCAAGACTTAGTTTAAGGGTCTCCTCCCACAAAATGTCCTTTCTGATCTCCCAATTGCTAGTGCTTCCTCTCCCCCCCAAATTTGTGTACAATGTACAATTACTTCTCTGAGTACATGTTATTTCTACCAAATAGAATGTAAGCTTTTTGAATGCAGGAACTGATTTCATTTTTCACAAAGCAAGCTTGTAGTAGGTATATAATAAATACTTGTTGAATGAATGAGAAATTGCATGAATAATTACAATCTTCACATAATGTTAAAGAATCCACTTTAGCCAGTAGATTCAATTTTCCACTGTATCTAATCTTTTATAAATTAATAGAGAAATGGACTCAAATATTTTGAGTCTCTCCCTTCTCCTGCCTGTGGAATTCTTATATTCCTGAGATTAACATGCAGTGAAATGCTTAAGGTATGCTTAATAAAATCATGAATTTAGACCTTCAAGGATCTCAGAATTCACCATAGACTCATTCGTTCTTCATAAGTAAGGAAATTGAGGTATTAAGATGTACAATAGTTTTACCATTTACCAGATAGTAAATTGTCAGAGAGAGGGAAAACCCCAGGAACTAGGTACTCCACAAAGTAGGTCACACCCAGTTATGAAATAACCAAGAGCGGGCTTGAATAGAACAACAAAAACCCCAGGAAAGTTAATACTGCACCATATCACATTAAAGCCTCTTTTAGATTCCCCCCCAAAAAAACTTTTTAGATTTCCCCAAAAGGTAAGTAAGCTTTTACCTTTGAATTTACAAAGTTCTGTGTGTGACAGAACACTCAGATAAAATTCCAGGATTACACAATTCTTTAGACAATTTCCCATAAAAAGAAAACAATTTGGAGCATGTGGTTGTTGGCAGACTCCAGAGTTGGCTGTTTTATATTGAAACCCTACTGTTGCCGCAAATTGAAGGACACCTCTTTTAGTTAGTCATTGAAGAATTCTGTCTGCAACAAGTCTGCTTTGACTTAGAAATCCAATAAACCAAGTTGTTTCAAAAGAGAAGGAAAGAATTAAATAAAAGACACATAAAGTGGCACGAGAAGCTGTTCTTTAAGTCTCCTGATCTCAGACTTGGTGCTTTGTATACATACAGCAGTCACTTGATATTTGCAAGACAACTTTCATTTGGATTTAGCAGGTATAGGAGTCACTATAGATGTAGACCTTTGGTGATGACTTAAATTCAGGGACTACAAGAGTTAGTAACTAGAGAGTCATCTGGTCTATCTATAGCTACCATTTTATTGATCAGGAACCAGAGGTCCAGGGAGAGTTGTTTAACTTTGCCATACAGCTAGTGAACCATAAAGCTTAGATTTAAACCTAAATCTTCTGACTCCAATGCTAGCACTCATTCATTCCACCAAGATGTCTATTTGTGGTAAATAGGGGTAAAGAAAAGAAGTGGAATTATTTCCATTGCTGTGAATCTAAACATGACCTTCTAAGACTTGGTGAACTCCCTCTGCCTCCTCCTATACCTTTAAGCAAGAAAGAAAGAAGGAAAGAAAGAAAAAGGAAGAAAGAAAGAGAGAAAGAGAGAGAAAGAAAGAAAGAAAGAAAGAAAGAAAGAAAGAAAGAAAGAAAGAAAGAAAGAAAGAAAGAAAGAAAGAAAGAAAGAAAGAAAGAAAGAAAGAAAGAAAGAAAGAAAGAAAGAAAGAAAGAAAGAAAGAAAGAAAGAAAGAAAGAAGAAGGAAGGAAGGAAGGAAGGAAGGAAGGAAGGAAGGAAGGAAGGAAGGAAGGAAGGAAGGAAGGAAGGAAGGAAGGAAGGAAGGAAGGAAGGAAGGAAGGAAGGAAGAAGAAAAAGGAAAGGAATGGAAGGAAGGAAGGAAGGAAGGAAGGAAGGAAGGAAGGGAGGGACGAAGCAAGCAAGCAAGCACATAGGTGCTGGGCATATAAAGGCATATAAAGACATATAAGGTAGTCAACTATTCTCAAGGTGTATACATTACCTGCATGACTAGATTTGATTCTCACAAGATATTTCTAGGCTATCGCCACATGGAAAAGTATTTCTCAATTACAGAGTAACCAACCTATCTTGAAACTCTAGCAGAATTGACCTCTGTCCCTCTAGGTTTAACTAACAGTATTTCTTACAGGGCATACTCTTTACAATCCGTGCTAGGCACCAAGTTCAGTGTACACGGATGAAGACAACTCATGCCGGGGTCAACAATGTCCTCAGGGTTGTCACAGTGCTCCTTTCTGCTGATCTTTAGGTCCGTTTTCTTCACTAACCATCCTATTGTGAGTGCTGGCTGTCTCTGCTGGTCTGCTGGCCAGAGAGTTGCTCTTTGTGATGATCGTATAGAGAGTTTGGCTATGTACGTCAGCCTCTTCAGGCTCGCTGTTGCCATGCTCAGGAATGAGGCAACTAGTAAGACTCCTTGCCTAGAGAGAGCTCCATCTATTTTAATACATAGTGTTCCAGACTAGGGAACCAATAAGGAGCATTGAAGCAACAAAGCTATGGCTTTCTACTTTTTACACTTTTCTCCTGATCCACACACCATGGCTCTGGACAACTATCTGACTTAGAACTAGAAAATTCCTTTCCAGTCCTCATAAATACTCGCTTGTCAATCTGCATCCTCATACTGGAAATCCCATTCAACAAAATCCCCCAAACATAGCTCCAAGAGGGACAGAGGGTAGTAGAGTTCCATTCCAATCCCTTACTACAGCCCAATAGGAATGCAGAAAAACCTGGGGCAAGAACAGAGGACTGATGGCTTCACAGCCATCAGCCTTCACTCCTGTCCCACACCTCTGCCTTTCTTTTTTCACATCTACTACTGACAAATTGCTGTCTCTGTTATAGCATTCTGGCCAACATGCAAGTCCTGGTCTTTCTTTCTACACATGCAAGAGTGTGCATCAGACCTTTTAAGCTGAAACTTCCATCGTAAACATGCATTCATTAATTCAACAAGATGTGTTTTGGGACTGGTGGATAGTCAATGAAACAGAGGGAGGTCAGGGAGTGCCTATTCTACTGTCTCTGACCCATGACTTGATTTATCCCAAGCATCTATTTCTAGGACAGATTACAAAGCAGCTGTTATAATCACCCTGCCTTACTTATATTCTTGATTGAAACTTTCTTAAAGAATTTTCTCCTCTAACCAGGAGAGAATGTTCTGAATTGACTTATTAAATAAATAAAAAAAGAAACACACACACACAAAGAATTTTCTCATCTAAACAGTGGAAAATGTTCTAAATTGACTAATTAAATAAAATTTAAAAAAGAAAAAAAGGAACACACAGGAATTTTCTTCTCTAACCAGGGGAAAATGATCTAAATTGACTAATTAAATAAAATTTTAAAAAGAAAATAAAAAAAGAAACACACACACACACACAAGAATTTTCTTCTCTAACCAGAGGAAAATGTTCTAAATTGACTAATTAAATAAAAAGAAAAGAAAAGAAACACACACACATACAAAGAATTTTCTCCTCATCAGCAAATTTTTTTCATCTGGGTCTGTGATTTCATCAGTGTGGAAATTCTTTCCTTGGATGTAGGTTCATTCATTCAACATTCAACCAGTATTTATTGAGCCTTTACTATTTATCAGGCACTCTGCTAGATCATGGAGATTCAAAGACAAATGTTTGTCTTTGACAAATATAAAAAGTTGTCCATAGCCTTAAGGAGCTTATTGCCTATTGGTGATCATTCATTGATCTATAACTTACAGTCTTAGACAAGCTCTTGGGACACAGAAAGAATGAATAACTTCTGTAGGGTCACACAGCCAATATTATTCACAGGCAAAACTTGAATTCGGGTTCAAGGCCTGCCGAAACTATGTTTAGGGTTATAATGGAAACTACTAAACTAGTTATAAAAGTAAGGTGGAAAATCTGTGGCCCTAAAAATGAGTTCACTAATTATTGAGTTAATATTGTCCTGGCCACTGATTCATCAGGCAGACTGTAGGAGTGATTCTAGGCAGAAGAGAGCCCTCTGGAGCTCCGAGGATTAAGAGAATAGACTTGAACCCTGAATTTTACAGAAGAGGGGAATGAGGCCTCTGAAG
Organism: Monodelphis domestica; assembly: GCF_027887165.1. Lineage (NCBI taxonomy): Eukaryota > Metazoa > Chordata > Mammalia > Didelphimorphia > Didelphidae > Monodelphis > Monodelphis domestica. The sequence continues at coordinate 49,048,898 of NC_077234.1, forward strand.
GTAAAATGACTTCTATCATAGAGGCAAAGATATAGAGTTCAAAGGAACTTTAGAAGCCATCTAGTCCAAAGTGCTAATTTTTAAAAATGAGGAAACCAAGGCAGAGAGAAGTGAAGAGATTTGCCCAAGGATACACAGCTAGTAAAGGACAAAGCCAGGATTCAAATTCAGCTGCTTTGATTACAAATCCAGTACTCTTTCCACTGAATCAGAGTTAGGGAAGGGGGAAAGGAATAAGCATTTTTGGAGCACCTGCTATGTTTCAGGCACTGGCCAAGCACCTTACAAAATACAGATATCCCTTTTCCAAGATGATTTTCCCCCACACAATTTTGTTAGCTCAAAGATTGGCATAAGAAATTCAATGGGAATTTGGGCAGAGCTTTGCAGAAACTGCTGATGACTCACAAAGGAAAAGTTTAGAAACTCAGAAATACATAAAATATGTATATAGCATTATATATATATTATATATATATATTATATAATATAATATTTTCCTGTCCTAGAATATATCATATCAATAATAACAACAATAAAAGATATAATATTCAATATATTTTCTCTTTTAATACAGTAAATATACATAATTTCTTTTTTTTTTAAGTTAAAGTTTGCCAAAAAGAACCGGAAAGCCAGCAGATGACACACAAAGGCTAGAAACGCAGAGATAGCTTAAAAAAAATGTTAACTCATAAATGTATATAAGGTACTGTAAACACTCCATAAAAGAAAAAGAAAAAAATTCAGACTTCTTCTCTGGTATAAAGGGAGGGCCAATACATTTTAGGCATTCCACTCTCCCTGCAATGCTAAAGGGATGCTTATGCTATCTATCTCACGTGAGATTTGCAAAAACTCTGGGAGGTGAGTGCTATTATTAAATTCATTTTACAGTTGAAGAGACTTTGGCAAATGAAGTTTAAGTGACTTGCACAACTAATAAGTGTCTGCAGTAGAATTTGAATTCAAATCTTCCTGACTCCAAGGCCCAGCACTCTATCCACTTTGCACCTACCTTGCCTAAGAGACTTCAGAGCTTGGGTAAGTCCCTGAAAACACAGTGGATGCTCAATCTTCCTTTCTTCAAAACTGGCTTCTACGAGTTCTTAACCTCAAGTCTACAACCTTTTTTTCTTCTATTTTGATGATGCTATTTCAACAAAATTAAGTTCCTTTGTAATTTTATCTATTTTATTTTCTATTTTAAAAAACATTTTGAGAAGGGGTCCTTTTATTTCATCAGACGAACTATCCCCAAAACACAAAAACATTAATCATCCTAGCTCATGTCCCTCATCTTTTGAATTCTGTACTTCAAAGTCAGGTTGGGAACCATAGCTGAAGAGAGGGGAAGGGAGTGGCTGAATGACAGAATGACTAAGAGATCCAACATCAGCCTCCAAGGTCAAATGTCTTTGTTGTTTCTGTTCAGTCATTTCAGTCCTATCTGACTCTATATAAGTCCATTTGGGGTTTTCTTGGCAAAGATTCCGGAACAGTTTGCTATTTCCTTCTTCAGCTCATTTTATAAATGAGGGAGGAACTGAGCCGAAAAGGTTGTGAATTGTCCAAAGTCACGTAGCTATTAAGTGTCCGAGGCGGGAAGATGAATCTTCTTGACACAAGCCCTGCGCTCTATCCATTGAACCACCTAGATGCTCCTAAAATGTCTAGATTTATTTCTATCCTAATCCTAGTCAGTTTATAGCTAGTATCCTTAAATATTTAAATATTTTATTATTTAATTTAATTTCATTAATTAATCATATATAATTAATTATATTAATTAGTAGTCGTAGTCTCTCGGTAACCGAGGATGACGATTGTCTTTGTGCGTGAAGGAGATTTAAGTGGAAAAGTCGATGCACAGAGACAGTTCCACTCTCTCGGCGTTGGAAGCCTGGGTCCAGTGGCATGAAAAGTCATTACATCTGGAGACTTCCTCAGCTGCATTGGATGGCAGTGTTGTCCTTTGTGCTCCAACACGCCCTCAGCATCTTCATTAATTTAATCCTCCCCTTAGCAGATAGAGCTCTGGCCTTGACTTAGACTCTTTATCTATAAATGAAGGCAAGGACACTACTGGCTATCTACCGTGGATGTACACACAAAAATATTGGAATGGAGGGGATTCAGATAGCAAGGGGTTAACTGTGGGACTTGAATAAACCATGCTGAATCCATCTGGTGACAATTCTGGCACTAGTTCAGTTCTCTATCTATTCATGGACGGGTCTAGTCCAATTTCTGTCCCATGAGAAAACTTTAGTCAGTTGTTGGAATTAGGAGAAAACCTTATTGTGTTGCTTGAGCCTAGCCCTGGATGGCTCGACCACTCTACCTGCTGTTTAGAGACCCTTCCAGAAACCCAGTCAGATCCAAAGAATAATGCAAGGAGTTTTCTCACAATTACACATCTCAAGCAACCCATATCTGAAAACTGGCCACATAATAGGACTCGGTTCTTTTTTCTGTGTTCTTTTGATTGTTTACAGGCACTTGGGGAGAGTGGGTCACCTCTTTCTGAGTTTAGGGAATTACTCCTATTCACTCCCACTTGGAAACTCCAATTAGAAGCCAGATTACCCAATGATGTGTGGTTTTCTTTTAATTAATTGGCCTTATTTTAAAAAATTTTAACATATAAAAGTCTGTCCTTCCCCTCTTTCTCCTCTTCCCACCATATTGAGGTCCAGTCCTTAGCTGGGGAAGGGACCTCGTGCCGATTGCTGGGCAATTTGCATGTATTGCTTAATAAATGAATATGCTTAGAAGAGCAAACCTTGGTTTCCTCAGCCATTTCATCTTTTATTTACCAAGATTTTGGTGGGGTCAGCCAGGTCAAATCAGAACTCCAGCCCACACTTTCAGAAAAACTCCCAGAATACTTCAGTTAATCTTTCATTAATCTTTCACTCAGGGACTTCTCGGAAGCCTTTCTCCAAAGGTCAGACTCCTACTCTTGATCTCTATTTCTCTCTCTCACTCTTTTTTAATCCTTCCCTTCTGTTTAAAATCAATTCTGAGTATTGTTACAAGATAAGGACTAGACAATTTGTATTAAGTGACTGACCCAGCCTTAAGCAGTTAACAAGTATCCAAGGACAGATTTGAACCCAGGACCTCTCATCTCCAGGACTGGCTCTCTATCCAGGGAGCCTCCTAGCTGCCTCAATCCCTATTTCTTCTGAGCTAAGGTAAGGTGCAGGTTTTAGGTTTAGATTAAGTTTGCTCCAGGGTTTGGAGAAGTTCAAGTTTGGGTTAAATGTGGACCCACCCCAAGGTTGAGCAAGTTTAAGTTTGCACTAAATTTCTTGATAAACTGAAGCTTAAATTTTCCCCAGGGATCAGAGAAGCTTGGGAAATTTGGGAAATTTGGGGTCAGATTCGATTTGCCCTGGGGAGTGGGGTGGTTTAGGGTCAAGTTTGGCTTTCAGATGTTTTTCCCCTTGGGATTCATGAAAAGGACAGGTACTTGGGGCTTCCCCTTTGGGTGCTCCCTGTAGTTATTGGAATGACTAAGGAGAATCCTACTGACATTTGACATAAATCTACAAGAGATTTAACTGCTAGTTTGTTTTTGGTTGATTTCATTATTGCAAAGAGAAAAAATGTAAACCAGCAAGTATATGTTTGTCTTGTCATTTTGTCTGTTTTTTTAAGTCTGTAAAATGTGGCAAAATGTTTGTCTTGCATCATGTTTAATGTTTTGGGTAGATTCTGTTACCTTGAAAGATTTCTAAAGGGAAAAAAAGCCAGGCAGAAAAACTGCTAACAGACTCCAACCCAGGAGTTTAGTCTGCTGGTGATGAAGGAAGTTCTATTCTTGAAGCAGTTGTCCCGACAAGCAGGACTCCCATTCTACGCTTTCATGTAGAGTTTGGGGGGGAGGGGGGTGGAGGGGGGGTATTATTTTATTGGTTTTTTCCATCTTATTTTATTGAAATATTTTGTTTTTATATCACCTTCATCTCCAGATATTTCCTTCCTCCCTCCACTGCCCACCAAGCTATCTCTTGTAACAAAGACTTTAAGAAGTGGATGGGGAGGGGCAGCTGAGTAGCTCAGTGAATTGAGGGCCAGGACTAGAGACGGAGGTCCTGGGTTCAAATTTGGCCTCAGACACATCCCAGCTGTGTGACCCTGGGCAAGTCACTTGACCCCCACCTTACCACTCTTCTGCCTTAGAACCAATACACACTATTGACTCTAAGATGGAAGGTGAGGGTTATTAAAAAAAAAAAAAGAAGTGGAGGAGGAGTAATTAAGCAAAACCAACTGATACATTAGCCATGTTTCATGTTTCGCAAATGTTTCAAGAATTACCAATGTAAAATGCTACAGTAGAACAAAATATGTACTATCCATTTTCAGTTAAGAAGACCATGGTCAAAGATGATGAAAGACACAAATAGTTACTGTTGAGGGAGCTATGGGAAGGCAGGAACATTATTACACTCTTATCAGATCTGGGAATCTCCCAATTTATTTGGGGGAGGGGTGGATGGAACAGCCATATCTAAATCTGAAAAGCCCCTTCTTTGTTCACAAGGACTGGGGTACCACTCTGTGTTCTCTATGTAGGGATGGGGTCTTGGTCTGCTTTGATGCTAGGGAGTCTGGCCTCTAATGAAAGGGGGATCCCTTTTCCAGCATTCATAAGCTCATTAAACTTCTATCCCAACATCCTAGGGAACTTTTTACTTGTAGCTTAGTTTTTCCCCAAAAGTAGTGAGGAAAGATGTTGTCAGCCTACCCTAGGGATCACATAGGGGAAGGTCACTTATTTTTACACGTGTGAGGGTTTTAAAATTAATATTCAATAATTAAGTATTATATTTTTAAAGTTTATTAATAATAACTAAAATAAAACTTACACCTAATTCAGCTGGGTTCGCAAGAGAAAAGAGAGAGGGAGGAGTCACAGCAAACTTAAATACAATCACATAAACTCAAGGAGGGGAAAGTATTCTAGGAAATACAGAAAGGAATTTTGGGTAATGCAGTTTTTAGGGGTTCAAGAATTTCCAAATATATATATGAGAAATGCTAAATATACAAGACTCACAGGGTACAATAACAAAAAAGAAACTTCAAGCTGGATTCAATATATTACTAATATTACTAGTATATGCTAATATTACTAGTATTACTAATACTGGGGGCATCTGGGTAGCTCAGTGGATTGAAAGCCAGGCTTAGAGGCTTTCCTGTTTTCAAGTCTCAGCTAGAATCTCATCTTCTTTATGAAGCTTGTATTGCTAATATCTCCAAGATGTGTGTGAATGTATTTTTTTTTTGTTATCTTTAAAGTACAAACAAGGGGGCAGCTGGGTAGCTCAGTGGATTGAGAGCCAGGCCTAGAGATGGGAGGTCCTAGGTTCAAATCTGGCCTCAGACACTTTCCAGCTGTGTGACCCTGGGCAAGTCAATTGACTCCCGATTCTAAGATGGAAGGTGAGAGTTTAGGGGGAAAAAAAAAAATATATATATATATATATAACTAGTACCTCAGTCTTCTGGGGGACTAATACTTATCACCTCATCAGAAGATAAAGACAGGATCAAGGGACCTGTCAGGACTTGCATCTTCATAGCAAGGAGCAGACCCCAAAGCACCTACATGGTCAGCCAAAAGCAGGAACAGTAACTCTGAGCACAATCTGTGGAATGGTCCTATTGATTAATTCAGCATCCTCTAGAGCTAGAAAAAAATCCTAAACTGTACACATTCTATTGTGACTGAAATAATTTCTTACTGTGTGAAATTAATATAAAAATGTGACCTCTCACCCACACATGCCCATTAAGTCAGGAAATCAATAAGTCAGGTGATTAAAGGGCCACATGGGCAACTGGGGTGCTGACCACCCAGGGGGGCTGGCAGAAGTCTCTGCATGTCAGGTAATGCATCTGCAAGTCAGGACTCAGGACCTAGATGGTCCAGTTAGAGACCCCCAGTAGAAGTGATATTATTGGCCTTATAAAGAGAGGGGAGCCAAATGGAAGGGTATTGTCTTGGGCTTGGAACTCTTCCTGAATATGAGCTGGTGCTAGAGTGCTCTCCCTTTTCTGTAGTGCTTAATGCCCTGCTTGAGCCTCAGCTGGGTACTGGATCCAGGAAAAAGCATGGCAGAGTTTTGTTTTGTTTTTCGTTAGGGCCACCTAGTGATTTCTCTCTCTCTCTCTCTCTCTCTCTCTCTCTCTCTCTCTCTCTCTCTCTCTCTCTCTCTCTCTCTCTCTCTCTCTTTCTCTCCCCCTCTCAATCTCCCTCTCCCTCTCCCTCTCCTCTCTCTCTCTCTCTCTCTCTCTCTCTCTCTCTCTCTCTCTCTCTCTCTCTCTCTCTCTCTCTCTCTCTCTCTCTTTCTCTCCCCCTCTCAATCTCTCTCTCTCTCTCTCTCTCTCTCTCTCTCTCTCTCTCTCTCTCCCTCTCCCTCTCTCTCTCTCTCTCTTTCTCTCCCCCTCTCAATCTCTCTCTCTCTCTCTCTCTCTCTCTCTCTCTCTCTCTCTCTCTCTCCCTCTCCCTCTCTCTCTCTCTCTCTCTCCCCTCTCTCCTTCTCTCCCTCTCCCCCCTCTCTCAATCTCTCTCTCCTTCTCTCCTTCTTCCCCCTCTCTCCCTCTCCCTCCCCCCTCTCTCTCCTTCTCTTCCTCTCCCCCTCTCAATCTCCCTCTCCCTCTCCCTCTCTCTCTTTCTCTCTCTCCTCGCTTTATCTCTTTCCCTCTCTCTCTCCCCAACTTTTACAAATAGATAATTATAATATATAGTCTCCAAGAAATTTTTAATCATTACACTACTTAAGTGTATTTCTAAAGTAGACCAAAACCAATAAAGTCCAGATTTATAGATTTACGAAGTTCCTTCTATTTACTCACAATTCAATTAAAAAATATTTTGATTCTGACTGGGTAAACACAGACCCAAATAAAACAGAACCTACCCTCAAATAAAGTACATTGCACTTGAATGTGATGGTGGGATGGGAGAGGGCTTCACTTTTGGGTGAAAAGGATCCATAGAGTTAATTTATAAGCACTAGAACTTATTAGGTATAGCCTAAGGTGACTAAAGGGAACTATCAAATAGAACCGTAAGTCTAGATATTTTGTTACCCTGTGCTTAAAAAAACAAAAAAACTCTTACCTTTTATCTTACGATCAATACTATGTATTGGTTCCAAAGCAAAAGAGTGGTCAGGGCTGGGCAATGGGAGTTAAGCAACTTACATGGCTAGGAAGTGTCTGAGCTCTAATTAACCCAGGACCTCCTATCTCTAGGCCTGGCTCCCAGTCCACTAAACCACCAACTGCTCCCAACCCCTTGTGGGATTGGGGGCCTATTTGATAAATTGAAACTTTTACTTTTAGTAAATTCAATTAGTCTGGTTGTTCTAAATGGGTTGTTTTATATCCCCAAGCAAACAAGTTGTTCTTTCCATCAGTTTCCAGGTGATGACTAACAGTTACATGTTTGGGCTCATTTTTCCATCATCATCATCTCTGTTTATTTAGTGTGTGCATAGCACTGTGAGAAATACAGCTAAAACAGAGATGATTCTTGCCAATATGTGAAAGAAAGGATACAGTTAAGCAGTTTTTAATGCCCAAAACAATAATGGTTGATTTGGTTAGGAATGAGGATGGATTGACAAAGGATGACCTATTTTTTTTTCCTGTTAGGGTTGTTTTGAGGCTTTTGATTTCCCAGCTGGTTTCTGAGAATTAGACCAAAAGAGAGAGAAGAAAATAGGTATTTGCTTTATTGAAACTGCAATTGACTGTTGTGCAATGTTGAACTATGTAAATCAGCAAATAAAGAAGACACCCTAGCATAAAAATACTCTGTTACAGCTCCTATTTCATTCTTTCTTAGATTCTAAGCCTGAAAAATGCAGCTTTTGTTGCTTGGCAGCCTTCTGCTTTTCTCTATTACCCAGATCTGGGCAAGTGAGAGGCACTACTACATTGGGATTGTTGAAACAGCTTGGAATTATGCTCCCATCAGTGATGAGAAGAAACCTCAGTTCAAAGACTTGTAAGTTAATGATTTTTATTGGCTTGTGAATGTATACATACCTCTCATATGTGTGTATTTGCATGTGTGAGTATATAATCATGTATGTGTCGATCATCAGCAGTATGTATTTCTAAATGCAACTCATCTTGCACTAACCAAATTAATTACATTAATTACAATTACATTTAATTAAGTATAATTCAATAAATTCATCTTGTATTAACTAATTTCTAAGAGTGTATGGATTTTCTCTTACTTTCTTCCTGGAATACTTATGTCTCCTCTCTTCCATCTTTCTGGATTGTTAATTTAGTATTGTGTTTCCTTTAAGTTGAAGGGCAACAAAACCCTATTAGGAAAAATATCAGATCCTTTGGAATTTATTTTTAGCGTTTCCTCTTGGAAGTCACTATTAATATACATACTCTAAGATTCTTTTTTAAAATTAGGGATACTGGTCAAATCCCATTAGAAAAAATGCAACAACAACAAAAAAAAAGAAAAAACTCCGTATCTCTGTCCAATGCACATCTATTTCTAGTAACTTTCAGTACAAATAACAAAAGAATTGAGACATGTCCTTCAAAGTTTGCTGCAATGGAATTTGACCTACAATAGAAAAAATAATAAAAGATTAGCTTCTTTTTGAAGACTTGGTCAGTTTCTTGCACATTCAAGTTACTCTATTTTCATTTTTTTCTATGATTGGCATGATCTATTATCTCTCCCAGTAGAGCAGGAGTTCCTTGATGGTGAAGACTCATTATTTTTTACTCTGTATCTTTAGTACCTGGTATAGCGCCTGGCATATTGGAGGTGTTGAATGATTGTTACATGATTGAAAGGTTGGAAATCTGTATTGGTGGATGGAGCCTCATCATTGAGAGTTTCTTTTAATGAGAAATCCAGAGGAAAAGTATACTATATTTTTTAAATCGCCATTAGTTATTTCACTCTGATAGACACTAAAAGGGGAGGCTAGAATGAACCTGTGATCTCATCGTTGTAAGGGTTGCCAAGGGATGAAATTCCATGACCAATCAATGCTTTGCTAGGCATTGGGCACTGAGGATAACAAAAAAACATTTCCCACAAGGAACTTATATTCTATACAAGAATAAATCATAGATAGATAGATAGATAGATAGATAGATAGATAGATAGATAGATAGATAGATGGATAGATAGATTATAGATAGATGGATGGATAGATAGACTGATAGATAAATGGATAAATAGATGGATGGATGGATGGATGGATTGATGGACAGACAGATAGATAGATAGATAGATAGATAGATAGATAGATAGATAGATAGATAGATATAAATATATATAGAAAATATATGCATGTATATAAATGCATAGACATGTATATACAAAGAAAATTTAAAATGATTTCTTGGGGATTGGGATCTAGCAACTAGAAGGAATTAGGAAAGATTTCATGTAGGAGGTAAAAAGTTAGGGTCCCTGAGGGTTAGAATGACTTATACAGAGCCACACCATCAATATGTATCAGACAAAAGCTATGCAACCTCATCTCCCTTACAGTAAGACTATTTCTAACTGGCTCAAACAAAAGACCTTCTGTGGATATTTTTTCACTTAAATACAATGTAATTTATATAATGGTTCTGAACCTTATACATAGAAAAAAGCAAACATAAAAAAGACTGAAGGTCTTACAGAATCTTAGAAATTATTCAGTTCAATCTCTTCTTTTTCTGACAAATGAGGAAACTGAGATTCAAAGAGATTAAGTGATTTGTCCAGAGTTGCACAACTGGTGAGTAACCCAAGTACAAGTTCACACCTGCATCTACAAATTCAAAGTCCAGAATTCTTTTTCTTGTATTATGCGGGACAAATGCAGCTTGTTTGTTTTTTAATTTAAAATATTTATTGAATATATACTGTGTGAAAGGTATTGTGTTAGGTACTATCAACCAAAAAAGACTCTAATTTTAGATATTAGAGCCTAAAAATCAAAAGCAATGTTTTGTTTGGGAGGGGGAAGGTATGCATATATGATTGTGCATATGAGAATGTATATTTGTATTTTTTCATTAAAAATAAGTATAAAAGAGCAGCTATGTAGCTCACTGTATTAGGAATCAGGTCTAAAGACAGGGGGTCCTGAGTTCATATCTAGCCTCAGACACTTCTCACTTGACACCCCCACCCCAGTCCTTATTATTCTTCTGCCTTAGAACCAACACATAGTATTGATTCTAAAATGGAAGGTAAGGGTTTAAAAAAAGAAAAGTGTAACTTGTGTCAACTGAAGATTGACTAACCAGATTTGACCAAGGAAAAATTCTATCATAGCAATTAGCATAGCCTGTGTTTGTACCCCTCCAGAATTCTCTCTGGAAAGATATGATTTTGATTTATTTCTAGCTCTTTCCTCGAAAGGGTCAGTCAGGATGCCTCCCTCCCCCACCCACACATCAAAGGGGCTTCAGAAGTCACATAATCCAACCTCCTCATTGTGTAGATAATAAGATAGCGCTCCAGAGAATTGGGGCGATTTGCTCAAAATGGCACTGTTTGGAAGTGGGAGAGATGGGATTTGAACTCGAGTCTTCTGACCTTGTCCCAGTGATCTTTCAACATTTATAATACTGAAGACCTTACTTTACCCCTATAGCTGTTGTTAGGACTGTCCCCACATATCAAAAATATCTCTCCAATGCAAAATCAATTCTACCTCCAAAAGCAATGGAATCTTGGTAATTCTAATCCAATGTTGATTAGAAGAATCAATTTAGAAGTAGGGCTAAAAAAAGAATTAGGATCAATATAACCAGAATAGAGTTAAAAATAAAGAGAGAGGTGCAGATCAATATAAATCTAAATGTAGATAGGCATAGTTACAGTTATAAATATAAGCACAGGTACAATAGAAATATTCTAAAATACAGAATGTATTTATAGTGTGTGAAATTACTGGTCCAGGAGATATGACATGATTTCAGATAGGATGCGATGTAATAGATGATCAAATATGGCATGACATAGCACAATAGAACATAGTAGGATGTAATATTATATATAATACACCTGTGAGAACAAATATATATTATATATTTAAATATGGGAATATATTATATATGTGTATGTTTGTGTGATTATAAAATCCCATTTTATTAGGAAATACTAAACTTAGAATACCTTATAAATAATAAATGGATTCTGCCTGAAAGTCCTACACATAAATGGCATTTTTCCTTTGTCTAAGTTACTCACTGACAAACTACAGCAAAGTTATGCATTTTTTAATTTCACTTCTCATGAGAATTCATTTCCAGGTCCTTGTAAAGGAACATAATACAGCTGCCAGCTGGAAGAACTATCGTGGATTGTTATTTATTTGGTTGACTGAATAAATATAATTGATTCTTCTGGTTTGATGGCTGGTTAGCAAAACTTCATGCAATCTTCCCTTCACTGGCCCCTTGTGCCAAAGTTGTGCCCCTTTGATCTTGCAACCGGGCATGAACAAATATGCCTCCTGTGGAGCACTGCATGATACAATTTTAGTTCAGATCAAATTCGGTTTCACAATATTGCAGGAAGGTACAAAAGTCTGGTTGTAAGTCAGAGTCAAACTAAGAAAAATTCTGAACTTGGAAAGGCCAAAAGATAACTGGACCACGTTGGAAGGTCTTAACAAAAATATATATGAAAGAATTTCACAGTTTCATACCCAATCTACTTTTCTGTTCTTTCCATACTGAAATATTCATAGTTGTTGTTATTGAAGGTTACAATTAAAAGATAATGTACAGATTTTTTAAAAGATGGAAGAAATTACAAGTTTTATTACTACACAAAAATCCTACCTTGATGCCTCATTTTGGCTGACCCCAATGACAGAGAACACGAGCTCTGGCAAGCTCCCAATGATTCCATGAAAGACCACGTGATGCAACCTACGGACCAGTCTTGATAATATCAAGCAATTGATTTGGCCCACGTGTTGATCACTAGGTAATTAATTTTTTGGCCATAGTGACTTATGAAACAGAAAAGATTTAAGGGCAGATTCTAGGACTTTGACTGTATAAAAACTTGTCCTTCCAACAACTCAAATAGCAATTTTCCCCCTGGTCTCCCATTCTCTTGCTACCCTTGACCATACTAACCTGAAAATCCTCCATAAAGAGTTCCTACAATGCAGTTGGGAGAGTGGAAGGGGTCCTCTTCTACAGGCAATTCACATTGTAGTGTATGGATACCAGTAGAATATTTAGGCTTCCCAGCACTTATCCTCACTCTCATTGCCTGGCCAACCTACGTTTTTTTTCCAGTCCATCATCTCTCCTTTACATTCCATTTCCTAAACAATTCTTGGTTGGTGATGTTTTCAGCCTATTCACCCCCTCTATGCAGCTGTCTAGTGCCTTTAATTTTTAATTAAATAATTAACTAATTAATTTTAATTTAATAATTAATTAACTAATTAATTAACTTTAATTTTCTAGGAATTGTAGTATTTGGGGATAAGTCTAAATTTCTTTTACTTTTAATTTAATTTTGGTTCAAGGTTTTGTGGGGATTTTTAATGCAAATTTTTATGATACTTGTGAACCATAAAAGCCAAGTAAAAATGTCTAATAATTAATTAAACATTAAAATCCCACAATCCAAAAATTTAAAAAGATTATTAAGATAAGATACTTCTTTCACAGTCCACAGATCAAGAGCTCAGAGAAGGAAATTCCTGGCATTTGGAGCTGTAGAAATGTCTCCCTCACTCTCTGATCCTTTTCTATTTCAGGTTCCCTGGTCTATTAAGTATTATGGCAGCTATCTTAGATGAGGGAGGAAAGGGGAAATAGCCTGGCCTCAAAAATTGTAACAGCCCAAGTTCCTACTACATGTGGCATTCCATGAATTCTAGCCATGCAAAATTATCTAGAATATTGTTCCAAAAAGAGAGGTCTTTGTTTCAGGGAGAAACTTGTGGGAGTCATTATTGTTGAAGGCCATATCCTTTACTGGTTTCTTCCTATTCATTTCTGGACCCAGCTCATTGTCCATAGTGTCTACTGTTTATCAATACTCCTATTTTCATAAATTTGGTCCAGTTCTCTATATATTTAAGAAATTAAGCATTTCTCATGGAAGTTGATTGCAATTTTTTTCCAATTTCTTGCTTTTTTTCATTGTTGGTTGCATTGGGTTTTTTTTTTGCATAACACAAAACTTTTTAAATTTTATACAATCAGAATTATCCATTTTATTTCCCATGAATTACTCTATCTCTTATTTGGCCATTAGTCCTTCCCCTATCCATAGGGGAACTGAAATGTGTAGCTAGCACACTGTTTTCTCTTTTTCTTTTTTTTTTGTACCATCCCTCCATCATCATGTTGCACAAAGAAAGAATTGCATATAATTATGGCTTGTTTTTAATTTTGTCTGTTTCATGAATTACTCCATCAACATTTAGAGTGATTCAAAGACTAAGCCAGTGGATCTGACATAGATCCAGGCTTCATTAATTTGCTTATGATATTATTCTTGATGCCTAAATTACGTACCCATTTTGAGCTTATCTTGGCACATGGTGTGAGATATTTGTCTGTGCCTGGTTTTCTTCCAGAGTGTTTTCTAGTTTTCTCAGTAGTTTTTGTTGAATAATGAGTTCTTGCCCTAATAGTGAGAATTGTTTTGTTTACCAAACACTACACTATTGTGCTGTTTGCTATTCTATATTAAGTGCCTAATCTAGTCCATTGATCAACCATTCTATTTTTTATCCAGTAAGAAATGTTTTTTTTTCAAAATTATAGCTTTAAAATATAGTTTGAGATCTGGTTACTGGTAAGCCCCCTTCCTTCACTTTTTTTCCATTGATTCCCTTGATAATCCTGACCTTTTGTTCCTCTAGATAATTTTGATTAATAAAAAAAAAAAACTACTTTTTCTAGCTCTGAAGTATTTCTTTGGTAGCTGAATTGGTACATCCCTAAGTAAACAAGCTAAACTTTTTTGAATGATGATGGGTCTCACCTAGTAGGTTCCACAGCATTTCAGATATGATGTAAACAACACAATGTCATCTGCCAACAGAAGTGTCTGGAAGATCTTACCATTGAAAGGGAATTCCCCCTCTGTTTGGTCTCTGTACTGAATATCCATTACAAGTACATAAAATTTCCATAGGGATCTCTGAGTAATATAAAGGCTTCCAAGGCCTGGCTAATGAATGAACAGTTCATATGTTCGTGGTAATAATTGGTACCATAGAATTTCCGAGATTTAATCTATTTCCTAATTATAGTGATTTTCAGAACATTTAACTGATTATTTTATTAACTTCAAATGGATTTCATTTCAAAATGATTTATTCCATGTGTAACATTTGCAAACCACCGTGCTAGATGTAACCCAAAGTTTAGATATCAAGATTTTGCCTAATAGAACTAAAAATTGAATAGGGATAAAGTATATAGAAATAGAAAACAATAATATACAGTAATGTGCTATAAGTACATTACAGAGTTGCAAACCATGTAACTTGTGGTCTGAGAGGGGAAAGGTGATTGAATGGACTAGGAGAAACATGTAGAGGGGACTTTTGTTTTGGCACTTAAAGAATGAGTAGAAATTGAGCACACGAAAGGGAGAGATAGAATGTTACATGTTTGAGGAATAATTTCAACTACGGCTAAAAGAGAGGAAAGTGGAGGATTTATTTAAGGAACAGGGAATAATGCAGGTGAGCTGGAATATAGAGGACATAGAGAGATGTCAAGAGGAGTAGAGTTCTATAATATTATGGCAAATCTGGAAAGCCGAGCGATGGAGCCAAGAGCTTTACTTGGTAGGAAATAGGGAGCCACTAAAAATAATGAGTAGAGGAGTAACATGATCATATACCTAAGGAATACAGTTCTGCCAACTATTTCAAGGTGGGATATTACATGTAATATTACATAGCTTCACAGAGGACCATGGCCAAAAATACTCATTGTTCTTGTGGCCAATTTTCTGATAGCGATCCTCCCCATACTTGTCTAAGCTGGTCCTCAAGAAGCGTGAACAATATGTTAACACCGCATAGGAAATTCTTTTCAAAGACTCAGCTTGAGAGAACCTCCCTGAATTTAGAGTGGCCCAAAGACCACGTGCTCCTCTGGCATGGTCTTTGGGCCACTCTAAAGCATGATGAGATGATCCATGAAACAGACAAAATTACAAAACAGTCCATAGTCATATGTTCTTTGCACGATAGTCATGGTGGAGGGGTGATGGGAAAAGAAGGAACAGTATGCAAGCTACACATTTCTTTAACTGTCTACAAACATTCGACTTTTGTTATCTATAATGTGCCTTCAGTACCCAATGACTGATGAATTATTGCACTACCAGAGGAATTGAAATGCAACCATATTTACATTTTACTCTAAATGAAGCCAAGACACAAAGAAGTTGGTCAAAATTGGTTTATGCACTTAAAATTAAAAATATATATATATATATATATCAACAAGGACACATATGATCAGAAAAGGAAAAGAGCCTGCCATGGAACAAAAATGAGAGCCTAAATGTATGAGTCAAGGGTCCAAGTCACCAACAGAATAAGAGAAAGATTGTTATTATGTTAAGTTCCTTTTCTATAGAGAATTGATAGCATTCCGTGGGTGTGCTATATAGGTTGAAAAAGCATGAAGGAAATTCAACTTCCACCAATAAAGTGTGTAAATAGAATTTTGTACCCTTGAACTACATTTCCCAGAATCCCTTTCCCCCTGTCCCCACATTGAGTCCTTACATTTTGAAGATAAGTTTGTGTAACTCAGCCCCCTCCTCTGTCTGTCTGTCTGTCTGTCTGTCTGTGTCTCTCTGTCTCTCTGTCCCTCTCTGTCTGTTTCCTGCGTGTGTGGCTGGGAAACTCTCTTTACTAAGTCTTTCCTCTACTTCAAGTGATAATAAATCTTATGGAAATATGATACTTGAGTATTGGATATTAATTTTTAATCTCATAGAAGATAATGCCCACATCTATAAAATCATAGCTCCCTTTAAGTATAAGGAGCTGACTTTCTACAGGCTCCTTTCTAAGTAGTCAATTCTGTATCCTTTCTTGTATAAATCAAATATTTACATTTGAAGCCTTGTGAGTCCAAGTGATTATAAAGGGAACTGGGTGCTACAATTGAGGAAATGCTGTCATTTTCGGTGTATACTATGACCAATTAACCCAAATTTATGATATGCTTGCAATGTGCCAGACTCAGAGGAGTGCTAAGCCTATCTATACAAAGGGATGAGAATCTAGGAGTGAGAGAATTTCAGACGACCTCAAAGTAGTTTAAATTCCTTTATGACAGGAGGAAATCTTTCAGATAAGGGTAATAAGAAGCAGAAATAGGATTGGGAATAGGGAATTGTTTTCAGTGTCAGCAAGAAATGGGTTCAAACTCTAATGCAAATACTATCAACAAAGCAATGGGTTCAAATCAAGAAAACATCTAATGCCCAGTGGACTTATGCGTCGGCTATGGGGGGTGGGGGGGAGGAAAAGAAAATGATCTATATCTTTAACGAATAATGCTTGGAAATGATCAAACAAAATATATTTAAAAAAGTAAAAAAAAAGAAATGGGTTCAAATCTTGCCTTTGACACATGCTGGCTATGTGACTGCAGGCAAGTCATTTAACTCGTCAGTGTCCCCTCGCAACTCTCTAGGACTATAAAGTGACACAGTAGATATTCATCTCCATTGGTGAAGAGATCTTTCTCACTGGGAGTTCACTCTACCACTCAACTAGCAGGTCTGGATGAAAAATTAAATAAAATAATCTGTGTAGACATAGAACCTATTGTTGAAACTTGAGAACAGGTACACTTTGCAGGGCATTTGCTACTTTCTCATCTGGTTCAAGATCCTTTGTTTCTCTGGATCTTAGCTTTTTCATATGTCAGATGGAGGATCTTGACTAGACCCTGAATGTTTCTTCTAATGTTTCTTCTAATTATTTGATAGTGTATGACAAGCTTTCAAGTTTCTGTGATCATTGAGCCCTTTGAAATTCAAGTTATTCTGAGAAATGGCATCTTTCCCTACCCTCTGAGATGACCTTCCATTTACATGTTATGTATCTTGTATTCACATGACTGTTTCCATGTTATCTCTCCCTTTCAAAGGAGAGGTCCTTGAAGGGAAGCTTTTGTTTTTGTTTCTTTCTTCTTTTTTTGGTAGCCCCAGTACTTAAAGGCACAATGCCTGGCACATAATAAATAATAATTAATAAATGTCTGATAACTAATTTATCTCTTGCAGAGAACCTGAATCCAATTTCTATCTTCAAAGAGGGCCAGACAGAATAGGAGGGACATATAAGAAAGCTTTATATGTTCAGTACACTGACCACCTCTTCACCAAGACCATCGAAAAACCATCTTGGTTGGGGTTTTTGGGCCCTATTATTCGAGCAGAGACTGGAGACAAAGTTATTGTGCATATAAAAAACTTTGCTTCCAGAGCCTACACTTTCCACACACATGGGATAACCTACTATAAAGACCATGAAGGTAAGATTTGATGCATCCCATCTTTCCTGAATATTTTCCTGGTTCTTGGGAATTAGGATTCTAAAGGAGGAGATTTTAAAAGGTTTTCAGAATGATGATTCCACTTTATAAGATGTTTATCTTTACCTCATTGTTCAATACTTTGGGAGTAATGCTATTAAAAATGGTGGCAGCGGGGCAGCTGGGTAGCTCAGTGGATTGAGAGCCAGGCCTTGAGATGGGAAGTCCTGGGTTCAAATCTGGCCTCAGACACTTCCCAGCTGTGTGACCTTGGGCAAGTTACTTAACTTCCCCCCTTGCCTAGCCCTTACCACTCTTCTGCCTTGAAGCCAATACACCATATTGATTCCAGGATAGAAGGTAAGGGTTTTAAAAAAATGGTGGTAGGAAATAGTGGCTAGAGGGCCACGCCTGGAGTAAGAAGAGCAAAGGAGATTACCAGGACTTCTAGAGGTCCTCCCCTTAGCCAGCTTGTAGTGCCAGATGGAGAAAAGAGCTAAGGCTGAGGATGCAGCCAAGTCAGACAGGAAGAGACAAAGAGGGAGAGAATACTGTCCTACTAAAAATGCTCACTAAGGTAAGAGGATCTAGCCATGGAGCCCTGACCTTTCCAGTACCTCTCCCCTAGTTCCATTGCTAGTGGAATCCCAGCCAAGGCTGTATTTATAGTCTTGCCTCTTTAATTATTATTTTATATTTATTATTTTAATTTATTTATATTTTATATTTAAATTTATTATATATTTAATTCATTAAGGGGTACTCATAGTTCTGTGACTCTGTAGTACTCTATATGAATATCCTTGAGAAAATGAGTCTCAAGACTAATGACTAATATGCCTGGTAGATTACAATGCTGGAGACCATCCAAAATATTAAAGAATGGGTACAATAATAAAGACAAAGAAAACCTATAAAACTGCAGAACTCTGATCAGTGAAATCACTCAACATAAATGGATGATAAAGCATAATTATTAATATTATTTTTAGAGAACTAATAGTATAACATATTTCCTTGTCTTTGCAAGCAGTGGTAGACAACAGATACAGAATAATGTCTACATTTTCAGACACAGACAATGTGTTGTTTTGTTTTGTTTGATGGTAATAGTTATAGAGAAGGAGATTCTGTGTTTAGGAAGCCAAGGGGTAGAAAGGAAAGAGGAGAAATAAAAGAGCACCAATAAAATATTTACATTTTTTAAATTTTTATTTAAAATAGAAATATTTTTATTTTTTATTATTTATATTTATTTTTTAAATATTTTTATTTAAAGTAGAAAAAAGGAGAAGAAACTTGCAAGGCAAATATGAAATAGACACACATAGCTAGAGAGTTATGGACCAAGCATCCCTGCTTTTAATCATCGTAAGAGTGAAAATGGTATCCTAGAGGTAAGAGATGGTACTCTGCTCTGGCAGCAGCCCTGCCCACTACAAGTGTGGAAATCAAGATAAAATTAGAATTAGGTGATATTGACAATTACTCTGCCATTTTATTACCAGCGGTGACACTGGAACTTCAGTGCTTGTTATGTTTCCCAGGTGCTCTCTATCCTGATAACACCACAAGTCTGCTCAGGGAGGATGACAAAATACAGCCAGGAGGACAATATACCTATGAATTATCTGTCCATCAAAATCAAGGCCCTGCTTTTGGGGATAGTAACTGTGTGTCCAGGATTTATCACTCACACATTGATGCCCCGAGAGACATCGCTTCTGGACTCATTGGCCCTTTGATAATTTGCAAAAAAGGTATAGTAAATATTATTTTACTTTTGTTATCTGTTACAGCTTGGTCTTCCACAAAATAAACAAAGACAGACTTTGTCAGCTAGTCATGAGGCTGGCTAGAAGTAATGGAGCCCGAGTGTAATGTATAGGATTTATTGATTTGTTCTCTCTTTCCTTTTTAAATGATAAATCCCTTGTTCAGAGGGTGCGTAGGTGAGAGAAAAGAGAGAGCAATGGATAAGGGAAGGAGACAGGGAGAAAAGAAGATGGGGGAGCTTTGGGATGCATGGAAGCTCAATGTGTGTAGGACTTATGTCTTCTTCATACATCTATTGGCAAATAGTAGGCACTAAATAAATACGGATTGACTGTTGATTGGTTGAAGTCCATTGGGAAAATGTCACTGAAGTCATTTCCTACCATAATCAGTTTCTTATAGGCAACTCATGGGACCCTTATCTGGCAATTAGGACATTGCCCCAAAGCTAGGACCTCCCTCAGGGGCATGCTTCAGAAGTCATGTAGAGACTCATAGTTGTGGGGCACACTTCCCAGGGCAACCAAGAGCACATGCTTCAGAGTTGGACTTTCCAGGGCATCCAAGGACCTGGATTTTAGGGTCTCTCTTTGACCTCCATCCCTACCCCTTTCTGACCCTTTCCTGGCACAACTGAACTTACAGCTAAGCCCTCCTCCTTTCCCGTGACCATCTTCAAAATAATTTTGTACCAGGTTAAAAATAAATTCACCTTGCAGGATAGATGCAGAAAGTGAGCAATTTTTGTGTGCTTGAAAGTCGTAGGGCAATGAGCTTCTGAAAGAGGATATATAGAACATAACATTTTTCTTTCTTTTCTTTAACTTTTGCTTTCTGTCCTAGTAACAACTCTAAGACAGAAGGACAAGAGCTAAGCAAACTGGGTTAAGTGACTTGTCCTGGGTCACACAGCTAGTGTTGTGGGAGAAACACACCCAAGTTTGTAGCAGGGTCTTGCTGCAAGAATGGAAGGCTCAAACTTTTTTGGATACAGAAAAAAAAAGGTTTTATTTTGAGAAGAGGTTTATGGCGGTGAAATAGCCTAATAGCTGATAGAAAAACCTGGGGGCTAATCAT
Organism: Monodelphis domestica; assembly: GCF_027887165.1. Taxonomy (NCBI): domain Eukaryota; kingdom Metazoa; phylum Chordata; class Mammalia; order Didelphimorphia; family Didelphidae; genus Monodelphis; species Monodelphis domestica. The sequence goes on from NC_077234.1 coordinate 49,069,325, forward strand.
ATAGCCTTGGAGCTAATGGGTTAGCTTCTGAGCTGGTGGAATAGCAGTTCTGGAGCTGATGGAATAACAGCTCTCAGGGTGATGGAGAGCAGCCCTTGGGGCTGATGGACTAGCCCAATAGGGAATGGAGAATCAGGGTTTACATATTTATTGATGGTCTGGGAGCTTATGGTCTCCTATTCCAGAGAAATCTCCACCTTTCCCCCAAACCCTAGAAAATGGGCATGGCCAAATTCAGGTGGTATGTTTTGGGGTACACATCATAGGTGAACTTGGGAGCACTAGAAAGGGAATAGGGAACACATGCAGGTTTGAGAGGATTCTTCTAGATGCCAGAGCCCTTAGTATGCATGTCCCTTGTTTCCCATGGTCCCTCCTGGCATCATTTATCAATGGGGGAGACATCTTGCTACCCTTTTGGAATGTATGGAGGGGAATCTCACAGTAGATGACCACTATCGGTAATTACTTATGCCTAACAGTTTAGAACTAAAGTAAATATAAAGCCATATGAGTAATTAATAATGAGTAATAAAAGTAAATAAAAATAAAACAAATGAGTAATAAAAGTAAATCAAATGAGTAATTAATAATGAGTAATACAAGTAAATAAAAATAGAACAAATGAGTAATTAATAATGCAGAGCAGCACAAAACAGATCCTAACAGTTTACAGAGCTGGTGCACAGAGTATAATGGTACAGAACCATTATGAGCAATTAACAATAGAGAATGCTTAACTGATTCATACAGTTCATGTTTAACTTGTGCTAACTGGTGAGAATTACAAGATTTCAGAGTATGGGGGTCTTGTTTCTATTACTGCCCCTCACTGCCCACCTCTATCCCTAGGGAGAAACTGAGACCAGATTTGAACCCAAACATTTTTCTTTATTAGTTTTTCCATAAAGAACTCTTGACAATAGAGAAGTTCTGCATTAGTGCCTGTTTCAAACTGTAGCTATAATTTAAGTCTATCCCTAATGGGGGGTGGAAAAAGACATACAACAAGCAAAAAGCCCTGTTTCGCTGTCCCTCCTTGCCTCCTCCCATGCCCAGTGTAGTAGCTGTGGTGTTGGAGAAGAAAAAAGGGGTCTTCTTGTGGGAAAACCAGCAGGAACTCTCTGCACTCTCTGCTCCTCTTGCTTCTTAAGGTAGTCATGGAGTGGCAGTGACCAATCCCTCACTGACAAACATGAATTAAAATGGTGATAGAACCATCCACAGGGTGTTGTACTGGAGAGAACTAGTAAAGAGGTGGAAAGAGAGCAGAACAGCAGCAGCCAGTTACAGGCTGTGTGACTTTAGGCAAGTTACTTTAATTCTCTGCACCTCCATTTCCTCATCTTGAAAGTAAAAGGTTTGGGGCAAATGATCTCCAAGGTTCCTTTCTGCTTTGACATTCTGTGAATCATGGTTGATGTGGGAGGGATTAAACATGACCTCTCAGTATCTAGCCTTGAATGATAAACAAAGCCTGAAAAAAAGGGTTACTGTAACTCTAGGTTATGGAAGATCATAAAATTATATAAAGTTAGAAGTAAGCAAAAAAATAGAAATTTAGTGACATTGATCAGTAATGTGGATTTCTTTCAGTTTTATCTTGTTTTGTCTCTAAAAAATGCTACTTATTCTATGGATGGCTTTCTGGAAGTAGGAGGAGAGGATACTGGGTAAAATTTTGCTGAGGGTTGGGGATACAAAATGGAGACAAATATCCCTCAAGGATCTAACTATCTAAATATATCTCTTGTGTTTAGTACTCAGTGCCTTATGTATAGCAGGTGTAAAAAAGGCTTATTTTTATCTAATTTAAATTCAATTTACTTATTTTAACAAAGGAAGAAAATCAAGATCAATGGATGGGAAATGACCTACCCAAGGACTCTTAGCAAATTAATGACACCACAAGTTAAAAACATAGATGTTCTTATTCTCAGTACAGTGGCCAGTTATTAATATGACAATTGGTAAAGATAGCAAATCATAGGCTGTGGTTGCTTTTAGGACGTGACTCCAAGATTTATCTTCCAATTTGCCATCAGTTAGATACATGTTTAAGTGAAGATTTAAAGCCCAGAAACACTGGCCACCAAATATTTTTGGCACATGAGATTTCATTAAATATTGCATAGGTACAATGTCACTTTTCATATCTGAAAAATGAGTGAAAATTTAGACGAAACTCGTGGGTTCATTAGTAGAAAGAACGAATAAAAACAAACAAAACTGAATTATTTCACAGGTTTGAAGTTAAATATATGCTAGGTACCAGAATCTGTTTCATCAGCTGAATGTGAGGAAATTACTCTCTGTTTCAGATACATTGGACAATGAGAAGGACAAAACTATTGATAAGGAGTTTGTTGTGATGCTTTCTGTGGTGGATGAAAATATGAGTTGGTATTTGGAGGAGAACATTGAGACCTACTGCTCTGGAGAAGTTGACACAGACAATGAAGACTTCCAAGAGAGTAATCGGATGTATTGTAAGATTACAACATGGTTCCCTAGCTTTTTCCTTGGTTGAATGATCTTGCTGAGTTGCTATCCTCAGATTAATTCTTGGATGACTAAACCTGTATCATGAATAAGGCGCATCAGGAACACAAGTTAATATCCAGTCAAACTGGAAAATCCTAGTCTCTAAAGTAGACAAAATTAGATATTCACTACTTGTACCCAAGAGTAGAAAAAATGAAACATTAAAAAATGAAAAAGAAAGAAAGAAAGAAAGAAAGAAAGAAAGAAAGAAAGAAAGAAAGAAAGAAAGAAAGAAAGAAAGAAAGAAAGAAAGAAAGAAAGAAAGAAAGAAAGAAAGAAAGAAAGAAAGAAAGAAAGAAAGAAAGAAAGAAAGAAAGAAAGAAAGAAAGAAAGGAAGGAAGGAAGGAAGGAAGGAAGGAAGGAAGGAAGGAAGGAAGGAAGGAAGGAAGGAAGGAAGGAAGGAAGGAAGGAAGGAAGGAAGGAAGGAAGGGGGAAAGAGGGAAAGAAGGGAGGGAGGGAAGGAGGAAGGGAGGGAGGAAGGAAGGAAGGAAGGGAGGGAGGGAGGGAGGGAAGGAAGGAAGGAAGGATCTCTATCTGCTGACTGGACTTACTCTAAATTTCAAGGAAGGTTATGACCTGTGAAATTACTTTGCAAAGTATCCACATATGGAATGAACCTACATATCAAAATATTTTTTTCTTGTCTAATGTTTTTCTCATTCAATGATTGCCATATAGCTTAGAACCAATCACTGTCTATGAACTTAAAGCTCTATTCTTTCAACCCTCAGCCATGAATGGTTATGCCTTTGGAAGCCTCCCAGGTTTCACCATGTGTGCAGAAGACAAGGTGAAGTGGTACCTTTTTGGCATGGGCAATGAAATTGATGTGCATGCAGCTTTCTTCCATGGACAAGTATTGACTAATAAGAATCATCGAGTTGATACCATAAACCTATTCCCTGCCACATTGGTTGATGCCTTAATGGTGGCAAAGAACCCAGGAGAATGGCTGCTTAGCTGTCAGAATTTCAAACATATGAAAGGTAGGAAATCTCAAACTTTATATGAAAATTTTCTTTGTTGGCTACCTGAAGTTATAATTTAGTTAATGGAACTGTCCCAAACAATGGGAGGGATCAAAATATTAAAGGTAGCCATTGATATTTTATAGATATTAACTTTAAAATCCAAGACTGCCTTAGTTAATTATTTGTCTTTACTTTCATTTTGGTATTAATTCTATTAATAATGTGGAAGTGATGTCTGCAGCAGCCTCTTCAGGAGGCTCCTGGATTTCAGATTCTCCCCACCTTTCCACTTCCAATCCATCCTCCACATAGTTGTCAAAATAGTCTTTCTGAAGCACAGGTCTGAACATGTCACTCTCCTTTTCAAATGGTTTCCAGTTGCCTTTAGAATAAAATCCAAACTCTTCAGCTCAGCACTTACAAACCTGCATAATTAATCAATCAAGTTGCATTTATTAAGCACCTGCTATAATGCCTAGAAGAGGTAGTCAAAGGACTGGGTCTTATGTCAGGAAGACTGACTTCTTCTTGAGTTCAAACCTGGATTCAGACACTTACTAGTTGTATAACCCTGGGGAAGTCATTTAACCCTGTTTGCCTCCATTTCCACATCTATAAAATAATCTGCAGAAGTTAATGGCAAACCATTCCAGTATCTTTGCCAAGAACACCACAAGTGGGGTCATGAAAAGTTGGACTGAAAAACAAGTGAACTGAAAAGTGCCAAGGACTGAGGATACAATGAAAGATTTCTTTTCCAGACTTATTTACTATCATTCCCCTCTATCTTAGCCAAAGTGATCACCTTGCTGTTCGTGGAACTCACTATTCAATTTCTCACTCCAGAGCCTTTAAAACTTTGTTCAGCCCATCTTCCATGCCTAGAATACACTGCCTCCTCACCTCTGCTTCTTAGAAACTACCTTCCTTCATGATTCAATTCATTGCCACTTCCCATGGAAAACCTTTGCTGCTCACTTTAGATTTTAGTTCTCCTTCCCTTCTCCAATTGTCTTATATTTATTAGTTTGTTTACTTGTCTCCTCCAGTTGAACATTACCCTAATCTTTGACTTCTGCCGCTTCTTATCAAAATCTGTGATTTGTACAATCAGAATTTTTCCCAAGGACGCCCAAATCTGTTGAGTATTCACAGCATTCCCACTCCTTCTGAAGCATAAAAACAATGTAGCTTAATGCCTACTTATCAAGAATAATTAAAGAATCTAAAAAATAATAATAAAGTAAAGAAGCTATTAGATGACTTTGCTTCCTCACCCATTGCAACTACAACACACATGGCCACAACTTTACTCAGTTTCTTGAATGGTGACCTACTCATCAGTTGGGTTTTGGGTTTCTGCCTCCCCTTCTTCCCACCGTATAACTATGTCCTACGGTTATCCTTCCTAGCTCAATTGCTCTGGGAACCAAAATTTCTAGTTATGGCCCAAGAAGATTCTCTTCCTCCCCATCCTTACTCTGAGGTTTTCTAGCCATACTTTGTCTTTAGAACCACATTCTGCACCCACCTCTTCCAATGAGCATTCTTTCAGCCATGGGTGAGATTTCTCCCTATTATGCCTAAATCCAGAACTTCTATTAATGTTGACTCCTAATTTCTCTGGTGCCAAGGTGAGGACAAGGGGTGGGCAGTGCTGGAATCATAAAACAGGGTGATGCTCTTTTGTCTCCTTAATCACAACCTACTTTTCTCTTTTTCAGCTGGTTTGAAGGCCTTTTTTCAGGTGGAAGATTGCAAAAAACTTTCACATGATAAAGTTGATGGGCAAAATATTAGGCATTACTACATTGCGGCTGAGGAAATTATCTGGAATTATGCCCCTTCTGTTGAAGGCTTAGATGCCCCAGGAAGGTAATGCAGAATAAGTACTGAATGTCATGAAATTTATTCCATCCCACCCCCAATGGCAATTTCACTTTTATTAAAAGGTTCATTCAACAATCTGGAAATAGGTTTTGAGTGATAATACAGGTAAAACCCAGCAGAACTGCTTGTCACTGATGGGAGTGGGGAGGAAGACAACCTGAATCATGTACCCTAGGAAAAACTTGTGTAGATTTGTTACTGAAATAAAATAAAGAAAAAAATGTGAAAGGTTCATTCAACATAAACATCATGACATGTTTTTTAACCAGGATGAAAAATTTAAAGAATCAGTTCAGAGGGAAACAGTTTATTCTAACTTCTGGCACTTCCCTTTACTTATATCTAATGCATTCTTCACAACCTTGGATCCTTAGATATCAAGAAAATTGAGGGAGAGTCTTCTGTTTTCCCTTTGGAAAGGTGAATTTATGCAAGAATATGAACAGGAGTAGGGATATGTCAATAAATATTTAACTACCAGCTCTCCTTCCCAAAAAGTATACTATGACACACTTTTCAGTTTAATCTGCATCATTACTATTCTATTCATCACTTCTTTGAATTCAAATAATCAAAAAACAATAAATCAAGGTTTGCAAGAAATGCAGCTTGGCTGATTTCTGAGGTATAAATGCTCACAGTGAAATTTTTAATTGTCTCTGATGAGCTAGTTTAAGATGGCACCAGCTGACTCCAGCACACTCTTAGACAGGACTCTTACTAGTCAGTATAGATGGGTTGGGATCTGTGTCGTTGGAGAAAATATCCATGTTTATAACACTCTGGCTCCATTGGAGAATTGAAGTTTAAGAAATTGTATAAGAATTGTATAAGATCCTATGCTGAGAAGTTCTAAAAATGTCTGGTAAACCAAAAATGTGACAAAGTAACAATTAAATTAAATAATTTATTTTTCTGGAAAAAGCAACTTTAATGACAATAGATTTCCCCTGGTTAATAACCCAGTCAAAATTTTACTAAAATCTTAGTCATTTAGTAAACAAATATTTATTATCCACTTAATCTTAGGAACCACTTTGCCCCTTCCAAAATTCTATGTTTTTGCCAAACTGGATAGCTTTGAATAGTGGCTAGAACACCAAGTAGGAGCCTGGAAGACTTGGGTTCAAATCCCACCTCACCCACTTAGCAGCTATATAACATTAGACAAGTTGCCAACCTCTCTAGATTCAGTCCATCTCTAAAATAAGGGAGTTGTATTAAATAGCCTCTAAAACTGTCATCCTACTTTACCATTTCCTGAAGACGTCTTTTCTTGGCCCTTTTTGTGCCTAGGTTTGGTTAGCTGAGAACAAAAAGATTCCTAAACTAAAATAATTGAGGAAAAAGTTTATTAGACACCCAGCAGAGAGAGCTGAAAAAGGGGTGACCCACTGCCCCATGGTCTGTAAGTTACACATTCTAGAGGATTCAAACAAGGGAACAAGGCATAAGGCTGAACCTGGCATCTGTAATCTCAAGGTTTGGGCTTATTTTGAAATATTTAGTTAATTTGGTTAAAATTTCATTAATTTAGTTTGAAATTACTTAATTTAGTTAGAAATTTATTTAGAAATTAGTTAATTTAGTTAGAAAAATTTAGTTAAAACTGCATTTCAAATCACTGATTATTCTGAAAGCTGTATTGGATTTTTAAAAACAATCCTTTGTATTTCATTTTATACTCTTAAAATTTTATTCTTAAAAAAGGTAGCAGATTGGCCAGCATGGTGGCTAGTTTTCAGATCAGACATGTAGGATGCTTGAGATGGAAAATGGGAGAAAACTCCTTACATTTCTTATTTTAATCTTCAGATCTGACTGGCCAACATAACCTAGGTCCTGAGTAAACATGAAATGAATCTGGTCTTTAAGCAACAGGGCTGGTGCCTCCACTAGGCAGGACTAGAGTCAAACAAAGCTATAGTTTTCTCCAAAGCTGTGGCTTCACCTAGACTACCTTTTCCCTTTGCCAAGATCTTACCTTTCTTTCCAGACCAGATTCACATGTAATCCCTGCCTGATGTCTCCTCCACTTCACCTCCATCTGGCAAAAAAAAAAAATCCTTCCTCTGAACTCTCCTTTTATCAATCTCTTGTAGCACCACCACATTCCACCTGGTGATCCCTAATGGATTGTATGCCCTTTGTGGACAGGTGTTGTACCTTAGTAATATTTCCATTCCCCACATCCCTTAGGGCAGAGACGTACTAAAGGAGGCTGCCAAGAAGTGTTTATTGCATGAACAGTACCTATCTTCCCCTGAATGAAAGAATTTGCATTGGATCTGTAAGGGCAGAGAGACCTTCAACATTTTATCTCATCTAGTCTTTTGCCTGCATCAGGACCGTACCTGAAGCAGAAAAATATGATGCTAATTATGCTTAAAAGCTTAGAATTGAAGGAATCCTTGGAGATTCACTTAGTCCAATTTTCCTTGTTTTATAATTGAGGAAAGTGAGGCTCAAAAGCTGAAATTATGCCCTGACACCAAGTTTAGGGCTTATTCCACTATCCCAAGTTCTTAGCTATGTTGGGTCTTTGGTCTCTTCTGCTTTAGTCTGGTGAAGTCTTTTCAGAATAATATTTTTAAGTGCATAAAACAAAATAAACAAAGCATTTTAAAAAATTATTTATTTATTAAATTTATTGTTTAATTAATATATATCATTAATATATATTAAATTTATTTATTTTTTAAAACTCCAATTATGTTAAAATGGAATTTTCAAAATAACCAAATATTTGAAAATAAAAATATCCCAAGACAGAGTAAACCTTTCAGAAGTGTTTACTCCACAAATATCTTAGTGATATCACCACAATAAAGACAATGCTGTTGTTTTTTAATGGTCCTTACAGGCAACTAGATAGCTCAGTGGATAAAGTGCTGGCATGAAGTTAGGAAAAACTGAGTTCAAATCTGGATTCAGGAAGTTAATAATTCTATGACCCTGGGCAAGTCACTTAACTTTTGTCTGCCTCAATTTCCCCAACCATAAAAGAAGGATAAGAGTATTACCTACCTCACAAAGTTGTTGTGAGGACCAAATGAAACTATATTTATAAAAAGCATGTGGCACGTAGTAGATATTATCCAGATGTTAGTGATTTATTATTATTATTTATTACATTTGAATGCTTGGTTTTTCCCTCTTATTTGTTGCTGATATATATAAGTAATAAACACTAATTATCTCTTTTCCTTAGCTTGTGAACTCCCTCTTCCAGTCAGATACCTTAATTTATTGGAATTCTTTGTTCTTCTTGATACTCAACTTTGATATTTAAGTGGTTGTTCCATGTCAATTTCTTTGCACAGCTCCTCGGAGGTATTTTTCAAACAAGGAACCAATAGAATTGGAGGAAGTTATAAAAAGTTGGTTTTCCGTGAGTACACAGATGATACCTTCACCCACCGCAAAGACAGACTCCCTGAAGAGGAACACATGGGGATTTTAGGTAAATCTGGTTGAGAAGAGTAAAAAAAGCGTTCGATTTGGGATGAAGGATCCAAGTTGACTTACTTACTACCCACGTGGCTTTGGTCAAATCACCATTAATTTCTATTATTGAGATGAGTTTTCTAATCTGTAAAATGGGAGGATTGGACAAGAGGTGTCAAACACAAGGTCTTGGCCACATGCAACTGGTAATACTACTCGAATCAAATTAAATGTAATTAGGAGATATTTAACAAAATATATAAAAGTACAATAGGATGGGTTAAGGTAAGGGTTTAAAAAAATAACAGAATAGCCATGGATTAGGAGAACAGTTTGTCCTCTTGAAAGAATTTTCTGGATGTGTGTTTGAAAACTGGTTGACTTATTGAAATATTGAACTTATCTCTTTTAATTTAATAGCCTCAAAATAAAAGTTGAGTCAAAGTTGACACCTTCCAAACCATCTGCCACCTGTACATGAGATGAATGGACTTAACTGTTCATATCATAGATAGTCATATTTCTTTAGGAACAGAATTAATTAACAAGCATTTATCAGTGCTTGTTAATAACATACACATACTAAATACCAGCTAAACGAGAGGAGGACACACACTGCCAGAGAAATGATCGTATCTTCTTCATATAATTAACATGGCAATGGAGGAAAAATCGCTCTTTGTTTAACTCTAGGTCCTGTTATTAGTACAGAAGTCGGAGATAACATCAAAGTTACTTTTTTAAATAAGAGTCCCTTTCCTCTCAGCATTCAATCAACTGGTGTGAGATTCACCAAGGATAATGAAGGCTCCCATTATAATTCATTCCATGGAGGTGAGTATAGAAATTTTGTTTTTTTAGAAAATTTTAAAATCCCTCAATACATATTGATATAGTTCAGCAAAACAAATTTCCACATTTGCTATGGCCCAAAATTAGTCAACATTTATGAAGTGTCCATTCTGTGCTAATAAATAGTAATAAAAATTAAATTAAAATAAAATAAATTTTAAAAAACATTTTTCTAGCTAGGTCAAATGACCAGATCAGGGTTCTATTAAGAAAATACAACCAATTATGGAATGGGGTCCCCTTCCCAACATTAAAATATTGTTTTAATAATTTTTGCTAGTGATCTCCTAACAGAAGGAGCCTGGACTCAAGTTGGAGGATGAGACGACATTTTCAGACATGCCAAAAATCGCTTAGCCATCTTTAAAAAGGGGAAAGTTCTCATCCATTTTAATTCAAAAGACAGAGCCCAGAAGGGAGTTGCTAGAGAATGGACATAGCCTACACTGCACCTGCAATATGGAGTCACGATTCAACCCTCCTAATGTTATTTTTGTCTTAGGCATTCCTTTGACTCCTTCTCCTTCCTCACATGTGGAACCCAAAGCAAAGTTCACCTATGAATGGACTGTCCCAGAGGGAGTGGGACCCACATACGAAGATCCCAACTGTTTAACCAAGATGTACTACTCTGCTGTAGATCCCATTAAAGACATGTTTACTGGGCTTGTTGGTCCTCTCATCATATGTAGAAAAGGAAGTTTGGATTCTAAGGGTAGACAGGTAAGTTATAAGGCAGTAACAGGGAGCCACAAAGAGAATAATTAATTTGGAATCAGGATTAGGATTCAAGTCTGAGTTCTGTTATTGACCTCCTTTGTGGTCCTGAGCAAGTCATTTAATCTCTACAGACTTCAGTTTTGTAATTTATAAAATCAGGGAATTAGACTAAATACTAAAGACTGCATCTATGGTGATAAATGAATGTTCCTAGGAGATTTTTAATTTCTTAGTTTTCTTTTTTTCAATTTTATTATTTTTATTTTTCAAGTAACAAGGATTTTTATTAGCCTGTCTTTTTTAGAAATTGAAATCCCTCAATACATATTGATATAGTTCAGCAAAACAAATTTCCACATTATCTATGTCCAAAAATGTATATTTCTTTATGAATTTAAATTCGTCACTTCTGTCAGGTGGTAAATAATATGATTGATTTTCATTCTTTTAAACTAGGGCTTTATTACCACACTGATTAGAGTTCTAAAATCTTTCTCTTGCATGTTTGAGTTTTTTAACTTAACAAACTTGACTAATAATGAATTTTGTTTTTATGGCTTTCTGTAGTTGACAAGATTGGCTTTCACCAAACTTCCAGGGTAAACTCTTTCTTCTGATCCCCTTCATGTTTAGATGTATTCATTGAGAAACAACTTCTCACTTGAAATTTTTCAGTTATTTTTCTCTATACTGTTGTCATCAGTGTATAAATTGTCTTAGGTTCATTTTCCTCTGCATTAGTTTATAGAGGTCTTCCCACTTTCCTCTGAAATTAATTGTCCATTTTTCCATTTCTTATGATATTATAATTTTCTTTTACATTCAGATGCTACAATTTGCTTAGCTTTGTTTAGCCCTTCTTCAATAAGACAATCACTTAGTTTTCAGTTTTTGACTACCATGGAAAAAAGTTTGGAATATATAGATCTTTTGTTTTACTTTTAGGGGATTTTTCTGTTATCCTCAAACATCTCTTAGAATCAATAATAGCCAAAAGATTGAATTCTCCTAGGGTTTACATCTTCCTCCCAAAACTTGCCACAAGTATTATGTGGCTCCTCCTCTAAAATCCTACTACTCCGTGTCATTATAAGTTCTGGAAGATTATTCCAGCAGAGCCCTAACTCTGACATATCATAACAAACTAGAAAGATTTCAAGTAGGACCCTGAGGGCACACTATCATCCAAGGCAAACCTAGTTAAGGATAGGGAAGTTCATTACCAGGGAGTTGACTACAGGTGATAATTTTTGGATTAGAGAAACCCACAAAGACTATCTACCAATGGGTGGAGGAGTTGCCATCTGTGTTGATGGAGAGTGTGTGCCACCTGAGAAACAACGGATCTGTTATAAATAAAAATGAATCTGGAGGCTTATTACTAGATTTGTAAGAATTTATTAGTAAAGAGAGAGAAAGAGAGAAATAGGTTTCATCCTTTCTAACTTTAGGTAAAAATCCAATCCTCCATTGTAGCCACATAAGGGGGCTCAGGAAGACAGTCATCCCAAAGAGAATTAGTTCAAGTCCCATCCAGAAAAAGAGAACTCTTCAGCTTCCCAATCTGGCTTTTCAAAATGTTGGTTCCTCCCTCTATGATCACATTGAACCAGGATGCTGATGCCTAGGAAGCTGGGGGATGCTGGCTTCAGACAGATGACTCTGATTTCTACTGCACTGAGTTACTGGGATGCCTGAAAGCTGGGATGGCAGTCCCCTAGATATTTTATTGCACACAGATCCTTTAAATTTTAAAGTAGTATTCAGCTTTTCTCACCTAATCTCTCTGGGCCTCAGTTTCCTCATCTGTAAAATGAAGGTAGCTAGACTAGATGGTCTCAGAGAAACCTCAGAGCTCTAACCCTCTGATTCTGTAATCTTATTCATTCATATGCTTCTTCCAAAATCAGTTGGCAATAAAGTCTTCCATGAAATATGAGTTATTTATTCCATAGGGTTAGGTTAGACTAAATCAGATTAGATTATGACCCAATACAAATCATATCACCTGTTACATTAGAGAAACAAAACTATTACCCAAATAGGAAAATGACATTCATTTTAGACTTGACAATGTATAGTTTGCAGATTCGGTCATTTTGCTTTTAAATAATTTCATTATGTTTGGAAAAATTGACCATGGGTAAATGTTGATTAGCTTTCTCTTCCTCCTTGGTGGCCAAAAAGATGCAATATACTAGCAGAAAGGAGAAAGACAAAGCATCCACTAGTGAGGAACTGGAAGCTTGGATAAAAATCAAGTGCAAAAAAAGAACTTTTGTTTAGAAAATAGCCCTTTAACTCAGTGGATAGTGCCAGGTCTTAAGTCAGGAAGATTCATTCATTCATTCATTCATTCATTCATTCACTAGCTGTGTGACCCTGGGCAAGTCATTTAATCCTGCTTGTCTCAGTTCCCTCATCTGTAAAATGAACCAGAAAAGGAAATGGAAAACCACTCCTATATCTTCACCAAGAAAACCCCAAAATGGGATCATAAAGAATAAAAGACAACTGAAAGGACTCAATAAAACATAGGAAAAGACAAGCCCTTAAAGTTTGAGTGTGTGTGAAGTAAAATTATCTGGGAGACCCCTAACCCAGTCCAGTCCTGGGACACTCGTCCCAGTGGATCATCACAGGAATCAGTCACTTGTCTGATGTTGTATTCCAGCACAGTGTCCCCTGCAGCCCCCAGCATCAGTACCAGCATCCTGATGCAGCATGTCTCAGCATCAGTACCAGCATCCTGATGCAGCATGTCTCAGACCTTTGAAGGCCACTGGCCTGTGATCTGGGAGCAGGAGGAGCTAGTTTTGAAAAGTGAGCATAAGAAGCTGAGAGCTTCCTCTCTCTTTCTCCAGACTGGTCATTTGAATTGTCTCTGGGCTGACTCTCTCTGTCTCTGTGTCTGTCTCTCTCTCTCACGCTCTCTCTCTCCCCATCTCCTATCTCTAAGTCTTTATCTCTCTCTCTGTCTCTGTTTCATACTTGCTCTCTCTCTCTCCATCCCTCTGTCTCTATCTCTCTGTCTCTCTCTACTCCTCCTATCTCCTGCCTCTCTGTCTCTCTCTTCTTCTTTCTCTCCCTCCATGAATCTCTGATTAATTTTTATTCATAACAAGTCCCACATATTATCTTCCTGCCTGACTGCCCCCTCAGCCCAACATTACTTCTGCTTTTGAAATTCATTGTCATTCTAAGTATTTGCATCTGCGCTTGTCTCCTTTGTTGGAATATCAGCTTCTTGAGGCCAGCACACTTTGCTTTGTGTTTTGTCTTCCTGGGACAGAGCTGGAGAAGGAAATGGCAAAGCATTCTGGTATCTTTGCCAAGACCACCCCAAACGGGGTCATGAAGAGTCTAAACAACAACAATAGATGTTTATTGATTATTAGATTAACAGAGCACCTTTGTCTATCAGTTTCCTTTTCACCAAAAGAAATCAGAGAGTCTTATTGCCAAGTCACACTTCATCCAGTAAACAGGTTGACTTCAATTCAAGTGAAAAAAAAATTTAGATTGCTCACATCTATATAAAGTTTAAATTTTTACAAAGCCCTTTGACAAGTGCACAGTGAAGCAGGTTGAAGGACCAACCTGCTTGGGCAGATAATATAATCTCTTTAGCCCTTAGTTTGCCTATCTGTAAAATAATGGATTTGGATTCCATGGTCTCTAAGACCTCTTCCAACTCTAGACCTAGAATGCCATGACTTCACATGTTAGGAGTTTAAGAAATGTTTGCTATTGGACCCCAACAGTGTTCATAGGTTCATCCATTTATAGCTAAAAGGAGATCTCAGAGGCCATTACATTTAATCTCATTTTGCAGATGGTGAAACCAAAACCTAGTAAGAGGTTTCTCCAAAGTCCTAGGATTGTAGATAAGGAAACTGAGTCATAGAGAGATTAAGTGACTTGCCCAGGGTCACATAAGTAAGGAAGAACTTGAATGCAAGTCTTTTGACTTAATAGTCAGCACTCTTTTCCCTGTCCCCCTCCCTTGATCTCATTTCTCAAAAAGCCTGCAAAAAAGTAGAATAGGAAAGGCATGGACTCAGATAATTATAAATTTAAAAATACAAAGGAATTATGAGAAATTCAAGGAAGATGGGGGTAGCTAGGTGGCTCAGTGAATTGAGAGCCTAACCTAGAGATGGGAAGTCTTAGATTAAAATCTAGCCTCAGACAGTACTTCCTAACTGTGAGACCCTGGGCAAGTCACTTCATCCCCATTTCCTAGTCCTTACTGCTCTTCTGCCTTGGAACCAATACACAGTATTGACTCCAAGATGGAAGGTAAGGGTTAAAAAACAAAATTAAAAAAAAGAAAGAAATTCAAGGAAAGACATAGTGTTTCCAGCTTGGACTAATAGGGAGAGCTCATTCTGTCTCTCCAGCCCTTAAATCTGCTCTAAAAGAGAAAGTCTAGTGGAGGAAATCTTGACCTTTTTCAAGTCACCGACCTCTTTGACAGCCTGGTAAAGCCAAAATAATGCTTGTTGTCTCCATGCTGAAAAGCCTTCCTAAAAACGTTTTTGTAGCCTACATTCATAAGTGAAGGAAATGTGAAATTTAAGTTCAAGTTTTGTGAAAATAAAGATATCATGTTTTTCCATCCAAGTTCAGAGACCCCTGAAATCTCTCCATGGGCTCCAGGTCAGGAACTCCTGCATTAGTGGCTCAGGAACTCCTTCATGGCTCCTGAGCCCCAGTTGGCAAAAAGCTCTAGGACACCCTGAAATAGGGCACATTCACCTTGCAACTTGTCTCAACCAAATGCCATTCATTCTCTGAGGACCTCTGCTCAGGCGTCACTGGTTATTTCCTCTTGCCTTTTGTTTCGCAGATTGGTGTAGACAAGGAGTTCTATTTATTCCCCCTAGTATTCGATGAGAATGAAAGCCTGTACTTGGATGAAAATATCAGAATGTTTACACAAGAACCTGACCAGGTGGATAAAGAAGATGCTGATTTTCAAGAGTCCAATAAGATGCACTGTGAGTGTTAAATGAATAGAGTTGATTGAGTACCAAAACCGAATATGCATTTTTATTGGACAAAATGACAACTTTTCTGATTAGTTTGAAACCAAATTGTATTGATTTAAAAAAAAAAAACAGCCTGGGGTAACCCTATTTAGTACTCAGTTTAGTATTTAGTATAATAATAACTGGTATTAATATGGTATTTTTAAATCAGCAAAGCACTATATATGCCTTGTTTCATTTAATACTCACAGCCATGTGAGATAAGTGTAAGAATTATTATTTTCCCAATTTTATAGAACGGAAAATTGAGGTTTATAGTGAAGTGATATGATATACCCATAGTCACATAATCAGGAAATTTCAGAGATAAGACTTGATTCTAGGTCTTCCTAGGCACAACAGCCACCATGTTGTTATCTCACTATCTGAGATGCCAGTCATTTAGGTTTCTAATCATTTCAACCTATGTAAAAATTAGACCATAAAAATGCTATTAATTATTCCTGATAAATAACCAAAATGCACCCACAAAAGGCTAACTAAAAATTGCATCCTGGAGAAAAACTACAAGTATCTCTTCTACATTGAGGGGGGTGAGGGACGCACGGCCCCCATGAGCTGGAAAATCTGGATAAAAATTTTGAGCTTTCACAATATCATACAATATTATACCCTATTTTATGCATTTCTGAGTTTCTAAACTTTTTCTGTGTCATCTATGGGTCTTTGTGCATTGTCTGAGGCTTCCAGAAAACTCCAAAAAAATTTGCCATTTAATTTCTTATGCTGACCTGTGATGTATCAAAACCACAAGAAAAATCATAATGTAGAAGGAATACTGATATAGACAACATTCTCATCAAGCTTATAGTTCAATAGTGGTCACCCCTCATTGGGGATTATGGGAAAAATCAGTATACCAAATAAGAGGAAGGGGAGGGAAGGAATATATTTTAAGACTGCTCTTAGTAGATTTTTAAAGTTATGTTCCAGAATATAATTTGGATAATAATTATGTATATATACTATATTGCTATTATTATTTAGTAATATATAACATTATATACTATCTATAAATATATCATATATCATATGTCTATTATAAAATATCATATATAACATATTAAAATGTTATGTTATATTTGAAATATAATATAAATATAATAAATATATTTATTTTATTATTAAATAAATACAAATGCAATATAAATATATAATTATATATAGTGTGTATTGTATACACAATATTATTATTATATACACTGTTTCCAAAATACTGTTCAACCTTACAGTTGGAAGGGTTTAATCATTTTTTAATTAATAATATATAAGTATGTACCAGAAATATATAAAATATATATTATCTTATAAACATAATATGAATATATATTACTTATTTCTATTTAAAATTTTATTATTAAAATATAAATATTATATATTATTATAACTGTATAATAATATATAATTATATACATAATTATAACTATATATAGTTATATACACTGTGTGTATTGCATACACAATATTATTATTATATACACTGTCTCCAAAGTACTATCTGACTTTACAATTGGAAGGCTTTAATCATTTATTATTTAATAATATATACTATATATAAAATAGAAAATATATTATATTTTGTAAGATATAAATATTTACTCATTAAATAAATATAATATTAATATATAATATACTGTGTATGTTATATATACAACATTATTATTATATATACACTGTCTCCAAAGTACTGTTCAACCTTACAGTTGGAAGGGTTTAATCCTTTATTATTTAATAATATATAATATACAATTATACACTATAATGATATAAAATAAAATATATTATATATGTAATATAAATACAACAAAATATTTATTTTATTATTAAATTAATATAAAATATATAATTGCATGTAACATATAATTATAACTATATAATACATAATTATATACACTGTGTGTATTATATACACAATATTATTATTATTTACACTGTCTCCAAAATACTGTTCAACCTTACAATTGGAAGGGCTTAATCATTTAACAGATTACAATTGGAAGGGCTTTAATCATTTAACACTCAGTTTGGTAGTGAAGGATCTGGGTCAAATTCTAATTCTGCCACTAGGTATATTTGGTCTTAGGTGTCATCTGATGTTTCTGGGCCTCGGTTTCCTCATATGTCAATTGATGCAGTTGGGTTAGATGATTTCTAACCTCATTTCCAGCTCTAAAGTCTCTTAGAGGTGTAAGCAAGCATCTCTCCTGGGCAGTCTGAACAACTGATGGATTCCCAGAGTGTGAGAGCCCAGAGAGGTGACCTGGAAACGTCGATGATGACCATTAGAAGATGTAGGAAGAAATGGGCGATGGGGTGGTGGCAGTCACCAACACGTGCCTCAGCTCCGCGTATACATTGCTCTCTACCTCCATCCAGCTCGTGGGGCTGCCCAGGAAGTCCGCCATCGGGGACTCCGTCCCCAGAAAGCCTCTTCCCATCCCAGAAACGAGGACGAAGGAGCATCAACAGGAGCAGCTTCTGGGATGTTCAGTGGCCAAAGCAGAAGCAACACTCCCGGGAGCTATTGGGGACAGACTTTTCATTCTCACTCTTTTTTCAGCAATGAATGGATTCATGTACTGGAGTCAGCCTGGGCTGAAAATGTGTGTCGGAGATACCGTGTCGTGGCATTTGTTCAGTGCTGGAAATGAGGCTGACATCCACGGGATCTACTTCACAGGAAACACTTTCCTCTCCTACGGAGAACGGAAAGACACAGCAAACCTTTTCCCTCAGGCTTCTGTGACACTCCTCATGACACCTGACTCTGCAGGTGAGTCATCAGCTCTCTGATTCCTTCCCTTCTTTATAACTTTTATTCTGAGTCCCCCCAGCTGTGGTTTGCCAAACTATGACCAGAAACCAGGAGGGATGAGTGCCTTCTTTTCCCCAATAGCTTCTCAGGGATTCTAGAGGAACTGGCACTCCCTCACTAGAGCTCCCTTGCTTTGTGCCTCCTGCGTGTCATTCATTCTATCCTTTACTCTCAGCAAGCCTTCATACTAAAAGGGGGTACATCTGGTGAGTATATCCGGATGATGATGTGTGGGACTGAAATATTACAATAGGATTGAAGGGCTTTAGGGAAGAAACATAGAAGGGACATATGAATATTCTGATTTTATTAAACAAGGAAGGGGAAGGTAAAAAAGGGAAAGAACTTACTTATTTTACCCTCTAAATTATAAGCTATCTGACTACAACTCTCTTATTTTCTAAGTACATTAAAGGCAAAGTCTTTAGGGATTAGTAATCTTACAACTGAGTCTTTTGGCAGGCAAAATCCAAAAATCCCAAGGGAAATATCCAAAGGCGGTCTGTTCTATCTGTCCAGCAGAAGAATAAAGACTGCCTTCTTCTCCACAGCCAAAGATATTTCCAGGCTTCTAATCTGAATGATGGTTTCTCAAGCTGCTCCAGGAAAAGACTCCTCCATCCAGGTCCAAAGAGGTTGTCAGATTCTTAACTGTTTCTCTGAGATTCTATTCCACCAGCTCCAGGGAAAATTCTAATCCCATGCCCTGTCATTCGCTCATGTCCTACGTCTTATTTCCTATTGTAACAGTACCCAATGCAAAGATGGGAGCAGTAAGCCCTTTTTTTCCCATAGTGTTTGCAACATATGTTTTTTATAATCCTTACCTTTTGTTTTAGAATCAGTTCTTAAACCGAGAAGCAGCAAGGGCTAGGCAATGGGTTAAGTGACTTGCCCAGGGTCACACAGCTAGAAAAAGCAGAGTGCCATATCTGAACTCAGGTCTTTCCAACCCCAAGCCTAGCACATTATACTCTGATACATTTTTATGCCAACATCCTCATCTTCCCATCCTCTTTCAGACATTTCCAGGTAATTTTAGGGTGGTTATTGTAAAGATTAAAATTAATATCCAATACACCAAGCGTTGTATTTAATAGTATTTATTAAATATTTTAACTTGAAGTATAAGGAAGTAAGGCTAGCAAAAACCCAGAGGGCTCCTCCCTCATCCACATGGATCCAAGGAGAGAGTGGCCCCTCAGAACCCAAACTCAATACAAAATCAATGCAATGACACATGTACATGAAAGGGAAAAGGGGAATTGTGGGAAGTGCAGTCCCCAGGGTTCAAGATTCCAATCGATACATTGTTCAATCATTTTTAGTTGTGTCTAATTCTTCATGATTCATTCCATTTGGTGTTTTCCTAGCACAGAGCATGGAGTGGTTTGCCATTCCTATTCATTTTACACGAGGAACTGGGGCAGAGGTAATCAACTTGTCACAGCAAAATATGTGTCTGGGGTCAAATCCCTACCTGTCCCCTGTGGCATCACAAATGGGACCTCTAGGATGGAGCATACACTCTTCCTGCCTTTCATGGCTTCTCTGCACATTCACTTTACTACTCTTCCTAGGCACGACACTTTTTCTTCTCATCGCCTCATCTTTGCACTAACTGGCTCCCATTCCTGAATTGTTTTCCCTTCTAACCTCCACTGCTTGGACTCTTTGGTTCCCTTTAGATTCCATTCAAGCTACACCCACTATCTAAGACTTCTCCCCATAACCGCCCATGCCCTCCTTCTCCAACGATCTTGTATTCATTTTGTCTATAACCAAAACATTCTTCTCTATGTTAGAATGGCTTACTTATGACTTTGTATCCCAAAACTTAGGACCAATTCTGGCATAGAATACATATTTCATAAATACTTGTCTATCATTTGATGGCCTGAGACTTTCACCAGAACTCCTATATCACCATTTAAAAAAATATAAGGCACGGGATCCAGAGCACTCGTTCCATGCGCAGCCAGTGATCAGCTGGCACTGAGCTGATTGTTCTAGCCTCTTAGTGTTTGTCAGGTAATTTTCTTGTTCTAGAAATAGCCATTCAAGTAGAGAGAATCATAAACCTGGGGTCTGAAAGAAATGGGGCTGGGCTTTACCTCCTCCCTTTAAAGGAACGCCCTCATCCAAACTATAAATGGAAAAAAAAGAGAATTTAAATAAAAATTAATTATCATCAACAAGGCAAAGATCCAGGACAGTTCCAAGGGTCTCAAGACAAAAAAAATTTGCAAGAGATTTTGAATGCAGATCAAAACATACCATTCTTCATTTTTTTCTTCCATGACTTTTTCTCCAATATAAGCAATATATGTCTTATTTTAAAACATGACAAACAGGGAAATATATGTTATATGATAAATATATATATAAATAACCTATATCATATTACCTGCTTTCTTGGGGAGGGGAAAGAAGTAGGAGAGAGAGAACATGGATTGTATAATGTCAGAAAACAAATATTAAAAATTGTATCAATGTGCAATCTGGAAAAAACTGAAATAAAAAAATATTTTTTAAAACATAAGAAAGGGGAAGCTAGTTATTTCTATTGGTTGAGAGCCAGGCCAAGAGATGAGAGATTCTGCATTTAAATCTGATCTCAGGCACTTTCTAGCTGTTATGACCCTGGGCAAGTTACTTAACATCCAATAGTTATCCCTTATTGCTCTTCTTCCTTGGAATCAATACACAATATTAATTTTAAGATGTAAGGGAAGGGAAGGGTTGTTTTTGTTGGGGGTTTTTCCCCCTAATGAAAAGCATGACCTTTTGATTAAGCAGGACACCAAGCTATACATTTCTTGTCATATGGTACTTCCTACAAGGATGGGCTTCACTATGTGAATATTATTACTATTATTATTTGTCTCTCTCAGGACTTTTTGACGTTGAGTGCGTAACAACAGACCACTACACAGGAGGCATGAAACAGAAATACCAAGTGAGACAGTGTGAGAAGTCTACAGCTGACACAACGCTCTATCTACATGAGAAAGTCTATTATATTGCTGCTAAGGAGGTGGAATGGGACTATTCCCCAAACAGGGACTGGGAAGAAGGACTGCATAATTTACAAGAACAGCACAAGTAATTTGGCAACTCCAGACTTTGGCCCATAATTTGAGCAGAAGTATTATCCTTTTAGCTGCTTGGGAGATGATATTTTATTTAAGGAAGTACAGCATTGACGTTCTCCAATTGGTTTAAATTTCTATGGACCTACTTGCTCTTATACTTTAGGTCTATGTCTTTTCCCACTTTCTGTCAGGCAAATTTTCATTTTTCCTACTATGAAATATTGTGTATCAACTAGATTTCCATTTATCTTGACCCATGAGTCTTGCCTTTGGCCAAATCTATCATCAAAAGCATATGAATTTTCCCCACATTCCACCTTGTAGACCTCTCATTTAATTACAATTTTAGTCAAAAATATTTTATTGCCCACCCTCCTCTTGAGAGCTGAAAATTACTTCTTTCCCTAAACCAATGTCATTCATTTTCCTTCTTCCTTAAGAAACTAAAATAATTTCACATTGTTAATTTTTAAATGAACAAAAAGACTTTTCCTTGAAAGCACTCCTAAAACTGAAGTTTTTAATAGCAAAACATTTGATACGTGTATAAAACACTCTACAGAATCACAAAAATCACTGAATGTGAGTTGTAAAATACCTCACTGGTCCCTAAGTCTAATCAGATGTCAAAGGAATCTCAACTTTCACATGATTAGCAAATGTTTATCCAACCTTTGTTTGAAAACGTCCAAGATGAGAACTAGATGTTCCATCACATCTTGAGGTAGCCCATTCCACTTTTGAATAGATCTTATAGTTAAGAAATTTTTTCCTGATATCAAGCCAAAATTTTGCCTTTTTGCAACCTCTATCTACTGTCCCTAGCTCTGTCTTCTGGAGTCAAACAGAGTATATTTGACTTTCCACATAACAACCTATCAAATACTTAGAGAAAACTGTCATGTCTGGCTATCTTTTCTGGTCAAACTATCCCAAGACTTCCTTCAACCTATTGCCATATGACATAGACTCAAGTTCATTTCATTCTGGTTGCCCTCCTCTGGACATTCTCCAGTCTGTCAATGTCTTTCTTAAACTCCATCTTTCAGATGAGGTCTGCAATAGACAGGTAGGGCAGGACCATCACTTCCTAGTTCCTAGAATCTATTACTATATCTCTATTAATCACAAGAATCTTAAGATCTAAGAATCGTTCTTAATACAGCCCAAGATCACATTAGTTGTTGTTGTTCTTGTTTTTGACTATCTCACATTGAACTCTTGGTCCTTTAAAACCTTTAGGTCTTTTTCAAACAAACTTTCATGTAATCATGGCACTCTGCCCTCATTTTGTACCTGTGGAACTAATTTTTTGGTATATATAATAATTTACATTTACTCCTCTTGAATTTTATCTTATTAGATTCAGTCTTGTGCTCTAGGCTCTTGATTTCTGATCTAGTATCCTACCTGAGCCTGGGCATCATTTGACCCATTCCATCCTTACAGGTAGAATCACATGTTTTATTTCACTTGTTCTTTGAAAAGTCCTTGGAATGCCACCAAGGAATATTTGTAACAAAAATATAGAAAAAAGTCATAAAGTATGAAGTGAATAATAACCATCTTTTTCAGTTTTGAGTATCAGAAAATATTTGCATCAAGTGACACATTTGAACCACATAGTATCTCAATGTCTCCTTGTACAGGCTCTAGGGAGGTAGTCAAGGACATGAGAAGATAAGGCTCTCCCTTTAGAAATTCAATCTAATAAAAGTAGCTATATAAACAAAGACAACTAAATATACCTAAAGGAAATACAGGAGACTTCAAAACTTTCACCAAGAAGGGAGGCTATTGAAAGGCTGTATGCTAACATCAACAGTTGATATTTTTGTGTAATCTATTGAATAATAAAACTACTATGTTTCATGATGCACATTCACAAGCATCAAAAATGAACATGAGTTGCTACAATTTAGTAGAATGAGGATGAAAAGCTGTTTGGGGCCAGGGAAAGAGTATGTACAAGCATTCCTCCAGTGGGAAGGAATTTCTCTCTTTTATGGTCTCATTTATACTCTCCTTATTTGCCTACAAAATTCTACTTTATATTATATATATATATATATATATATATATATATATTTATATGTCTCACCTTTCAATTCTAAATTCCTGGATGGTGGAAGTCCTGTATTATTATCTTTGAAATAATGAATGAACAAAGAATGAATGCTTGGATAGGCAGGAGCCAAATAAACAAAGGCTTTCATTGGGAAGGAAATTTAGACTTTTGAAAAGCATAATGATGATGTATTTAGAAAACATCTGAGTACCATTCTTGGAGCTGCATTCATAAATTATAAACAGAATTGCAGGCTCTTTCATTTGTGAAATATCTCAATGCTTAGTCAAGCAATCTACTCAGCTGTTATATTGCTTTTGAAAAGATTACTCTTGCCTCTCTTTCTGACAGGATTATGTTGATAATTAATTTGGCTGACAAACACTTGTAAAGTACCTACTATGTGCAGGGCACACTGCTAGGCAGATATTGGGGGGAGATAAAAAATTTAGATGACAAGGTCCTTATATTCCTTACCCAATCTTGTACAACTTGAAATTTGTCTTCTCTTTCAAAAAATTATTGAGCCAACTAATTCTGAATTTTTCCTTTTTTTTTTTTTAAAGTGTTTCCAATGCATTTTTAGATAAAGGAGAGCTCTTCATAGGTTCAAAGTACAAGAAAGCTGTGTACTGTCAATACACTGATAGTACATTTAGTACTCCAAAAGAAAGAGAAGAAGAAGAAGAACATTTGGGAATTCTAGGTACTGTACCATGATAATAAATATAATAAATAATAAAGTGATTTTCAAACCTCAAAGTGCTACACACAGATGGGAGCCATGGTTAATATTTATCCTTCCCCTCCAACCCCAACCCTTCCCCTCACCCCAGAAAAATCCATCTTTTGAAACACTGGAAGGACCTAGCTATTCATTAACTCTTCTTCAAAGATCCAAATCTGACTCTCAGAAGAAATGGGCAGATGGTCAAGAACTGTGTGTATGGATAACTGGGACATTAATTCAATATCAAAAGATGAGACAAAATGTATATCACTATAGTGGGCAATGAGAAGTTATCTTTGAATTTGGGATGATGGCTGACGGGACTTTGCAAACACAGGAAGAATCTAAATCTCTTGGATTTCTTGAAAACTAGTCCCAGTGGTCACGAAGAGTTGGGAATGGCTGAATAACAATGACAAATGCAATACTTCTAAATGACAGAAAATGGCATTTTATTGTACTCAAAATACTTTTTTGTTGGTTTGGGGTTAATTTATGTTTTTTTGGGTTTTTTTTTTTTTGTAAAAGCAAAGCACATGATCTCAATGGTAGATTTAAAAAACAAAATTAGCTTTAATGAATAATTTCTGATAAGTGGTCCTAGAAGAAGTTGACCATGAATAACAGAAATACTCATAAACTACTTCCTGCTTCCTGGGTTTTCCATGGGCTCCATTATCCTTGATTTTTTTTAATAAACTAAACCTTCAAGTAAAAAAGTAGTAGATTTCTCCCAGGAAAGAAGAATGACCAAGAGAGAAGAGATTTCTGATCACTTATTAAGTTCAGGGAAAAAGGAGCCAGGGCAAAGAGAACTAGAGTGCTTTTGGGGTAGCTCCTAATTTGAGATAGAGATTCCTCCTAGGAACCAACAAGGAAATGATCTGATAGGATTATATACCTGCTGAGGCCCCTGAGGTCTCGAAAAGGTCTTCCAGAACTTTGGATCAGAGGAAATCAATTAGTCTCCATTTCTGAAGAAAATCATTTTCTGGAAAGTGCTAATTCTGTTTGGGTTCTAAATTCTCCGGTCTCAGATAGAAAGCAAACTAGGGAATAAGAATTCATAGGCCACCCATCAAAGAAGGTGTGTAATACTTTGCCATTATGCCATTTTAATGTATTCTGTGCATTTTAATTTCCCCAATAATTGTTCTTTCTTTTCCTTTTCTTGTAGGTCCACAACTTCTTGGATATGTTGGTGGCAGAGTTAAAATTTTCTTTAGAAATATGGCATCAAGACCTTACTCAATACATGCCCACGGGGTGAAAACTCCTAATTCTGTGGTATTTCCAACTCAACCAGGTAATCATTTGGGAAGAACGCATTTTATAGTATAATTATGATAATTTTATAAAATATTATTATAAATAATGCAATGATGCAAATATCATTATATTATTATGATATATAACATAATGTAATTATACTTATAACAATATAATTATATAAGAATTTTCCTAGAACTTCCTTATAAATGAAACGAGAGGATTGATGAGGGGATCCAGGTTAAAGAATTAGGGTAATGGGCATTATTCTCACATAATCAGCAGCTATAGAGCACTTTTGATTTTTTTCTTTTTAAAAAACCCTTTATTTTTGCTTAAAGCAATTTTTTGAAACCTTCAGATACAAGTATGAAATCCTCATTTCTAGGACAAGATATAAAAAGGTCAAAGAATGCTTCGTGAAGCCGCCACACACCTCCCTTAGTCCTTTTGCTTTTACAAAACATTTTATTGGTGTCATGTCATTTTGTCCTCACAACAACTCTGTGAGGGACTTGCTGTTACCATCCCTGTTTTACAGATGAGTAAATGGATGAGATGAAGTGGTCTGGTTAGTCATCCCTCGAATGTGAGGGTCCCTCAGAAAGGTTCCATGCCAGACCCGGAGGGTGACGATGAATCTAAGTGGATGGGAGACAACAGTAGCCGTGCCCTTGAAAGCATGACATGGACTACAAATGATGAGAAAAAGAGAAAGAGAGCAGTGTGGGAAATGAAATACCATCGCTCGCCTTCTAGACCATCGCTCGCCTTCTATCTCAGTGGATTAGGAGAATTTCCATGAAAAGGCAGGGTTTGAGTAGTAGGACATGTAATTTGGATTTCTGTCCAAGTGAGGAGTTGAAGGGAAAAAATAAAAATCTGACTCCTAATGGAGTAAAAGCTCCATGGAACATTAATGGAAGGGGTTGAACTGGAGTGAATTTAGGAAGTACAGAGTGGAATTCAGAAGCACGAATAAGGTACTTGGGAGATCTAACGTTCATCTATAGTATTTAGTGAGGATGAGGTTATATGTGAAAGGTTTAATTATAGAGATCAGTCATTCAACAATCATTGGGGGAAGCCTTCTCTTGCTTAGGTTGTTGGGGGGCAGCTCCCCTAAGCCCCCTAACTGCCTGTTACCCTCCGTCTGGCTTAGGCTGCGCGCCTGATATATATATTTTTTAAACCCTTACCTTCCATCTTGGAGTCAATACTGTGTATTGGCTCCAAGGCAGAAGAGTGGTAAGGGTAGGCAATGGGGGTCAAGTGACTTGCCCAGGGTCACACAGCTGGGAAGTGGCTCAGGCCAGATTTGAATCTAGAACCTCCCGTCTCTAGGACTGGCTCTCAATCCACTGAGCTACCCAGCTGCCCCCACGCCTGATATTTTTAAACAGAATGTGGCTGCTACTTCTTGGAACCACAGGTGAGAGCTGCGACAGGTGGTCACCGAAGATGGATGAGCAGCCCTGAAAAGGACCCATCAAGAACTCGCAAGAGAGATGCTTTCAGAATAGCCTAGCAGAATGAGTTGATAAGAACAGTGTGCTCCAGGGGCTATGAAGATGGCTGAAACAGGCGCTGCAGAGCTCTTTCGGAGTTTGGTCAGACATCAAAAATGTCAAGATTCTTCCCTGCAATCTGGGCCATCAGCCATCATCCTGACTTTGGTCTTGCCACTGAGCCTCCATGACTCTGGGAAGGGGGAGTGACGTTCACAAGTTCATGCAACTCTGCCTCACTTGAATCCAACATGGACAAGTTAAGACATTGCCCTGTGATATCACTGGTCTTCTTCCAAAATGAAGGACAAACAACAACAAGAAGTACCTTTGTCAATCAGTGTGCAAAGCTCTCGGGCTACAAAGAAAAATAAAATCAGCCCTCTAGGAGTTCACATTCTATATGTGATTTTATGTATATATATATTTTAATATATATATTATGTATACATGTATTTTGTGTATATATATTTTATGTATATGTATAAAATCACATATAGATACCCATATTTAATTATATAATTACATTTATATTATATATATACTATAATTATATAATATAATTAATAAGACATGCACAAAATATATACAGAATATATGCAAGGTAATCTCCAAGACGATGGCAATAGCAAACTGTAGTATGTCAGTGTTGACTTAAGAAAGCCAGGAAATCTAAGAGGATATGAGGAAGAGATCCTGAATGAAGGAGACACGATGTGGAAGGCAGAATTGAAGTACGTTGGGGAGGAAGAATAACAGTTGGCTATTTCTGGTGGAGCAGGAAGCTTTTGGAGATCTGATAAAAAAAATTAGGAAGTGAAGGAAGATGAAAAGAATGCTGGTCAGGAAAAGGAAAAACCCACTTGGTATAAGAAAAAACAAAAACCTCCACTTCTGCTAAACTACTTTTGCCTCAGTTACCTCACCATCTCTAATGGGCTTAAGAGAAGCAAAATATTTAGATCTGGAAGAAGTCACTGAAAAGGCCATCTAAGTCTGACCCCTCTCATTTTATAGCTGAGGAAGATGAAGATGAAAAGAGAAGTCCATAGTTCGAGAGCTAGAAAGGATTTCAAAAGTCGTCCTGCCCAAATCCTTCACTTTATAGCTGAGGAAACAAAAGCCCTTAAGGAGGTCTTGACCTACCCAAGGTCACATGTGGAGAGTAAGTCAAAGAAGTAATGATAATTGCATTCTTTGTTTCACAAAATTGTGGTGAGGAAACGGGACATAAAACTTCAAGTTTAGCTATTAGGAGAGGCCTTGAAGTCTATGGATAAGGAGACTGGTGGTGGAGTCCAGAAGTGTGGCTAGGGATCGGGCAAGTCACAACCCCATTGCCTAGCCCTTGCCACTCTTCTGCCTTGGAATCAATACACAGTATTGATTGTATCAATATCACATCAATACATGATGATTCTAAGATGGAAGTGGAGCTGGGGAGGGGGGCAGATCCTTGGTTCTGACACTGGTGCCATCCTAAAGTCATCCAGAGACCCAATTTCCTCATCCACCAAATGGGAATTATGTTGCCCTACTTATTCCCTATACTTGCCCTTCCTCCCAGGGTTATTGTGCAAAAAGTGCTTTGAAATCTGCAAAGGGTTATACAAGTGTGTATTATTATCCAAATCAAGAAAATGTTATAATATCATTTTGCAAACTTCCTGATTCCAGAAGACAGTGTAGGTACAACAACCTGTTAATTCTGAATGCTTAAGGGGGTAGTTGTTGTTCAGTCTATTCAGTCCTATCTGACTCTTCATGACCACGTTTAGCATTTTCTTAACAAAGATACTGGAGTGGTTAACCATTTCCTTCCCCAGCTCATTTTACAAATGAGGAAACTCAGACAAACTGAGTTAAGTGACTTGCCCAGGGTCATGCAACTCTGTTCCCTAGCTGCCCCAAAGAAGGTCAAGGCTGAAACTAAATAGGTGACTTCTATTCCATTTGGGATTGAGTAGGAGATTTTTTTTTTTATTGTTTGGTTTTGTTTTGTTGGGGGAGGGATGACAGGGATAGAAGTTAATCGAGGGGCAGCTGGGTAGCTACATGGATTGAGAGCCAGTCCAAATCTGGCCTCAGCCACTTCCTAGCTGTGTGACCCTGGGCAAGTCACTTGACCCCCATTGCCTAGCCCTTACCACTCTTCTGCCTTGGAGCCAATACACAGTATTGACCCCAAGACGGAAGGTAAGGGTTTAAAAAAAAAAAAGAAGTTAATCGAATCCTACTTACTAAGTCAATGATTTATCCAAGGACAAATGAAACCAATCTAACTCAACACCCATTTGCTCAATGAACTCAGGTGAAACACAGATTTATACCTGGGAAATCCCTCTAAGGTCTGGCGCCGGATTAGAAGATTCTCCTTGCATTCCCTGGGCTTATTATTCAACCGTAGATCAAGTGAAGGTATGTTTCATCTGCATCCTATTTCTAAATATTTTCTGACATCTTCTTAAAATAGATAAACAATTGAAGGAAGGCGGGATCAACCTTTTTCCATGCCCCGGGTCTAGGCTAATTTCCCAGGGGCACAGGCTGCTGGTCGATTCATTTTGCTTTGATAGTTTATTAAAGGAATAGTTATGAACAGGATGATTCCCATAAATAAAAATGAATCAAATATTTCATTTTTCTTTTTAAGTTGCTATAAAAGACATAAAACTGTATTTTTAAATCAGCATCAAATCAAAAGAGGAATCAGCAAAGGAAACTATGTATTAGCAACTTGTACAGAAACCTCCGGCCTTGGATAAACAATCTCAAGGCTACACCACAGGACCAGTGTGGTAACAAATTAAAACAATCGCCGACTTTCGGCGAAACATTTCAAGGCCAGAGATGATTCCATTGTACTATATAAATAACAATTACAGACCTTTAACCCGGTCATCCCTACTGGGAACTTGCCCCAAAGGAGGCCAAGGACAGAAAAGTCCCACATTCACCCAAATTATCAGAGTGGCAGCATTTTTTTTTTGGTGGGGGCTGAGAGTGGGGAGAAGGGTGGGAAGCAACAAACTGGAAGCAGATAGCTATGTGCCCATCAGTGGAACGTGAATGCACGTGGAATAATGTGGTGGCGTAATAAAAGAGAAACGGGAGTTCAGAGAAACTTGGGAAGACTTGGAAGAATCCTAGTTTGAAATAAACAAAACCAAGAAAATATACAAGTCAAGTCAATTAGCATTTATTATGCAGCTACTGTATACCAAGCACTGTGTCAAACACTGGCTACCAAATGATTAGAGTGATGCCAAAGAAAAGATGGCTAAAAATGAAGCAAAATACCACGTATACTATCATTAGGGAGTCCCAGAAGACAGATGACGAGGCTTTCTTCCGACCCGGTTTGGAAAAGAAATCAAAGATGATGAGAACAGACTATGGCACACATACGAGAAGGGGAGAGAGGGAGAAGCAGCAGGGATAATGCATCTAATAATGACTCTGATGCTTTTTAAAAGGCATCAATAAATTCATTTTTTAAAGTACGAAATATAGACTTGCTCAAGATGCATTCTACAGTTAGAACAAGCTCAAGGGAGGATCCAGAGTAAAGATTAATGACACATCTCAGTTTTTCTTTCCATAAACCCAGCTTTGAACAATAACAGGACCCACAGTTCGTGGAATCACCCCTAAACAGTATTTACTGTTTCCTGACATGACCATCACAGGTGATCAGAAAATCTACTATCTAAAACTAAAGACAGTTGGGCAAAAAAAAGAGGGTGGGTAGGATCTTGAAACTTGATTTTCTGGACCCTGGGCTAGGGGCTAACTGCTCCATAAATTAGTGATAGAAACAAATACAGCGTCATTAGGATTCAACATTCCACTTAGTAACTGTGTGATCCTGGGCAGGTCATTCAACCCTGTGTGCCTCGGTTTCCTCATTTGGAAAATGAGCTGGTGAAGGAAATGGCAAACCACTCCATTATCTTTGCCAAGAAAACCCCAAATAGAGTCAGAAAGAGCCACACATGACTAACTGTTATGGTTAGATGGCACAGCAGATAAGAGTTCCCGACGTGGAATCAGGAAAACCCCAAGTTCAAACCTCATTTACCAGCTGGGTGACCCTGAATAAGTCACTTAATTGTTTGCCTCAGTTTCCTTGTTTTTAAAATGAGACGTAGAAGGAAATGGCAAACCACTCCATTATCTTTGCCAAGAAAACCCCAAATGGGGTCAAGAAGCATCAGAAATAGCTGAAAAGACTAAACAGCAACAACTGGAAAAGGTAATTGTTGTTGGTAAGACAAAGTATTTTGAAATCTTTAGTTATGCTACAAAGATGACAAAGTTTTTAGCTTTCCTCTGTATACATGTATGAATTTTTTTTCACCTTTACCTTCTGTCTTATAATCAATACAAGTATTGGTTCCAAGGCAGAAGAGCAGTAAGGGCTCAGTAATGGGGAGTAGTAACTTGCCCATGGTCACATAGCTAACAAGGGGCTGAGGTCAAATTTGAACCCAGGACCTCCCATCTCTAGGCTTGGCTCTCTAGCCACTGAGCCACATGGCTGCTCTTCTCTACGTATTTTGTATGCACATAATTATTTATCTCCCAGGACTTCCTATTTCTAGGTCTGGCTCTCAATCCACTGAGCTACCCAACTGCCCCCAGAAGGGATTGTTTTTATTATTCTCTTTGCATCCCACATCGCACTTTGCAAACACAGCACAGTGTTTGGCATATAGTAAATGCTTAATAAAATGCTTACTGATGAACTCATTGAAGTTTACTAAAGTTAATCCTTGATTTGTATTTTCAGGATCTCTACAGTGGATTAATTGGTCCTCTGATTATTTGCCGAAGACATAAGACAGCTGTGTTTGGGGCCACAAAGAAACTCCAATTTTCTCTCCTATTTTTAGTTTTTGATGAAAATGAATCTTGGTATTTAGATGAAAATATCCAAAAATACTCTGCTGCCCCAGAAAAAGTAAACAAGGAAGATGAAGATTTTATAGAAAGCAACAAAATGCATGGTAGGACTTGTCATTTTTTTTGTATAAAATTTTCTCCTTTCCTTTTCTTCATATGCTATCAATTTGAAGTCCATGAAACATAATTTGTATTTAATGCTCTACCTACATGAGCCCCATCCACCTTTCTCCTTGCCACTGATTAGAATTCCATTAGAGCACTGGCCTTGGGAGTCAGAAAGACCTCAGGCAAAACTAGCCTTGTGATTGGAGGCCAATCAGTTAACTGCTCTTCATCAGTTTTCTCATCTATAAAATTGCAGGAGTTAACTCCAGTTGCTTCCAAGACTTCTCTTCCAGTGTCCTATCTTTCATTCTAGGTGAGATCCCATGTTTACAATCATTTCCTTCTGACCTTGCCTGTCTTACCACTTCTTAAAAATATCAACTGCCTTCTCATGAACTAAATGAATGAATGAAAAAAACATTTTTCTAAGCACTTACCACATACCCAAACTACATGACTTAGAAAATATTACACACATTATTTCAGCATTTATAGTTTCTGTAAAACACCTAAAATATTTTCTGGTGTTAGAAATGAGGTGGAAGTGTTTTTGTTTTTTTTTTTAAGATGAACTATTCTTTTTTCTAGCGATTAATGGACTAGTGTATGGAAATTTACATGGCCTCACAATGCACGTTGGAGATGAAGTCAACTGGTTTCTGATGGGCATGGGCAATGAAATCGACCTCCACTCTGTGCACTTCCATGGACATAGCTTTGAGTATAAGGTACGTTTGTTTTGTTTAAAAAATTTTTGTTTTGTTTAAAAAATGAGAGATTCAGAAAAAAAGTGACAGAGTCCCCAAAACCACTGATTTTTAATTATTTAAATATATAAAAAAGTGAAAATCAAATAATACTTTAATTAAAAAATAAACCATTATTTTAAAAGATTACCAAACATTTTAATAGCTATAGAAGCTTCTCTCATAACAATCAGTCCACTCTACAACTAAAAAAAAAGCACTTATGATATTTTTTCATAGTTGTTCATTAAAAAGCATTTATTAAGTAACGACTGTGGGCAAAGCACAGTATTAGGTCTTAGGGATACAAAGAGAAGAACAAGGTCACCTCTATCCTCAAGTTTATTCAATGACAAAATGGAGATTTCTTGAGGGGAGGAACAGAATCATTTTTTTTATTTGTATCCTCAGTATCTAGCAAAATGCCAGGAATATAAGAGCTTAATAAATGTTTATTGATTGATTGATGCTACTGGGGGGGGGGAGATAAAAAACATACATATAAGTTTAAAACTGTCACATTAAAAATCTGCCATAAAGAGAAACTGAGGCAAAGTTCTACACAATTTATTAGCAAGCCTAGCAATTGGCAATAAAGAGGAATCTCAAGCTTTGATATATCTGACAACAGAGTAGTCTTTTATATAGTTGAAATTTCAATATGTGAAGTGCTAAAGATAGTTCTGTGATGGTAATTCAACTAAGACTGAAATTGGTCTATATCAGAGGTAAGGGAGAACTGACAGAAAAATGGCGGGCTTACATTTGGACCGACTCACAAGAGGGGATCTCCAGGACCCATGACAATGGGGAAAACAAGAGTTGCCTTCTGTAAGTCCAGCGTCAGGAAACCCCCTATATCAGAGGGGTCTGATGCCAGGCTTATGACCAGGCAGAACATCTTAGGACCAAGTCAACTCATTCTTCCTTTCTTTCTTCCTTCCTTCTGGGTTACATGGCCTCACAATGCCATGGAGACATTAAGTCCAGGCTGTCACCCAGAGAAATAAGGAAATTAAATTCTAATAAAGAAGTCAAACTGTCTTAAAGGCTTGACTAAGGAGTCAAAACTACCTTATACTAAGGTCTATTCACTGAAAACTTACTTTAATTCTTAATTACTTTATTCCAATGAGTTACTACAATTTTTTTTCTGCTTTAGAACCACTA
Source organism: Monodelphis domestica (assembly GCF_027887165.1). Classification (NCBI taxonomy): domain Eukaryota; kingdom Metazoa; phylum Chordata; class Mammalia; order Didelphimorphia; family Didelphidae; genus Monodelphis; species Monodelphis domestica. Next base: position 49,103,217 of record NC_077234.1, read on the forward strand.
CTAATATCAGTTGCAACATAGAACAATGGTCTAGATCATTGGGATTAAGTGACTTGCCCGTGGTACACAGCTTGGAAGTGTCAGGACACATTTGAACCAAGATTTCCTATCTTTCTATCCAATGAGGCACCCAGCTTTTTCTATAATTCTTAATAATTAATACAAATAATATAGGGAATCAATTTCCCATTTCCTATTCTCCCCTCTGATTCTATAGACCCTTGTCTCCATTGCATCACCATCTAAGTAAGCTAATATGATCAGGCTCGATCAGCATCCACTAGAATTAAGTTAGTGATGGGGCAAAGATAAGCAATGATTACAAGATTCAGCATTTTTACAAGGCTACCCATGAGAGATTCGATTGTTATTGGTGCTGGTTGACTGTTACAAATAACCCAGACAAAGGTACTAAGCCTCTCATGCTTTCTTTATCTGCATGTTTTGGTAGCAAGACAGGAATAGGATTCCATAACTCAGAAGTGCTTTGGTGCTTCAGACTAAAACCTTGCTGTCTGTGATCAGCATGTTGATAAAAATTATCAGCCCCTTAGGGGCAGTCTCCTTTGGTAAGCTAGTCTTCCAGAGAAAATTGCACTGGGAATTTATATGTCTTCCAGATAACACAATGATCAAGTGTCTTTGACCCTGAGCATCCCACTCTCAATATCAATTTAAACTCCAGTTAAGTTTCAGATGTCTTAGATATTCATATGGTCTCTGGAAACAACTCATGGTTCCATTCTCGAGTAGGTCTCAATTGAACAAAGTTCTAAAGGTGGGTCTTCTAGAAAAGGCTCATCACTTACAAAGGTCCCTAGTTGTTTCTGTTATAACCCTTTTACAGAACAGATCTTAATATAATTTAACAACTAGTTGAAATGGTGAAAAATCAAACATCAAATTAAGAGCTCACATCTGAAACTTCAAAGAACTTAAAGTCCTATATATCTGAGAATTTTCATATTTATCAATTCCCAAAGAAAGGAATGAGTCTGACTTGTAAAACAAGCCTTTCCTGTGTTTCAGTTTTTATTTTAGAATCAAAACTCCAAAAAGGGCAAAAAGTCTTTAAAATCAGAAAACAGGCCAAGAGGCCAATGAAAGTAATTTGCATTCAAGAGTGAATGATATACACACATATCTTGTTGCTTCTCAAAATTGTGTGCTCTATTTAATCTTATCTAACATTCACTTCTTTTTTTCTTAGCACAATTTATCATGGTCTTCACAGAAAACATTAAATTTTACCTACTTTTCAGTTGCTTTCTGATTTTAAATGAGCCTTTCTCTCTTTGGAAGCCCTTTGGGATTCTCCTTCAAACTGAGAGTCCCAGTATAAGGGTTGATAACAGGGCTTCTTGGTATCTTCAAGAGGGTTGTTTAAAAGCAGTGAACAACCGATGGGTAAAATACATTCCAACTCTACTGACTTTTATTCTTTTGGGAAATAAAAGTAATCTAAAATTTTCCTGTTCTCCCTTTTAATTGGGGAAAAAAATCACGTTTCCATCCAATCAATCTGTCATTCCCTGTAAGTGCAATTTTTAAGTGTATCTTCTCCCCCAAATAACTACAAATTTAGCAACTGACAAACTGAAACTGCATTGGAATATTCATATATTCACACTACATATATATAAAACTATGCATGTCATAGAAATATACAGAGATATTTACATACAACTATATGTGTGTATATATAGATGAGATAAGTAGCTTCATATATATATATTTCTTTATCTATTTATGTCCAATGGATTTGCATGTAGTTGTACTTGTTGATATCTTCTGTGTATTCCACATTTTAAGTGGAATTGCCGGTGTGGCATGATTAAACAAAATATGTAACCGATTACACTGTAATAAATGAAGCAATTGTAGTTCAGCAATCATCCTCAGTTCTGCTCTGTTGTTCACTTTGTTGTCCATTCAAAGAGCTGTTTCCCAAGTGGAAAACTCCCAGGCTGTGTCAGCCAAAACCTTGGCTTCTGTCTCTGTAGCTATCCTTGACCTCACTCCCACTTCTAAGCTCTGACCTAATTTCAAAAATAGTCAATATCTCCCTCTAAATTTATTTCAACCATTCTTTGAAACACCAACAACCACTCTGCTTAAACTTATACCAGCCCCATTTGGGACACTTCTGCAAACTCATTCTCTGACTTCATTATCTTCTTGCTCCCAATTAGGTACTCTTTCTCCCAGAATAAGTTTTAAAAGGCATTCAGTGACTTGGATCAGGAGAGGAGCATGAGCAAATAAAATGGCGGGCTGGGAAGGGCTTAGGACCAACCTGACTCTTTAGGGTATATGGGTTAAAGAAACAAGGAGAGAATGGAGCCTGTAGGTAGCATTGAGTTCTATCATCCATCTTCATTTTCTTTCTACTCCTTTCTTACAATGTAGTGGTAAAAAGAAAACATCTTTCTATTCAGGTTAGAAGTTATTTATCTCTACTCAGATTAGAAATTATTTATTTCTACTCAACTTAGAAGTTATTTATCTCTTCTCGGGTTAGAAGTTATTTATCTCTACTCAGATTAGAAGTTATTTCTACTCAGGTTAGAAGTCATTTATTTCTACTCAGGTTAGAAGTTATTTATTTCTACTCAGATTAGAAGTTATTTTTCTCTACTCGGGTTAGAAGTTATTTATCTCTACTCAGGTTTGAAATTATTTATTTCTACTCAAATTAGAAGTTATTTATTTCTTCTTAGGTTAGAAGTTATTTATTTCTATTCAAGTTAAAATTATTTATCTCTACTTAACTTAGAAGTTATTTATTTCTATATGCCTGCCCAAAGGCTTTGAGGATGAACTTCCTTCAAATGTCAATGGTTCAGGTCACTTGTCTATATGCATGTTGCTTCACCCCAAGAGAATGGAAGTTCTCTGAAGGCAGCAACTGTTCTCCTCCATCTCTGTTCACCTAGTACAGTACCTGGCATATGGTAGATGCTTAATAAATGTTCACTGCATCACAACCAATTCACATCTATTATTAACTGTGCTGGCTATAAAGTTAAGGCCACCCAGCTGGCCTCCAAGATGGTTTCAGCAATTTTACTGGATCCTGAATTCTCTCATAGGTATGGTTGAATTATTATTTTTTTTTACCTTAAGCTTGGAGGAATGTATCGCTCTGATGTCTTTGACCTCTTCCCTGGGACATTCCAAACAGTAGAGATGCTTCCAAATGTGCCAGGAACTTGGCTACTTCACTGCCATGTGGCTGACCACATTCATGCTGGAATGGAAACTACCTACACTGTGCTTGAAAATAAAGGTAATGATAACTAATGAGTTTTGACGTAAGGCGCCATTTTGACACCAGGAATGCATTTGAGAATAAGCAAGGTATACTGTTGAGCCCATCAAAGAGACTAGTACCACTTCTGATGACCCTGGACAAGGATCACTTAGCCCATCTGAGGCTTGATTTTTCTCACCTATAAAATGAAGGGGCTGGATAAGATGGCCCCTGAGGTTCCTTTCAGTTATAGAACTTTGATGCTACAAGGAGAGAGAGCCACTTATTTAGCTGACTTTTTCTTTAATCACAGATTTTGTTGTTGTTCCATCATTTTTCAGCCGTGTCCAACTCTCTGTAACCCCATTATTGGCCTAGATACTGGACTGGTTTGCCATCTCCTTCTCCAGCTCATTTAACAGACGAGGAAACGGAAGCAAACAGGGTTGACTTTCCCAAGGTCACACAGTTAATGTCTGAGCCTTCCTGATTCCATACCCTTTGTTCTACCCACTGAGTCACCTAGCTGCCCCTTGATTACAGATATTAACTGCTAAATGGTGGCAGGAAGGAAAAACAGAGAGTGATATTGCTCTCACCAAAGGCAATATGGAGTATGGACTGGAACGCTGGTCTTTAAGAGTCAGGAATTCTTGCCTCTAGTTTATGCTATGTGAATCTGGGCAAGGCACTTAATTTCTCAATCTATGCTCAAAAATTGGAGATGACTTACTGATCCACCTAATTGGAGAAAATTTCCACACTGGGAGCTCTACACCCCATAGATCTGGACCAAATCTAGACAGAATCTGTATATAAATGTAGATTATATCATATGAGGCATATGTTAGAATGCCATAACATACACATTTTATACTATATATGTATATACATGAGTATGGCTTAACCATGTGTGTATATATATTTATTTATATTTGTATTTAGCATATAAATATACTTAATATTAAACAGTTAATATCAAACAGATTATATTTATATATCATATATTTACATATATAATTATATATTGTATATATTTGTATATTAAATTTATATGTACTTAATACAATTATTACATTATATAGATATATACATCTCGCAGGATCACACAGTCAGAAGCCATCAGGAGCAGACTTTTCCTACCTTTACATCATCCCAGCCCCTTATTAATAACCTTCAAAGCCTCCTTTTATACTCCCTTACACTGTTATAATGGGTTATTCACACTGCTTACCTCTCCTCATTGGCCAAATTCCTATCAGAGGCAGTTTTTCATTCCTCCCAGCAAAGGGCAGTTAGTATTTCACAGCACAAACTGAGAATACCTCGCCCATCCCTTTGCTTGCCTCAGTTTTCTTTCTAAAAAATTAGAAGACCCCTTTCCAAGGGAGCACTTCCACGGTGTAAACTCCAAACAGGACCAGCTGGGATCCTCCATCCTGACCAGCACCAGTGGAATATATCACCAGTATTTATGAAATCCTTCCTCTCTTCCCTCAGTAAATACCAACTCTCTTAAAAAGACAGAAATGGCTAAATATCTCAATATAAAATTCCCATCTTGGGATTGCAACTACTAGTCTTCCCAGGTCTAAAGACAAGAAGAACTTATTAAGTGAAAATCAAGCTAAGGGGGAAAAAATCTTTGCATTTCCTCATTAAAAGCAAGAGGTGGTTGTTTCTACATTTAACTATAATTTTTTTTAAAGTAAGGGATGGCAAGAAGAAAAAAGCAGACATATGAAGAAGAGAACATAGATATAAACCCATTAGCACCCTTTAAAAATAAGGAGCACTGGAAATGCAACCTTTCCAGGTGACAATAATCTTAAGTCCGCACAACTTCCACTGATAATTTTGACCAACTACGACACCAAAACTCCTTCAATTTTTCCCTTGGCCATTTGATTATGGAAAGATTTGCTTAGCTCCACTGGAAAAATAAGCGCCTCAAACAAACAAAACATTGGTTTTACTGTCTGGGTGTCCCACACTCATTGATGGGACAGGAAGGTCACTGGACAGAGCTCAAACTGAAAAAGAAAGGGCCAGTATGGTCCTCTACCAACAGGGCTATGAGGAAGTCTAGCTTGACTGAGAAAAAAGTGGCCGGAAGGGATACATTCTGAGTTCTTGAAGTGTCAGATCCTAGCAGTCTATGTTAAGAAGGCATTTCTTTGTATCCTGATCTTGAAGGTCAGATGGGAAATGAGCTATTGGTTGACAAAGAGGAAGGTTATTGTAGGGTTAGAGAGAATTATGGAAGAACAGGAGGAAAGGAAGGGCCCAAAAAGGGTTGGGGGGGGGGGAGAGGTGGGGAAGTGTGATTTAAGCAAAAAGAACTCTCCAAGCCTGCAAAGGAGAGGGAGCATTGAAAAAAGTCCCTTGACCTTAATTCAAAGGAAAATTGGAGTCAAACTGAATAGTCTGACTTTTGTTAAATTTTTGTTATGAGCAATAAAATGCTTCTGGGCAATCTTACTCATTCTTGTTATTTGCCAAGACCCAACATAGCACTTTTAAGATGTTTTAGAGAGGGTGGTGTTGGAAGAATTTGGTAAAAATGCTGGTTTCATTCTGCCATCTTGGCTTCAAGCCCCTCCAATGCAGTACTGAATTATCAAGAGACTACTTAATAAGTGAAATGAATACATGCATCCTTCCTTTGTAACTCTAGAAAACAAGCAGTAGTTGGGGATATAAAAACATATGACGAGAAAGGAAATGGACAGACCATGGACAAACATCTTGTTTTCTCTTAAAGGATTTTATGAGAGCTGGACTTAAAAATAAGAGCCTTTAAACCTTTTTAAAAATTTCCACATTTGAATATATTCATTTGGAATCTGACTTTACATTTCAAAAGTAGAATAAATTTGGAGTATTTTAATAATGTTCTCTGAACTTTCTTTCCTATAGAGACAAAGTCTGGCTGAACGAAATCAAATGATGCAAAAACCTGCTGTAGCACCACAGAAATTAAGATATGGCATAGAAATATGGACGTGGCATATTTATGAACATTAAAAAAATTTTTAATAACTCTAACCACCAAAGCTGTGTGCATTTTTAAAGAAGTTATATTATTTTATGAATAGGTCAAAAGACTAAATTATAAACAATTAACAGTATATTAAATCTAATGATAGAATTATTGGAAATTTGTAGGTAATAAGGGAATAAAATGGGCTATAATACGTGTTGTTTTGGAAAGTTCAGCAAATGATATTCAAAATTAGTTGAAATGTTTTTGGGATTTTCATGAAAAAAGGTGGCAGTCCTTAACTCAGCTTACATTCTCGGCCTTGTTATTCTAGAGACATTCTGCTAGATCTCTATAATCTACTTTTTACTAATCCCAATTTGCTAGACCCAAAGATACGACTGGACACGTTGGTGTAGGATAGACAAGGCCAGATGGTATTCTGCATGTTTAAATCCCACTTTGGGATGCCTAAAGAAGGAAGGAAATTGGGAAGGGGTTTATTAAACATTCAGTATGTAGCAGACACTATGATGAGTGCTTTATAAATATCTCATTTAATCCTCACAGCAGCCTTGGGAGGTAGGCGCCATTATTATTCACATTTTATATTTGAGGAAACTGAGGCAGGCAGAGGTTATGTGCCCTGAATTTGCCTGACCTAAGGACACATAGTTATTGAGTGATGATGCCAGGACTAGACCCAAGAGACCTGGACTGCATTATGAGTGAGGAAGAGGAGCCTCCCTGGAGTAACCATGAAGGAGGTGAAGCAGCCACCAGCAGGAAAATTTCAAATTATGGTTATCTCAAAAACAGGCCAAGATACGTGAATTTGAATGTAAAGACACTAGGAAAGAAGACTCGCCTGTTAATACAGCATTAATTTATTTATTTTACATCAAATCTATCTGGCAAAGTAATAGAATATTTCAGTGAAACTAAAAATAAAGCCTTCACTGAAAACATATAATTCAACAAACCGTGTATGACCAGCCAGATCAGATGGCTGGAAGCTTTGTAAACTCTTTTACTGACACTCAGCTAAAAAGTAACAATATCATCCATTTCTAAAAAATAAACAAGTTTGGCAACCTTACGTGACCTTCTTCACAACTTGTAAGAAAATTAGAAAAATAATGGTCCGGAAATCTAAGGACTACATGGAGTTTCCTTTCCTGCAATCTGTCTCAGCAAATGATGGAAAACAATGAAGTTCTGGAAAACCTGGAATTTTCAATATTGCTGTTAAAAAAAAAGTTTCCTTTATGCATTCCTGGGGCTAAAAAGATTGTCATGCTTCCTGCTATGTGAGTGATAGACAGCAACAGTTTTGTACATCAAAATCAACCCTGTGGCTTTACTTTAAATATGGCTCCTTTACAGCATTCTTGTTTTTTAAAGCTGTTCTATACTACAAACTTAACTGGTTCAAATCACTAAAAACTCAGACCAATGTCTCCACTCTACAACTGCAAGTACCTGTCATACATAGGCATGGTATGAAAAAGAGTGTCCATACAATCCTTTCTTTGCAGTATCTCTACTCAAGACCCATTCATTTGCTTGTGTGATTTCCTGTTGGGTTCTCCATATTGGGATGGCATTTTTTCCCATTTTTAATACCTTGCTGTGGTATTCAAGTTATAGATTTTTTTCTGCTGCTATAAAGGAGATATGGTAGGAAGAATGCTGCTGTTCCGTCTTCCGGTAAGATATTCAAGAAATCTCTTAATTCTAGCTCCGCAGCAACAACAGCTAATGTTTCTATTGAGAAGAAAGAATCCATGTGTTAGAATTTAAATTTGTGATGGAAATCCCAACAACAACAAAGAATATTTTGGGGAGACCTATATATCTGAACCCCAAAGGATGGCTTGCTATCTAGCAAGCTGTCATCCTCTTTCAATCAAGTCTCATTATTTTTTTATCCAAATTGTTTAAGTTTGTTAGCCTTAAGTCAGATCTGTAAGAGCAGTTAATTTATCAAAGTTAGGTGCCAAAATAAGGAAACCTTTAGATCCCCAAGACTCTTCTTTTTATATGAATGACTGTTTATGCACACAAATACATACACACATATATATCCACATTGCTCTTAAAGTTTAATATATAAATAATCAGGAATGTTTTTAAAAATAAAAATTTTTTAAATAAAATATACAAAAAGATAAAAATTTTTTAAAACTTTTGAAACCACTTATATATTTCTCCAAATTTCAGGAGGATATGTGTCATTTGGAATGAACAATACCACATTTAGTAGCAGCATAATTTTTTCCCTCAAAGGGGACTCAAAAAATCTTCAGTTCTATGATTAAAAAAGATTTAGGTTGCCCTCTTCTGGAGAGAGACGAGATTAGACTTACGGATAAAAATTGTAATTCTGATTCTGGGTAGTTTACTTTGCTTAAGAAACCTAGCTATGCTTTGCTAAAATTCCCCTAAGTATTTTTATAACTGCTACTAATTCTCAGAATACAATGAACAAATATGGTTATCAGCAGCAGCTGGGTTATAGGGATGCTGCCATACAAAATTCCACATTAGCTAAACCAATGACCCAAATTTTAAAATTCCCCATCAAACTGAATGCTTCTAGAAATGTGAGCAAAGGTAAATCTGTCTTCCTTTGTCAAAGGCTGGTTGCATGGCACAGGAAGTCACCTCCTTTAAATCCATCTGAAAAGCAAGTACTTTAAACAGGTTCATCCAGTTTGTTTTTTCTCTCTACCTAGAAATCGATAGCTTGGAAATGAATACTGAGTAGCATAAAGCTGGATTCTGTTTCTTCTATTCTCACTCTCTGAATATATTTTAAATCCTCTGAAGTATAAAATTGACAGTGGGGAACATTTCCAAATTCAAAGGGCAGTAACAGTGCATTGTTTATGAAAACCATCCATCTCTGTTACGTACCTCTTGGCTTTTAAAAAAAAGGAAACAGTAGATTTAACAAGGAAGTGCCAACACTGTCCTGCAATTTTTGGATTTCTTTCTGAAATTCTTTCTCTTGCACACAAAGGCAATTACAAATAAAAGTGATTTGCTACAGTAAAGGTCTATGTGAAGAATTCCCCTAAAGAACTGATCTGACCTACAGGAACAGGACATTTTGCAATTAGTGTTTCCTTGGATGTTGGTCACGTATTCTTAATGAACTAATTATGAATACAGAGCCAGTTAACTCATGTTATAAAAGCAGAAACCCTCAAGAACAGCACTCTAAGGCAGAAGGAGAGGGAGGCCAACCAAGCACTCTCATTCCTCAAACCACCTCCTGGCTCTTGTGACCGAGTAATCACTGGTACCACATTGGCTTCACCAGACCGCCATGCCATCAAAAAGGGGTAAAAACTCCAAAAGTTCTTCCCACCACCAGTGTAGTTGGTAGGAATCAATCAGAGGGTGGTGAGGACCTCACATCCCTCTTATCAACTGGCCACAAGGGCACATACATCTCAGCAATCCCTGCATCCAAAATGATCTCTCATTTCTTTACATTTTAAAAAGGTAGATTCTTTACCTTTCAGAGATGAGAGGTGCACATCATACTTCTCCCCACCTTCTCTTAATCGTTGGCAAAGGTCAGGGAGCAATTTTTTCCACCATAAAGCCTGGGTGAGGAAAAATTCACATTATGAAAAAAGCGTAATAAAAACTAGTGTTAACAACAGCCATGCAGACAAAAGAAAAAAGACTAAATGAGAGGCCAAAACTATTTTATCTATGCTAAAAGATGAGTAATATCATATGTCAATGCAACTTTTTTCAGAAGTCAGTCCTTAATGGGCTAGGGGGCAGCAAGATGGTTCAGTGGGCAAACGTACTATTTGAAAATCTCGTTTCCTGATGCTACACCTGTTCCAAAAGGGATCTGAAAGTGCTACTTTTCATCCAAAGTGAGGCCATGTCACATTACTGCCCTCTAGTGTCCCATGAAAAAAATAAAAAATAAAAATTAGGCATTGGAAATAGCACCAACACAAAAAGTGCAAAAATTCTTTCAAGGTAATACATGCATGAAGCGATTCCTATGAAAATTTTCTATTATTACGTTACTTTGACCAAAAATCCTGATCGTTCACTCCCTGACTCCTGAGAAATTAATCAATCAGGATTTTAAGAGGAAGCATGGAAAAGCAAAGGAAAAAAAAGCACCTGATACTAGTCTTGACTATATGCTACGTAAGCCCAAAGAGTCTCAGAATTCTCATCTATAAAAAGAGGACAACCGAGAACGAAAGTATAAATCGGATCACATCACTCCCATCTCCAAGGACTCCTAATGATATTTGGATTCTTCCAGAACCATTCTGATATTTAAAATCCTTCATAATCTAGTTCCTTTCTACCTTTCCAGTCTCCTCCTACTTTACTTCTCCATCTACCCTACCATATCGTATCTTTCCTTTTTTTTAACTTTTACCTTTTATCCCAAAATCAATACTATGTATTGGTTCCAAAGCAGAAGAACTGAAAGGTCTAGGCAATGGGGTGATAAGTGAGCTGTCCAGGGTTACCCAGTGTCTGAGGCCATATTAGAACCATCTCCCAACACCACGCATTTGCTAATGGTTGTCCCAAATGCCTGGAATGCTCTCTCCCCAAGACCATGTCCAGGTTTCCTTTAAGCTCAAATTCCTCATTCTGCGGAAAGTCTATCTAGTCTACTCTAGCCCCACCATCCATGCCTTCTTTCCAGGTTCAACTTACATTTTACTCAGTAATTTATCTTGCATATTCACTTTTTGGTATGTTATCTCCCCCATTACAAGAGGAGTTCCTTGAGGGTGGGGACCATGTTTTTCTCTTTCTTGCATCCCCAGAGCTTGTATTCCATGGTTCCTGACATTTAATAAATGCTTTCTAACTTACATATCCAGGCAACATTACAAAGCTGTTGTAATGTATAGAAGTGTGAAAAAAATCAAACATTAAATGAACATAAGAGCACATTATTTCATTTGTGATGCTTTATTCTATATTCCAGTGGTTCTCAAAATTCTTTTGGATACCTTTGCAAACTTAAAAATGATTAAGGACTCTTCCCTTATCCCCAAAGAGTTTTTGAATGAGTAATATCTATTCATATTTACTGTGGGTTTTTATAGGGTTTTTTAATACTTTTTGACCTTGCACCATCTGAAAATGTCTTGGCTATTCCAGAGGCCCCCAGAACACTCTTTGGGAAATGTTGCCGTATTTCATGACCCAAACAAAATGGGCTCCTCACTGTGAAAATTTTCTACCTTCTGGTGTCACAGCTTAAAGTAGTCTCTCTACCTGGAATGATTCCCCCTCTCCTAAGTTCCTGACATTGAGATTTTCTTGCCCATCCTTCAGAGTTCAAAAGCCATCTCTTCCATGAAAACTTCCCTTCATCCATGTTTAAAAGTGATCTCTCCTGCCTCTAAATTCAGGGAACTTCCTTTTAATCCTCTGTAAGCATATTATAAACTGTAACCATTATTTGAGAATGTATCTTTTCTTCCCTAAATTATAAGACCTTACAAAGAAAGGGCTTTAATCTTAGATCACATTTCTAAAGCTAAAAGAGACATCAGAGAATATCTAATCTACTACCCCTTATTTCACAAATGAGGAAAATGAAGCCAAGGGTGACTTTCTCAAAGTGACATAGGAGCTAGCATAAGAGGTAGGATCCAAATCCAGGATTTTCAACTCCAAAAACAAACTATCTGTCCCACTTACATCTTTCTCTCCCTGAGCCCCTAGCACAACATATCGCATAAAACAAATACTTAAATAAAATTTTTTCATTATGTCATCAAATGCAGTCAAGAGATCAGTTCTCTTTTGCCAACATTTTTTTGTTTGTTTAGAAATCTTTGCTATAAGAAAAGTTTTGTTGGAAAGACAATGGGACATTCAGAAATAAAGATGATATAAAAATAAAAGACAAGGATAAAACTTTTTTTTAATTAGATGCTGGTTTCTTTCAGAACCCTAAAAAAAATCAACTTTATAAACAGACTATCCCCAATTATACAACATGAGAGATCATTCAATGAATGTAAAGTCAAGCTTCTAGATTTTTAAAAGGCAATTGGAAAAGCATACCCGATGGCCTTCTTCCTTCAGTTCATGATGAGCGTAGGGGATGACAGCCTCAGGGCATCTGTCCAGCAGCGAGTCTATGGCCCGCTCATGCTCCTTCAGGCGTGTGAGACAGAGGAGATGAATACTGAGGCCGGCACTAGTGTCCTCCGACAATGGTTCCAAGAAAGGCAAAATGGAAGCTACGTCAAATGAAGGACCACATATCAGAGACTATGGGCAGAAAAGTAAATGGGTTATGAAGATGGATTATACAAACATCTACAAAACTAACACAGCAGCCAATGAATTACACACAATTCTCAGGGTTGCTTAAACAGACACGGTCAAGAAAAGATGGCGCCCTCCAATGGTATGTCCAAGAACTATGTTTTGGCACATGTAGTAACTCCCTTAGCCAAGTCCTTGGGAGACTCCACCTACCACTTATAATCATGGAGTGGCCAAGAGCTCAAAGAGATTAAAATGTCATGCCAATCATCAAAAAGCTAGTATGTGTCAGAGGCAGGTAGCTCAGGCCTTCCTGATTCTAAGGCCAACTTTTATCCATATGTTTATTAGTTAATGCTGATACATTATTGTAGTACCATTTGAATCAAGCAAACTAAGGTTAAATAGTATTTAAAAATCACTAATCTAATGAATGCTAAAAAAAACAGGTTTCTTAAATGAAGAATGTGTTGAAGAGCAAGTTATTTAAAAAGAGGGCTGCTAAAATCCTAGATATTCAAATTAGTGTGTGCAATTTCTTGGGCATTTCACTGAGAATTAAATCAATTCAATAAACAGTTAATTCAGCAATTACTATGTGCAAAGTGCTGATCTGAACAGAAATGGAGATGCAGAGATATAAAGCTCCCTCATGGGGCTTACATTTTCCTGGAGCAAAAAAAGATAAGTAAATACAAAATCATCTGAAGAGGGAGGAAGCACTAACTCATAGGCAGGATGTGGCCCCTGAGATCAAGTTAAGGGGAAAGACAGGAAGGATGCTATGAGAGAAGGCACAGGAAGAAGGGCATTCCAAGGATCAAATACTACCAGAGCCAAAACAGGAGCTAGGATGACAAGTTACTGGGTTCTGACACCCAATCTCAATGATTAGTAGGTCCAGCACCAAGTACTTACCCAAGACTAGACCAAGAATTGTGGTGGATTTAAAGACAAAAGGGAAGCAGCCCCTGCCCTTAAGGTGCTCGTATTCTAATGGGGGGAATAACATGCACATACTGTGTACAAACTGGAAACTAAGTAGGTAGTAATGTGTTTAGAATTCAAAGCCTCAGACACTACCTGACTGTGTGACCCTGGGCATGTCACTTAACCTATATTTCAATTTCCTCATCTAGAAAATGGATAATAATAGCCCCTACCTTCCAAGGTTGTGAGACTCAAATGTGTAAAGTGCTTATTTCCAGCAAGCACTGTATAATGGTGGTAACCCATTTAGTCATTTTTTAAAATAAAGAGCAATGTTTCTTCTATAGACTTTGTCTCTATTTCACCTCTGACCATCAACAAAAGAAGTTTTTCTTGAAGGAACAGATTCTAATTTTTTTTCTTCTCTCTTTTAACATCATTCTACTTACAGGGTCTTCTCATACTCATAGGAGGATAAAGGATATGAAATATCTATTATTAATATTTGTGACAGTCTTTTCCCAGCTATCAACCATGGGACAACTTCAAGAGTAAGGTTAGTACCTAATACAGAATATTAGGAGGTTTCCTCTGAGAAATGAATCCCTATCTTTATCTACTCACCTGGCAGCATAAAATACAATGATTCCTCATTTACTTGGCACCTAATCCTGAGATCTGGGGTTGTTTGTTTTTTAAACTCTTAACTTCCAACTTAGAATCAATATTGTGTATTGGTACCAAGGCAGAAGAGTGGTCAGAGCTAGGGGATGGGAGTTCAGTGACTTGCCCAGCTAGGAAATGTCTGAGGCCAGATTTGAGCCCAGAAGCTCGTCTCTAGGCCTGACTCTCAATCCACCCAGCTGCACCTCCCAGACCTGTTTTAAGAAACATGTAGACAGCTTTGTGTCTGGACTTCCCTTTTGGCACAGCCCTTCCTGGAGGCCAGGGTGGGCTAGGTGGGTCCTTGAAAACATCTGGATAGAATGCTTTAGTTGCCAGCAAGCTAGCTTCACACCAAACCAAACCCCAATCAATAACCCCTCTGGATGTTAGGTCATTCAAACATAACACATTTCCCCTTCTGTGTCCTCCATGGTCACCCTCTCCATGATTTCTCCTCCTGGGGGCTCTGGTCCATCTCCTCACCCAGGTCTCCCACAGAAGATGTAACTGACAAGCCAGAGGTCACCTCAGGTCTCTTCCAAGTTCTCTCTCTGAGATCACTCACTCTATAGCCAAGCCCAGATTCTCTGTACCCTTCTAAGGCAATGTCCTTTATGCGATTTACTGCACGTGGATGATCACCAGAAACTGGCCACAGACCACTCTTTCACAGCCACACAGGCTTCCATGGGTTATCCCACAACTCTGATTTTTTAGAGTTGTGTCCAAAGATACATACCCATGTAGAACCAGGGGCGTGTTAATATTAAAAAGATGGGTTTGTGAGCCAAGGAACCACTTGGGATCATGAAAAGGAATAGTACTCTAAGTAAAAGAATAGTATTCTAAATAAAATCTTGCCCACTCTCTACCTGCCATTCAATTCTGGCCCAACTCATTGCCCATCCATACTGTAACTCAGATATACACTTATAAAGTGTCTATTATGTATATACAGATATCTAGCTATACACATACAAACATGCATTTATATTTGTTACTTTATGCATATATTTAAATGTATATATATGTATGCATTATATACTTGTGTACATAATTTATAAATTTAGTTTATATATTATATATATATTTTACATTTAATAGTTAATATATTGTATATTTATGTGTATATAGTTTTGTAGTTTATATATTTATATTTTTATAATTTACATATTCTATATTTACATATATACTTTCTGTTTTATATTATATATTCACATTTTATATATTATGCATTTATGCATATGATTTGTTATATTTATATACATAACTTATATTTTATAGTTCATATATTATATTTCCTATATAATTTATATTTTATAGCCTTGATAGTATATATTCACATATAGTTATACTTCATGTATGTGTATTATATATAACATTTATTTTATAATTTATATATTCTATATTTATGTATATAATTTCTATTTCTATAATTTGCCTATTCTATATTTGTGTATATAGATGTAAATTTACATCTTTGTATACATGTATTTATATGTATGCATATGATTAAGTATGTATATGTGTATATACATACATGTATACAGTGTACTCACAGATATATTTATAAAAATCAGGGTTTAAAGTGTCAAAATTAGTTTAAGGGAAATAAAACAAATGCCTAATCCAAGGGACTTGTAGCATTTTAAAAAATCTATACTTCTATTACCTTGTAGTCTAATATTGATATTCGATATATCATTCAAGCAACAGGCCAACTGACTGTACATTTCATTCTGGATGAAAGGCATTATTTAACTTGTAATGACTTCCTTTCCTCCCCTTGTATTATTAGATCAACCTCTGATGAACATTCACGGATAGCATTATAATGTGAAGTTTGATTTAATCAAGACCATGTCACCTGCCAATGGGCGCACTCAGAGGGCTTTTGTGTATATTAGGAGTCACTCTTCCAGTGGGACTTTGCCTATTCCAGATCATCTCCATGCTGTACCTCCACAATCCTCCACTCCAACCTTGCTACCACTCCAGCTCCTGCCACGGGCCTGGATCTCCTGGATGGTGAAATTTCTCCATATCTAGCCTGGCCCAGACCCGCTGCTCCACCCTCCAACCATGGATGGACCAAGCTGTGGCAGGTGCATGCCCTTCTGCCAACCCCAACCTCCTTTCCAACTCTAGCCTGGGGAAACAATGCCATCGTGCTTTCCAGTAGCAGGGGAAGTGTTTCTATGGCAAGCTCCATGAGGGCAGGAACACTTCTGCCTCTTTTTTTGCACCCCTGGCACTAAAACAGTCTCTGGCACATAGCAGGCACGTAAATATATATCAATGGAACTGAATTGAAAAAGTGTTTAAACACTCCAAATGTGGTGATTTCATGGTCATCAGCATTAAAACCATCCAGAAGATTGGAAGCTCTTGGAAGGCAGAGCTCATTTCTCATTTTGTCTATCTCTGGTCCCCAGCGAATTGCTTTACACAGAGTAAACAGTTAATGAATCTGTTAAATTTTCCACCCATTTGTTGCACTCCTGCTAGTTTTGGGATTAACGGTAGATTCTGATTTCTATGAGTGTTTATTTAAATACAAATAAACTTTCAAAGAAACCCTGAATGGACTAGTTGTTTCAATCTTACTTTCTCCAGAGGAAGGAAAGAGTGTTGGCAACAGCTGTTGGAGCTGATTAGATGTGTGAAGTATAGAAAAGCAAAAGTAATAAAAATAAATGATCGAATTAGGAAGGGCAAGCAGAAAAGTCGAACTATATTAGGCTGTTGGCCAGAGACTTCGGGCATAGAAAGTTATTCGCCATACAATGTACCTTCATAAGAAAATGAAACACTATAATTACCTGTAATTTAGAAAGGTCTTCTGCATAATTTTGATCATGTAAAGAGTCTGGTGATGTTAAGAAGGTAACCCAGGGGTAAATTAAGCCGTAATGACTACAGGAGTTTATCTGAAAAGGAAAATATAATTCCCATAAGGTAGGAAAAACAGCACTCAACAAAATGATTTTTATTCTGCGCTAACAAGCATTTTCTGCACATTTATGGTACTGTGCTACCTTGTAAAAGAATCCAACAGTATTCCCATTAAGCTAACATTTTCTTAGGTAACAATTAAAAACGTATTAGTTTTGTGGCTCAGAGCTGTCTTCCCTGCCAAGATGAGAGCACCTAGAGAACAGGAATGGGCTGAGGTTTTTTGTCTTAGTGTTCCAAGAGCTTGGGCTTGGCACAGTGTAGTTATTTAATAAATGTTCAACTGAGTTACTAATTAGCTAAATCCATTCCAAAGTCTTAATAGTAGTAACATTTTAAAAATATCAAATATCAATACAGATGTGTGTATCTGCATGAGTATGTCCGTGTGTGTGTGTGTGTGTGTGTGTGTGTGTGTGTGTGTAACACAAAGTTCTAGCCTAGGATGAGCACCCACAGCTTCCCAGTCATTTTACCAGGTCTTCTGGGTTTCTCAATGGTTTGGTGTCCGGGGACTGCCTCTGGGAGAGTCTCCAGATATACTGAGATAAAAGCTTGAAGAAAAGATTCTGGAGTACAATCTCGGGAAGGGATGCTACCAGCTGGGCTTCCCAGAAGTCGACCAAGAGCTGAGGAATAACATCTTCATCTTTGCCACAAAGCACCTTGAAAACATCACAATAAAGCCCGTCCCAAGCCCAAATAAACATATCAGTTTCATTTCTATAGGATTATAGCCCAGGTCCCCCCAAAGCACTCAAACCCCCCCCCCCATGCTGGGGAAAGGGAGTCCACATTAGAACCTGGGTCAAACAGAATCAAACTACTCCTGGGGAAATTCATGAATTCTTCTTGGGTGCAAGAGCCCCCTCAGTGGATATTTTTATTTTAAATGGCTTCTAGGAGAACTGGGGGTTTATGGAAGGTTTGCTTTTTTTCTCCCCAAGGCAGCAACAATGGCCTGGACTCTTGACAAGACACGTCTCCTTTCCCCATTTCCCAAAGTATGAACCTTGAAGAAGGCATCTGCTTCTTCCACTTCAATTTTGTTGTTTTTCTGCAAGCCCAAGATGGAGGCCACAAGCAATTCAGGCTGAGTCTCCTTGAGGTGAGCAGCAAGCTCCGTTGGCACAACCTGCCCCTTTTTCTGTTGCACCAACAGTCGGGGTTCCAGAATAAAGCCACACACCAACTTCATCTGCAGAGGAGAAATAAATCCAAGTCTGAAATACAAAGTCTACTATATTCAGGCTATCAAAACTCTAAAACACATTTTTCCCCCTTGAGCCTGCAGTTCGCTATCTAGCCTGAGCTGGAAGCGCAGCAGCCACTCATGGCCCTGACATCCATGCCAACGGACACAGAAGCTTTGACCTCCTCTGTTCCTGACTTGGGCAGATTTGCATCACAGAATACCTTATGTCCAGGGAGAGCCTTCTCTGATCTGTCCTCATCCACCCCTTCCCCTGCAGCTAAAAAAGTCTCTTCTTCCTCAAATTTCTTCTGGCATTTCTGTCTCCATCACATCCTACCTGGTGAGATGATGCCTATTACCATACATTCTGTCTTAACTACTTCTCCATCAAATAGATAATACATTCTATGAGGAAATAAGTTCATATCCTGACTACAACCTATAGTCCCATGTGGTATTGGATAAAAATAACGATAACAATAACTAATATTTCTATAAAAATTTAACATTTACCAATTTTTATACATTATTTTTAATGTACATTTAATATATTTTAGATACATTTTTATATATGCATTTTTAAATATATACCTTTCATATATACTATTTCATTTGGGCTTTATAGGAACCCTGCAAAGAACTCAAAGGTGTTGGTATTATTCACTAGTTTTACAGATGAGGGAATTCGGGCTCAGAGACTTTAAGTGATTTGCCAAGATCACACAGCTAAGTGTCAAAGGCAGATTCCTGAATACAAGTGCAGAACTCTGTCTATTATGCCCAGAAATCTAGTTATTATAAATCACAACTTAAAAACTATCTAAATCACTGAGCTTCTTTGGCCTCGTCTGTTTCCTCTGAAATGAGAGGATTAGACAAGATGACTTCTAAGCTCCCTTCTAGCGCGCGCGTGTGTGTGTGTGTGTGTGTGTGTGTGTGTGTGTGTGTGTGTGAATTTACATAAAAAAACAAGTAGGTGTTTATTGCTGGATCTGGATTCATGTGAATAATGACTCCTATGAGGTGGTGCTTGTATCAAATCTGCACCCTTCAAAGTTATGATTATGTCAAATACGGTAACTGGCTATGGCCCCACGGAAACAGGTAGGGCAAAGTCTATTAATGGGACCTCTTTAGAGGATTCATTATTTACAATCATCAAGGAGCGAGCTGGGAACACTTGTGGAGGTGGAGCCAACTCCTGTGTTAACAAGAGAGAATCACCTGGCCGTGCACCTTACCTCCGTATGGCATTTCATCTCTTTCTTGTACGTGTTCAGATCTCCTATTTTCAGAGCCACTGCTGCCTTGCTCAAGGCCACTAAGACAGAGGACATTCCGGCTGGATTTAGCTTTTTTAAATGCTTCATGGCAATTAAAGGATCCATATTCTTCATGCAAGGGCTGCAGAGAGCATGGGGCAGCTGTTTGGGCTCTGCAATACTGAATATCTGGATCACTTTTGTTGCTAATTCCTGGAGTGGATGGAAAGAAATAAAATGGCAGCCGTCAGCAAAGAAAGAAAGCCAGTGCCTAGATGGATATATATAATCTAAAATTAATAGTTATATCAATAAAT
Organism: Monodelphis domestica; assembly: GCF_027887165.1. Taxonomy (NCBI): domain Eukaryota; kingdom Metazoa; phylum Chordata; class Mammalia; order Didelphimorphia; family Didelphidae; genus Monodelphis; species Monodelphis domestica. The sequence goes on from NC_077234.1 coordinate 49,123,069, forward strand.
ATACATTTAGTAAGCACTTACTGTGTTTAAAGCAATCGATAAACTTCAGTGCTCACATAATTAGAGAAATCAATAAACATATATGTATTAAGTGCTTGCTATGTACCAGGTACTATGCTAGCTGCTAGGGACATAAATGCTGATCTGGTTGTCAAGAAGACTTGGGTTCAAATCCTGTCTATGATCTCTAGTGATGGGGAGACCAATGGCAAATCACTAAATCACTTAGTGCCTCAGGCATCAGTCATAAATGTTTATCACTGAAGGAGGTTCCATACTAAGAGTTCCCAACACTAATGAAAATCCAGGTCCATGATATTAAACACACACACATGAGTGTGTACACGGGTGTATGTCCATATGTGTGTGAATACATACTTATACAAACCAGAAATGTTTTTATGAAAATATATTTATTTGGGTCAAATCGTAAATATTTTAGTATCTCAGACTCTACGTGACATGGTCATAATCAATTATTGTCAGTTTTCTAAAAAGAATTCTAAATGAACAAATCCTAAGAAGCACATCGGGCCAGGACAGCAAAACATGGCTGCTTTTTATTGGAAGTCAGCCCCTTGTACAAGCTTATTGGAAAATATGGCAGTTTGGGAATGGTGTCAGAAGTCCTGGGTTCTGACTCTTGCACTGGCACTATCTATGAGATGATTGGAAAGTCACTAAACCAATCTGTGCCTCAGTTTCTATAGCCATAAATGAGGGGACTGGATTTAGGTGGTTACTAAGAGCCTTTCCACCATTATCATTCTATGATTACTAATGCAGGACAAAGAAGAATATTTTCTTTTCTCCCCCATCAAAAGCTAATATGATTCCAAAGGTAAAACAATTGGAATTTGGCTGAATTTTTTAAGGAAACACAAAAAAGGTGTTTTGAGGGGAATTTTGTTGTTCTTTTGGTCCAAACCGATGATTTCCTTGATATGAAGCGGTAAATTCCAATTTGGAACTTTTCTCCAAAATAATGCAGATCTATAATCATATGCTGATAGGTAATTGAAAGATTAACAGATTAAGTGACACATTATTATAGCTAATAGTGTTTCTGCTTCCAAAGTGCTTTCCTTGTTATGCCATTTGATCCTCACAACAATCCTGTGAGATAGGTGCTATTATTATCCCCCATTTTACTGATGAGGAAACTGAGGCAAAAGTTAAGTGACATGTCCAGGATCACATAGCTAGTAAGTGTTTAAGGCAGGATTGGAACTCGAGTCTTCCTGACTCCAAGGCCAGCATTCTATGTGCTGTACCACCTAGAATCCTAGGTGGAAACGGAGTATAAATATACTATAAATAAACAAACAGAAAATATATTTACTTCACTTAATTCTTCATCCACATTCTCATAAAGGGAATGGTTTATGTAGAAGAGTAAACCTCTCTCAGGGTTCTGTGATCCATCCTCTAAAACTGAGTCTATTCTGGTCAAAACATCAGTCATAGATAACCCAGACATCTTATAATAAGGCAGGGCCAGATGAGAATATTGGGTGTCAAGTCTAAATAAAAAAAAAAACATCATGAATGAATGAATAAGTAAATGAATAAAAGACATTAAATTCCTACCATCTTAGAAGTCTTAAGTCAAACAGTAATAAGGACACAGGTAGTCTATATTTTTTTCCTAGACTTTCAAAAATGCTTTTTTTTTTCACTCCAAACCTATTAGTTGATAATCGTTGAGCTTTTCAACATATTTCTGTAATGCCTAAGTTAAACATTTATTGCTTTGGATTTGCTCGTGTTTGAAATGCTAAAATTATATAATGGTTTGTGATTACAAAGATGCTAACAAAATAGCATGAAATGTGTGAACAAAAAAGTAGATGAATTGGCTGTATGACTAGAGCAAGGGACAGCCTATGTACATCAATGGTATTCTGGCTATGTCAAGAGAAAATGGGGAAGACCCCTGGTAGCATGGGTGGACTTTCTATAAAGAATTTATCAGTCATCCGATAAGAGTCTGGTAAGAGCCATATTGCCAGGACTTGTGCTAAGTGCTAGCAACAGGACTGCAATGAATGAAACAACCCTACTGGCAAGGGCCTTCCATTCTAATGGGGGAGATAACAGGTACACATATAAATACAAGTAGGAAAAAAATGCCATTTGGGAGTGAAAGGCACTATAAAAAGGAGAATGAGGAGAAACTTAGTTATCTTGGAAAGGTGGAAGTAAGAGAGAGCCAGTGCTAAAATACTGGAGGCAGGAGATGAAGTCTTGCATGCGATAAACAATAAGAAAAACATAAGTCTAGGAATGGGGAGTAATATATCATAAGGCTTAAAAACTGGGTGTGAGAAAGTTTGTGAAGGACTTTAAAGAGAGAAGTTTATACTTGACCTTAAGAGGTAATAGGGAGCAAGAGGAATGTACTGAGTAGGAGTCTTTGCTTAGGGAAAATCACTTCTGGGACAATTCTCACATCCAATTGGAAATTGGAGATGTTCAACTGACAACTGATGCCATGCAAAAGTTCAGGAAAGACAATGAGGCCAGATAGAAAGATGTGCATAGAATTGATAGTTAAACCCATGGAGGCAGATGAGGCATCCAGGTGAGATAGTGTAGACACAAGAGGGCCCAGGACAGAACTCTGGGGAAGATTCACACTTAGGGAGCATTATATGAATGATAAACCATCAAAGGAAACTGTGAAAGAGCAATCAGATAAGAGGAGAACAAGGAGAGGCAACTGTCATGGAGAAAGGGGTCAAACAGAGCAGAGAGGTCTAGAAGAATGAAGAATGAAAAAGATTTGACAATTCAGAACAGTGGTACTAGAGAACAATTTCAATTGAGTGGTGAAGTTACAGAAACCAAATTATAAAGGTTTGAAGAGCGAGAGGAGACTAGAAACCAGTGGAGACAAGTTTGGTTCAGAAAGAAAGAAATATAGGACAATAACTTATGGGGACAGTGAAATATTGTGGATATTTATTGATGTTGTTGAGGAGGATGCTGTGGAGAAATACTTTGTTGATGTTCACAAAAGTTTCTTTCAGCTATCCCCTCAGAAGGAAAGCTAGGAATGACTTAAGCTTCTTAGAGACTAAATATTTATACAAAAGTTATTTATTTATATTTAACAATATGAATATAAGGATTAGTAATAAGGAAAGCCTTAACACTAAAGGGGAACTAACTTTTCATCCACCTTCTATGTTTGCCTCATGGCAAACTCTTGTCTTCCAGCTACTCTGAACATACCTAGCATTTACTAAAAAAACCCAAAATACTATCTGACTACAATCTAACTATAATCCTTATTAAAATTAACTTATTATTAAAGATGTCTCCAACTAAAACCCAAGTCAGTCAGCCTAATATGGCACTAGCTGGCTGATCAAAGGGTAACCCTGAGATGGTCCAGAGTCCAGGCAAACAGGCCTTTGATCTTTCTTTTCTCAAAACCATTCTTCACCAAAGCAGATCTTCCAACTTCTTTCTCCAAGATGAATTCTCACAATAAATAGGGAATGAAAACCTCTTCAGTTGCTTTAGAGTTCTTTCCTCTACATACAGCAAAGAGCAAGGTATGGGATGTCTGTCTTCACCAGAAGCCAGAGAGAGTCTCTCTAACTGAATGAAGCCAGTGAGTGTCAGTTAACTCTCAACTCAGTCACCAACTGTCAGAATTTTATCTGCTTCTCATCCTTTCAAATTCTTATCTCAAGCACAGCACTCTGCCTTGCCTGCATCCTCAGAAAACCCTTTTTTAAAGTTCTTATCTTATCTATACCTAATCAATAGATTTCCTAATTCTTTACTATAACAGTAAAGTCTAGTGAACGGGTTTTTAATGAATTGGGGAGGCTTGGGCATGGTGAAGGCATTAAAAAGAGAGAGGAGATGGTGGAGGGTGCAATCCGTTGGAGATAAGAAAGTGAGATCAAGAAATCAGGTAGAGGTTTGTCTTGGCAAGGGAAGGGCCACCTCATTGTCAAAGACAAAGAGAAAAGAGATGTGATATCAAAGGGTTTTGAAATGAAGAGATGAGGGCAAGAAGAGAGTTCATGTTGAATGACCTCCAATTACTCAGTAAATTAAGAGGTGAGGTCCTTAGCTGAGTAAGGGGAGGGACAGGAGACATGGGAAGATTTGAGGACTGAAGAGAGGATTTGGAATAGCTTTTATGGGGATTAAGACAGAAAATCAATTAAGAAGGAATGAAACCACAGTCTTCCTGCAATTAAGGCTCAGCTGAAGTTGTAAAAATTGACTAATAAGAATCGTTAACATGAATTTATAATGTTCTCATGTAACATAATATGTGCCCTCCTTCAGTGAACGGGAGAAAGCTGACAGTGAGTCATTGAAGGCTGAGATTTGACTAGCGATGTGGGGCAAAATGATAAGAAGGGGAGGGATCTGAGAGTGGAGTTGAATTGACTGATTATAAGACCATGATCAGAAAGGGAGCAAAGTGAAGTCAGAGCTGGAGTATGTGGTCTGAGATACACTATGGGGTACAAGGATCAGTGGTCCTGATGAGACTTAAGAACAGATTTAATGGTCACTAGAAGAGATGGAATGATAAGAGGCTGGGGAAAGAATGCCAGTTTTTTATTAATGACTTGTGAGAAACAGTGAGATCCCAGGTGGGACAATCCCTGCATTTGGCTGAGATTGGAGAGAAGCAATAATAATATCTGAGAAAACTAAGGGATGATGAGATAAGGAAGTCTGGACCATTAATATAGATGCTAAAGTCTCCTAGTACAAGATCAGGTATAACAAGTAGAAGATCAGAGAAGAAAAGTCAGCAGTTAAGCAAGATGCTCAACTCTTTGGGAAAGAGTAGTGCGTGACATGGGGGGCCAATACACAACAGCCTCCATGAAATGGGTAGAAAATGTTAACTGAATGAAATTCAAAGGAAGAAAACTTATGGTAGGCCATGGGCACACAAGATGGCAGGCATGGATGGGTTGTGGTTTGTATTGCTGGAGGGAATGCCATGCAGATGAAAACATAGGTACATGAGACTATAATGAGATCACTTTCTGAATGTGGCTTATCTTCCTTAAGTACCTATCTGACTTCCTAGTCTGTGTGACCCTGGGCAAGTCACTTAATACCCATTGCCTAGCCCCTTCTACTTTCCTACCTTAGAACCAATACACAGCATTGATTCTAAGAGGGAAGAAGAGTGCATATCTGATTATCTCTCTTCTACTTAATAAATTAAACTGGCTCCCCAGAATCAAATATAAACTCTTTTGTTTAGCTTTTAAAGCCCTTCATAATCTGGCCCCAACCTATCTTTCCAGCCTCTTTATATATTATTCCTCCTACCACACTCTGTGCCTCAAACTGGTCTTCTGTTCCCCACACATGGCAACTCTTCTCACATTTCTGTTCCTGTGCTCTGGTCCCCCTGCCTGGATGGCTCTTCTTCCTCCTCACTCCATTTCATAGAATCCCTCTCTTCCTTCTGGATGCATCTCAAGTGTTATTTTGTACATGCAGCCTCTCCTGTATACTTCATATCTATTCCTATTTATTCCATATATGTTATCCAACATGTACTTGTTATCTCCCCAATTAGATAATAAACTCTCCTAAAGGAAGAATTGTTTCATATGTTGTACTAGGTACCCCCAGGGCCCATTATAGCACCTTCTAATTGGTAGGAACTTAATCAATACTTGTTATCTAATTCAGTCTTATCATGTCACATGAGGTATAAAAACCACCATAAATACAAAAGGAGAAGCCTACTATATGGTGATTAAAGTAGGTATGAGTCCTGCCCCCAATTACTGTATGATGTTGTAATTATATCCATTTGATCTCATTTCAGGCCACCATATTGAGTGTCCCAATGGCTTTCCTCTATTGCTCCTGCTGTCTTGTCTTGTTTTGGTTTGGTTTGGGGGATCGGTGGAGAGAGAAGGGAGTCTACCCCTTGTCTAAATCTCAAAGCCCATGGGTATTACCAGAAAAACTTGAATATACCCTTCCTTTGCCCAGATGCTTTCCCACTAGCTCCAAAGCCCAAAGTCTCCTTGGCAGTAAGGAAATCCCTTGCTTACTCCAAGAGTTCCAAGACAGCATCTTCCTGCCATAAACCACCAACCTGCTATAACAGTCTCCAAGGTGCCCACAGCTTTCTCTGAAAGCTTCTAAGAGTTCCTCTTTCTCTCCAGGTTCAGTGAGGCAGGGATCCATCAGAGCGGCTCTCACTAATAGGTGGGCCTCACTGAGGAGATGGATGCAGCTCTGAGTTCTCACATTCTTGTAGGTCTTACTGTAGTCTACCTAGAACAGGGGGACAGGTGGCTCATGATGGCTACTGGGAAAGGCCGATCCTCTTCAAAGGGGTCCAAGATAAGAGAGACTAAATTTCTCAATCAATTAATATTTAATTTTTAAATATACAGGAAAATATCACTAATCCAAATTCTCTTAATTATGAATTTGTAGTAAAAGGCTATTGTATTAGTAGGATTTAGCTGTCTACTTAATGAGGTTAATTTTATTCATGATGAGACAGAGTAATGTTCTCCTTTAATTGAATAACAATTAATTACTACTATAAATTCTTATTTCATGAAATTTTCAATTATCTTTTCAGAGAAGCAGAGGAAGATATAAAATAATGCAAAATGAAGTAAACAGAACTAATGAAAAACCACATACAATGAGTCTGACAATGTTTATGGAAAGAACCAATAAAAAGGGGGGAAATGTATTCTGGGTAATTGTAATAATTGAACTGAGCTCCGATTTAGAAATATGAGAATATACATCCATTACTTTTTTTACCCCCAAAATATGGGGGACTAAGTATAGAATTCTATATATCCTGTCATACTTAGTTGGTGAATTTGATAGTTTTGCTGAATTGCTTTTTAAAAATCCTTTTTATTCTGCTATAAAGGATTATAACAAAAGATAAAATGCAGGGGATTAAGAGGGATTTAAAATGTAATCTCCTTAGAAGGGATTATAAGAAAGAATAAAAAAGAGGAGGAAAGATTTACAGAGAAACTAAAGTGCCATAAAAACAAAAGATATCATTAATTCATTGATTTTTAAAAGGAAGAAACGCATTCATTCTAATAGTCCTAAACTCTAGCAATGAAAATGATTGAAGTTTTCAGCAGTCAAATAAAATTCCAGTTTTCAATGTCAAATGAGTATGAGAAGAAAGATTGTTGAAATTTTCGTATACTTTATGAACACAATTCATAAAATGATTTTATACATCAACAAATAATGGGTTAATTATAATAATACTCATCCATTTATTTAAATGAGTCAATTTAAAGAAGAAAATGGCAGTCATTCACTTGAAAGCAATAACATTTCAATTCTTTTAAAATTATTCTATATTTAGTATTTTTTATTCAGAATGGTCTTCCCCTTCCATTAGTACCAAATTATCTAAGTTGTGCCATTTATATTTATAAACATCTCCCCAAAGCTACGTACAAGCTTCATATACAGAACTGAGAAAAACAGGAAAGTTTTTCACTACTTTCTAAAAGTGAACCCAAAAGATTATCACGTCCTATCAGGCTACCATCTTGGATAGAGTTCCCATATTTCTATTTGGGAGCTAATGAGACACAAAAGGTGAAACTATCAAATGTTGAAATGCCATAGCCAAGGTAGCACATGGTAAGACAACCAGACCTGGAATTGGGAAGGCTTTGGTTCAAATCCAGCTTCAAGCACTTCCTAGCTATGTGACCCTGGGCTAGTCACTTAACCCCAAATTGCCTAGCCCTTGTCACTCTTTTGTCTTGGAACCCATATACATTCTGAGATTCTGCAACAGAAGAGAAGGGTTTTAAAAGAAAAGGAAAAAAATCCATGATTCCATTTGTCGATGAATGGTGCTCAGGGAGGGGTAGTGTCTCTGGTATGGAGGGCTTGTCGTGCCCTGCTAGGGCAGCTCTCCAGCCTCTGACCCCCACTTGACACCCAGCTCTCACTTGTGGCTCCCAGTAGCTGTTAGCATGCGGCAACGGCCACACCCCGGGCAACGGCTTTGACAGGCCAACTAAACCTTGTGAGGGTAGCCATCGGGTCATCGACCCCTGGTGAACCAGGGCTTTGCTCACCCAGCATGTGAAGACTGCTTTGGCGGAACAGGCGGAAGAAACCAATAAGAAGGTTCAACGGCTGAGATGGAGATGCAGCAAAGCACTGTGGAGTGCTTAGGGCGTGTTGGAGCACAAAGGACAACACGGCCATCCAATGCAGCTGAGGAAGTCTCCAGGTGTAACGACTTTTCGTGCTAATGGACCCAGGCTTCCAACGCCGAGAGAGTGGGACTGTCTCTGTGCATCGACTTTTCCACTTAAATCTCCTTCACGCACAAGCATCTTTGTGCACACTCATCTATCCTAACCCCATCCACCCTCTTCAAGACCTGTGGTGATGGGGTAGTGGCGACGCAACAGGTGGAGGTAACCACTGGCAGTTGTAGTCACGATCCTGCATGTAGGCGGCCCACGGACCAGTGGTCGCTCGGCCCTGTGGGCAGCAGGGACGTTCGGCAGCATCCTGGGTGACTGAGCAGCCCTCTCTAGAACAGTACTGCTCACCCTAATCAAGGAAGGGGACTAGAAAAGGTGTCCCAAACATTGCCTGCCCTACAAACACCCGGTCAGCACACCGAGACTGGTGGGTCATCCCTTTAAGTGGTCGAAATCAAAAGAAACAAAATACAAAGAAACTCCTACTAGGAGCATGGAACATCAGGACATTACTTGATAGAGAGAATACCCCAAGACCGGAGAGCAGAACAGCTCTAATCAGTAAAGAACTGGCGCGATATAACATCGACATCGCAGCCTTAAGCGAAACACACTTACCAGAAGAGGGATCACTCAGCGAACCCACCACTGGATACACCTTCTTCTGGAAATGAGCCTCAAATGAAGACAGAATCCATGGTGTTGGCCTGGCTATCAAGACCAGTTTGTTCAAACAGCTGCCAGACTTGCCTGTGGGCATCAGCGAGAGGCTCATGAAGATCCGTTTGCCTCTCAGCAAAGACCGGTATGCCACAATCATCAGTGCATATGCCCCAACACTGAACAGCACAGAGGAGACCATCGAGCAGTTCTACTCTGACCTGAGTGCCGTCCTGCACTCAGTGCCCACCAATGACAAGCTGATACTACTGGGAGACTTCAACACCCGCGTTGGCCAGGACCATGAAAGATGGAAAGGAGTGCTCGGCAAACACGGCATGGGCAAAATGAACAACAACGGCCTACTGCTACTCAGCAAATGCTCAGAGTTCAAACTCACCATCACAAACATTGTGTTCAGAATGGTGAACAAATATAAAACAACATGGATGCACCCACGATCAAAACAGTGGCATCTCATTGATTACATCATTATAAGCCGGCAAGACATCCAGGATGTAAAGATCACCAGAGCCATGAGAGGAGCTGAATGCTGGACAGACCACCAATTGGTTAGAGTGACTCTTCAAATGTGCATTGCGCCTCGCCATCCAAAACGTGCCCAGACAGTTCGTGCATTTTACAACATGAGTCATCTTAGAGATCCATCTTATTTGCAAACATTCCAGTCCTGCCTGGACGACAAGTTGTCTGCCAAGGGACCACTCACTGGAAGCTCAACCGAGAAATGGAACCAGTTCAGAGATGCAGTGAAGGAAACATCAAAGGCAGTCCTAGGCCCCAAACAACGCAACCACCAGAACTGGTTCGATGAGAACAACACTGCTATTAAAGACCTATTGAGCAAAAAGAACAAAGCCTTTATGGAGTGGCAAAATAACCCAAACTCTGCTCCTAAAAAGGACAGATTCAAGTCTCTCCAAGCCATGGCGCAGCATGAGATCAGGAAGATGCAAGACCGATGGTGGGGAAAAAAAGGCAGAAGAAATCCAGCGTTTTGCTGATATGAAAAACTACAAACGATTTTTCAGTGCCCTCAAGACTGTCTATGGGCCATTAAAACCCACCACCACTCCCTTGCTATCCTCTGATGGTGACACTCTCATAAAAGATAAACAAGGCATCAGCAACAAGTGGAAAGAACACTTCAGTCAGCTTCTCAACCAACCCTCTTCAGTCGACCAAAGCGCCCTTGACCAGATCCCCCAAAACCGCACCACTGAACAACTTGAGTCCCTCCTTCAATAGAGGAAGTCCAAAAAGCCATTAAACAAATGAGTGCAGGCAAGGCACCCAGTAAAGAAGGGATCCCAACCGAGGTGTACAAGGCCTTAAATGGAAAGGCACTCCAGGCATTCTACATAATGCTAACCAGCATATGGGAAGAGGAAAACATGCCCCCAGAACTCAGAGATGCCTCCATCATAGCCCTATACAAGAACAAAGGCGCACTAGCAGCCTGTGACAACTACAGAGGCATCCCACTACTCTCCACTGCTGGAAAGATCCTCGCCCGTGTTATACTCAACAGACTCCTGTCATCTGTTTCAGAGCAGAACCTGTCTGAATCACAATGTGGCTTCCGACCAGATCGCAGCACCATTGACATGGTCTTCACAGTGAGGCAAATGCAGGAAAAATGCCTTGAGCAGAACCTAAGTCTCTACATTGTCTTCACAGACCTGACAAAGGCATTCGACACAGTGAACAGGGACGCATTGTGGGTGATCCTTAGCAAGCTCGGTTGCCCAGCAAAATTCGTCAAACTGATCCAGCTCTTTCATGTCGACATGACAGGGGAAGTCCTATCTGGTGGAAAGACTTCTGGTCACTTCAACATCTCCAATGGTGTGAAACAAGGCTGTGTCCTCATTCTGGTACTATTCAACCTATTTTTCACCCAAGTATTACGACATGCTGTGATGGATTTAGACCTGGGCGTCTACATCAAATACCAGCTGGATGGCTCACTATTCGACCTTCACCGCCTGACTGCAAAAACAAAGACAACAGAGACTCATCCTGGAAGCTCTCTTCGCAGATGACTGTGCTCTCATGGCCCACCAAGAAAATCATCTTCAAACCATTGTGGACAGGTTCTCCACCACAACAAAACTGTTTGGCCTGACTATCAGCCTCAGCAAAACAGAGGTGCTGTTCCAACCTGCACCAGGGAGGCCAATGAACCAGCCGTGCATGACAATCGACGGCATGCAGATTTCTAACGTCAACACTTTCAAGTACCTGGGCAGCACCATTGCCAACGACGGGTCCCTAGACCACGAGATTAATGCCAGGATCCAAAAGGCCAGCCAGCACTCGGGCAGCTGCGCTGCAAAGTCCTCCAACACAGAGGTGTAAGCACTGCAATGAAGCTCAAAGTGTATAACGCAGTGGTCCTGAGCTTGCTCCTGTATGGTTGTTGAGACATGGACACTGTACCAGAAGCACATGAAACAGCTGGAGCAATTCCACCAACACTCTCTCCGGTCAATCATGAGGATCCGATGGCAGGACCGAATCACCAATCAGGAAGTCCTCGACAGAGCCAACTCCACCAGCATCGAAGTCATGGTCCTCAAAACCCAGCTACGATGGTCTGGACATGTCATCCACATGGACCCACAGCGAATACCAAGACAGGTATTCTATGGTTAACTATCAGCTGGACTCAGGAAATAAGGTCAACCAAAGAAAAGATTCAAGGATCAGCTAAAGTCAAACTTGAAGTGGGCTGGCATTACACCAAAGCAACTAGAACTCACTGCCTCTGACAGAAGGAGCTGGCAAACCCACATTCACCATGCCACCGCCACCTTTGAAGATGAATGACGTCGACATCTTGCCGCTGCATGTGAACGCCGACACCAGGCCACAACCGTACCTCCCGTAACAACTGGCGTCCCATGCCTCATGTGCCACAAACTTTGTGCCTCAGTCTTTGAACTTCAAAGCCACATGAGGATACATCAATAGATGATAATGCACAAAGACAATCATCATTCTTGGTCACCGAGAGACTACCACCAACCTTTGTACTTCTTAGAGGGAGAAGTGGCCAGTCTAGGTTTGGTCCCTCCATAGTTGGGTGTGAGCTTAGTGTTTTCCTTCAGAAAAAAAGGACCATAGGCTATAAGAGCCAAGAGAGAACTCCAGAATTCAAAATCTTATTTTATTTGAAGAATAAAAGGATTGTCCTAGGGAGTTAGTATTCAGGAGACAAGGTGGTATAATGGAAAAAGCAATGCACTTGAGAATCATAAAGCTTTGAGATCAAATCCTGACTCTTATCATTTACTATCAATATGAACATGGGCAGCACATTTTCCTAAATTTCCTGTTGGGTCTTCATCTGCAAATGAGAAGGTTGGAGGCTTATACTGGGGCATGGTTGTTTAACCTTTTTTTTTTCTTTTGTGGGGCTTGAGAGTCTGGTAAAGTCAAAGGACTCTTTTCAGTTTTAAAATGCACAAAATAAAATTCAGAGGATTAAAAAGAAACCAGTTATAATGAAATATAGTTGACAAAATATTTTTAAAAACAAATTCATTGGACCCCCAAGGTTGAGAACCCCAGGACTAGATAAACTCTTAACATTCAGAATGAAAAAGAATTTATTAAGTGATTACTATGTACCAAGTACAAAGCATCTACGATTATGATTCTGGTGCCATACTATGGCTCTGTTATGGGAAGGAATAGAAAATGAATGTTTCTAGGACAATAAGAAGAAGAATGATTAATTATACAGTGTATTGTATTCTGCTTGAAATATAATACGAATACTACAAATAGTAATAATAGCTAGCATAATACAGCTCTTTACTATTTACAGAGTACTTCATACATATCTCGTTTTATCCTCGCAACAACTCTGGGAGAGAGGTGCTACAGCTATTATCCCCATTTTATGGGATGAGGAAACTCAGAATGTATATGGGTTACAAGACAGAAGAGCAATAAGGGGTAGGAAATGGGGGTTAAGCAATTTGCCCAGGGTCCCACATCTCTGGACATCCCATCTCCAGGCCTGGCTCTCTATCCACTGAACAACCTGGCCAACCCCCAGAACAGTGTTTATGAAGGCTTCCTAAGAGACAGGAAGAGGAGGAAACATAAAGGAAGAAAGAAGACGGCTGTCCTACCTTTAGGGAAACTACTGTCAGAGAGATGGGCATCTCATAAAAACCTGAGGCAGGCTGGCTGTGGCATTTCAATAGGCAAATGGACACTATTACCAATGAGAACCTGTAGCCCCAAATATACCATTTCTTTGTAGAGTTGCACCGTTGAAATTGTATCCACGATATATAAATTCCACCCAGCTTCCACCGCAGTAGACGCCTTGAGTTGAGCGCTGACATCTTTTCTGGAGCTGAAAGCAAATCACCAGATTTACATGGATGCCAAATACTTCACTCTTACAAATGGCTTTAAAATAAATTCCTTTCAATAAGTTTAGCAATAATTTACAGAGCCTAATAATTTTTTTTGGGGGGGAGGGGGTAAATGAGTGAATTCTCTATTTTAAGTTGGGGTTGGGCTCTGCTATTGTAGATTAGTGTTGGATTTGCTTGTTCTCAGGAAGAACTGCTATGACCATTCCTAGCTGTGTGACCTTGGGTAAATCACTGAGCCTCATCTGTAACATGGGAATGATAACCACAAGGCTTTGAGAAAATTCTAAATGAGAGGCCAATAACATTTTATTTAAAAAAAAATAACAGCCACTCTCTTTCACAGAGTTGTGGTAAGGAAAAAAAGAGGTAACATAAGTGAAGTGCGTACATCATTATCCTTATTATATACTACAATAAAACCCAATTGGCCTTCTCTCTGCTCCTCATACAGAACTCTGAATTCCTGTTCCTTATCTTTGTTCTAGCAGTCCCCCATGCTTGGAACATACTCCTTCCTGACCTCATCCCCTAGCATTCCTTTCTCCCTTCAAGCATGAAGCCTTTCCTGGCCCCAAGCACTGCTCCCTTATATTTATTTTGTATTTTTCCCTATTTATTTGGCATAACTTTGAGGCTAATATTTTGTCTCAGTTGATAAAACCACCAATTAGTCAATAAACTTTTATGTGCTTACTATGTGTTAAGGGCTGATGGAAAACAAATTCCTTGAGAACAGGGTTTTATTTCAATGCCTGGCACATAGTAGGCATTTAATAAATGCTTAGTGATTGCTTCCAGCATTCTGTAGTTCCCCAGTTAAACCATTTATTTCTCATTTCTCTTAGAAGGGCAAGTAAGTGATTTTTTTTTCACATTCTAAAACTGGCGACATGCATAGGACTCAGTTCCTCTCTTGATACTAAAACTAGAAAGCTTCAAAAGCCAGAAGTGTGAAGATAAACAGCTATAGAGGTAGCAAACGCTTGGATGCATTTTTTTTCAGCTACTTAAGTATCTGAAATCTTTTAAAAAATAGAATGCTAGGTAGTGTTCTATCTTTAGTCTGTATATTTCTGCCCCAAACTTCGATATTTCAATATATTTCTGCCCCAAATTGTGCATGCATCTATAGTGTTCCATTTAAGATAAAAGTAATGTATAAAATATACAAGCCATAGATACGTACTTGATTGCAAGCTGTTCTCTGAATTAGAATCTGAGCTCTGTAAATGCAGGAATTATTTCTGCCTTTCTGTCCTTAGCACTAAGCACATTGCCCGGCATATAATAAGTAAGTGGTTAATAAATGCCTGCTGATTTGACTTGAATATGAAGTTTCTCTAGGTCATTAAGCTTTGACAGATACCTGAATATTTTGATCCGAGATCCATAAATGGGTTTAGGAACAGGACTATGTAGTCACAATTTCTTTTTAAATACGGAGAAAAAATCTTTGGACTGAAAAGAAAAACAGCTCAATAAATCCAGACATTGATTAAGTACCTACTTTAGGGAGTGTGTGCTGGGTGCTTGAGGGCATAAACATAAAGTGGTCTCTACTGGCATGGAGCTGGAATGTCAAACAAGAAAATGGTAATCAGTAAACTTTAGATTCTCTCTTCTTCCTTATTTGTTGCACAAAAGATGTCAAGGTGCCCTAACTTTTAAACATTAAAAGCACAGATTTGCACCAGTGCATTCTTGTCCAGGATTCACTTCCCTCTTAGAGTTGAGAGAAAATCTCAATAGAATTTTTTTTCTTCTTTCCTTCTGCTTTTTCCTTCCTCTACATAAAAAGTACTCTCCAAAGTTATTTAGTTAATTCTGTATTCTATAAAAATATATCTGATCATTTAAACCTAAAGTAAAAGAAAAAAACTCCAAAGAATATAATTGGCATTTTTTCAAAGAAATCAAAGAGGAAAATATCAACCATATTTCCATTACAGTTTCTTTGAAAGGATTATGAGGATGATTCCAAAGGACTCAGGATGAATTATACCATCCAGGGTCCTGACAAAGAGGGCATGGGTTTGAGGTGTAGAATGAGACATACATTTTGGGGTCATGGCCAATGTGGCAATTTGTTTTTCTTGATTATGTATATTCATTACAAATTTTTTTCTTTTTTTCTTTTTTTTTCAGTGAAGGTGGGTTAGTTAAAAGAAAAAAAACATTTTTGTAAATTGAAAAAAATTAAATAAATAAAAACAAATGCTAAAAAATTATAGGTTTCTATTTATTTGTGTTTACTAGGAATTATGAAGGGAAAATGAAGTAACCAAAAACTGAAGGCCTAATAAAGGAGACGGGTTGGTCAATGTTGTGAAAACAAGAAAACTGAGAGAAAAAGAACTTGTGCTCCATTGGGATCCTATAGTATCAAGATGCCAGAGAAAACAAGGAAAATTGCAGACGGTCAGATGCCTCAAAGCTGAAAGAAACTTCAGAGGCCATCTAATGCCTCTAATAATATAGATGGGGAAAATAAGGTTCAGATGACTTGCCCAAGGTCACAACTGTGATTCAAATCCGGCACATCTTCCCCAAGTCCCACCACTCTTTTCATCTTGCATAAAGGAGAATTGCTGAGGATAAGCAGGTGTGGATGGTAAGATGGATAAGACAAACAACTGGAGGGAGTACCCACATCTGAGAGATCACAGACCCAGCTGGCTATTTAGGGAATTATACTTACAGCAGCCTTTTGGATGACTTTCTTCTATCTGGGGTATCTTCAGAACCTGCTTTAGTCAACAGGATAATATGATTTTTAAAGTGACATATTGCTTTCAGTCCTATGAAAAGCTGCATTCTTAAGGCACAGATATCCAAACTAACAGGTGGACAAGCCTATAAAAGAAAAAAGAACCATTAGAAATTGGAAACAGCGGCCTTGTGCCTGAGTCTTTACAGATTGGTCTGGGCTGTTATTTAGATAAATATCTGCCCTTTTCTAAAAAAAAAAAACCAAAACCCCAACATCATTGATATGTGACTTCTGGTCTTCCCAGTTTGCTGTATTTATTAAAGGGAGGAGAAAGAGGGGAAGGTAACCCACGAGAAGCCCACCCTGACTGGGGGTAGTCCCCACAGACTAGGAGATGAAAGTGACTTAGATTGACTTTTTTAAAAACCCTTAGCTTCCATCTTAGAATTAATAATGTGTATTTTTGATTTCTGAAAGGTGTTTACAGCCAACATTCTAGGAAAACTAGCCTCCAGAGCATTCCGAGGTCATGTTTGACCCATTTTCTATCCAGAATATCGATACTATGAAATTCAAAATGGCATCAAATAGCAGCTTTGACACCATAAAAGGATTCCTCTGGGGAAGGAGGGAGGAAGAAGAGGAATAAGCCACGCAACAGAAAAAAAAAACAACACTGCTATATAACTCAAAAGTTCATGACCAACACTCACATGACTACCTTGTATCGTTTTTAAAACACGGCATTTTTATCACGGGATTTGAATGATTATTCTGCACTCGGGAGGCCCGTGATGGATGCAAGGTCAGAAAATATAAAAGCTTTCTGTCTTGGAACACCACAGAGAGTTCTTGTGGTCAAAAACCTTTTAAAGTTTGCTCTTGTCTTGTCTCAGTATAGATGGCATATCCATTTAGTACAGCCATTAGGATTTTCTGGCAGACCTCTGGAAATGCTAAGAGAGCTGGGAGGCTTCTCAGATGACCAGAATATTAACGTTTCAGGTATTTCCACATCATAGTGGGCAAATTAAATCACCACTAAAGTGCTTTCCTTATTTTTATGCTCTTGGAAATATTGATTTCGTTTCTTTAGGCTAATTAACCCAACCAATTATGATATGCCTCTTCTGAAATATTATCATGTGCTCTATTTGTGAGATCCCGCTTGTTAAAGAAGCTCTTTGCAGAAATACAGCATGCCAATTCCCGTAATTGACCTTAAAAAAAAAAATACACTACAGAGGAAACCAAAAGGCCAACTTGGGTTCGGCAAATAAATGGGGAAAATAAAAATATCACCCTAAAAACACAAGCTATGAATGCTCTAAAGCTTCTATTTTGAATGTTCTAGTTTACAAAATTAATCATTCCTTAGCAAGCTACCATTTGCCACATTTAGTTGCAATAGCAAATGTTTCACACCGTGAAAAGCACTATTACGTAGAAATTAGAACCACAGTGAGCCACGAGGAAACCATGGCACTGCAGATAAAAAGCTGGTCTTGGAGCCGGGAAGACCACGCTGCAAATCCTGCCTCTGATGCTTCCTACATAACAATAACGATAACGGCCTGTAAAATGCTGTTTCACCAACCGTAGAGCTATAGAAGTGCTAGTTATTATTAAAATAGACATCTTCTATTGACTGTGAAATTATTCTAACCTTGAGGGTGGTATCCACATAGGGGTCTGCATCCCTTGCAGCTGCTGCACTGCATCGGACTGTGAAACACTGTAAGTTGTTACTAAGGAAAAGTAGAGAAAAGGTCCTTTTTTAAAAAGAAAAAAAATCATCATCATCTTTATTTATATTAACATTTTTAAAAATCCTTACCTTCTCAAATCTAAGGGCTAAGCAATCAGGATTAAGTGATTTGCCCAAAGTTAACACAACTAGGAAGTGTCTGAGGTCACATTTGAACCCGGGTCTTGACTCTGGGTCGGGGTGCTCTACACGGTTCTACTTAGCTGCTCTGTTAACTTTTTTTTTTTAATTTTGAGTTCCAAATTCTCTGCCTCCAGCCGCTCTACTCCTCCACTGTTCTCAGCAATATGTGATCAATTATACATGTAAAGGAGGACAACTATGTGGCTAGAGATGGAAGATCTTAAGTTCAAAATCTGGCTGTATGACCTTGGAGAAGTCACTGACCCTCCATCAATTGGTCCTGACTGTTCTTTGGCTTTTTATAAAGCAGTACTGATTCTAAAAGGAAAAGGAAGGGCTTAAAAAAAGAAGAAAAAAACATTCTAATGGTTCTACACAAAAGGGAGGGGGGTCAAAACTCCTAAAATAACCCAATATTTCCAACTCCTGTGATTAAAGGAACCAAATCAAATTCCTGAACTTCATTTAAATGTAAATCTCGGGGGAAAGTTGTATCTTTAAGGAAAGATCAGTATGGTACGTATGGTAAGAACTATATTAGATTGGGAGTTATTACCAAGTAGCAATCAGCTTTAGACCTCACTCTGACACTAAGTACAAACTCTTCGGGAAGCCACTTTGTGACTCTTACATATGATAAAAGAGGATCGGGTTGTAGCTCTAAACTCCCTACAAGTTCTTAGCAGATAAAAGCATCTGAACCATTTTCAATTTGCATTGAATACCGAAAGCAAAAGCTAAATAGAGTAACAGAACTGTCAGTCACTAAAAGCAGAGCAAACCACAATGGGGGAAAAAAACCACCTTTAAAAAGCCATTTAAATGGATACCAAATCTATCAAATCAAGCTTCTGATGAGCGAGTCACTGGACACCATAGTGTGCTATAGCCATTAATGAAGGGGCAAATGATAAGAAAAAAAATGAAAATGTAATTTATCTACATTCTATCTAAATTTTACATTTAACTTAAAGGATCAACCTCCAAAAGAGAATGGGGAAAAAAAGGGGTTATCACAGAAAAGTCTAGAAGAGTGGTTCTTAAGAATTTAGAACATGAAGTCCCCTTTCTAACATCAAAAGTTTGTGCAATGGGGGCAGTTAGGTGGGTCAGGGAATCCTGGGTTTAAATCTAAATTCAGATGCTTCCCCCTTTGCCCTATCCTTACTGCTTCTGCCTTAGAACCAATATCTCTGTATCAATTCTAAACAGAAGGCAAGGGTTTTGTTTGTTTTTTTAAGTTTCTGAAGGAGTATCTCTCAGTTGAGACAAAAGTCTGCTTTTATTTTTTTTTAAACCCTTACCTTCTGTCTCAGAATTAATCCTGTGTATTGGCTTCAAGGCAGAAGAGTGGTAAGGGCTAGGCAATGGGGGTCAAGTGAGTTGCCCAGAGTCACACAGCTGGGAAGTGTCTGAGGCCAAATTTGAACCCAGGACCTCTCGTCTCTAGGCCTGGCTCTCCATCCACTGAGCCACCCAACTGCCCCCCAAAAGTTTGCTTTTTAAATGAAATCACAATTTGTTAGCCAAGCCACAAGAACATCTGCAGACATTTGGAGGGAAAAAACCCTAATACATATATTTATATCTGCAAGACATTAATTCAGCTGACATAAACTACTGTACTAGATATTTTGTTGGTAGTAAATAAAAGTTCAAGAAAAACCTTGCAAACACTTCACTGTCCCCAGAGGACCATAGACCACAGGCTGGGAATTCACTGGCCTGGAAAAAAATAGCAATGAGCTATTCAAAGCAGCCTTAAATGCAATTAAACATTAGCAGAACACAATATATCATCTATTATTCATTAACGAGAGGCAACACAGTATAGGGAAGAGAGAGTTGGCCTCAAAGACAAGAAACTTCACTTTGTAACTATGGATAAGTCATTTAAGCTCCAAGAGTTCAAGGCAACTTTCTAAGACCTTTGACTGAAGGCTGGTGCCAATCTGCATTGGCAAAGGGAGTTTCCTCACTGGGGAGGAGTTCCTACACCCAGGAAATCAGAGGTCTGAAATCCATCCTTTCCCCACTTAAATACTCAGACAGCATAAGCAAATGTATAAGGTGATAAGAGGCTTCATTTACAAAACAAGAGATAAGGGGCAGAGAGGACCCAATAAATGATCCATACCTTGTGATGACATGTAGGAATTGTGGGGTAAGAACCGCCTGCCGAGACTTCTCTGGATATTGGTAGACTGACATTAATTCCACCGATTTAGCAGCCATATAGAGATACCCAATATGAGGTAAGGAAAAAAAACAGAAAAGGCTTAGCAACTCTTTTTCCTGAGAGGAACTCTTCCCATCGGCAGTAACAGAACCTGTATTAAAAAGGGAAGAAAATAATATTACTCTGAATATTTTATTGCAACGCTTGACCAAGCCTATCCCATGATGTCTACGATGAGAATGAACACTGACCTTTTTGGAAATTAAGTCTTTACATCATAATCAACTCTACAGAGGCAGGCAAATGCAGGGACATTCTACAGAGAAATCCAGTTATAACTGTTTCTCACCCACTGAATTCTCTTCCCTTTTCCTGTATCTCTGACTTTCTGATTCTTTACAATCCCCCTCCAAATCATAAGAGGAAAACTTTATACAAAGCATGGCACTCTTTTACTTCTACAAATAAAATCCACAGGATGAAGGAAGATAGATATAGATATGAAAATATTTATAGCAATAACACAAATAATAAAAGAAAATAAATAACAAGATATAAAAATATTTATATCAATAACACAAATAATAAAACACATTACTAGAGATTTAAAAATATTTATATCCTTAACACAAATAATAAAGAAAAAGCATTACTAATCATATAAAGATAACATTTATATCAATAACACAAATAATAAAACACATTTCTAGAGATTTAAAAATATTTATATCCTTAACACAAATAATAAAAGAAAAAACATTACTAATCATATAAAGATAACATTTATATAAATAACACAAATAATAAAGAAAACACATAACCAGATAGGCAAAATGTTAAAAAAATATATATATCCTTTGAGAGGGGCTGCTTGACAACTCCCTTTAGAATTGCCAAGAAATAGGGCAGGACATAGGATTTAGCTGGATAATCAAAAGGTGAAGAATTACAAGTTAAAAAATAAGAAAAAAAAGGGGGGAAAGAAAGTTTAGCAGGGCCAGATTTCAAACTATTTTACAGAGTTGCTGTTGTTCAGTCATTTTTAGTTGTGTGCAATTCTTTGTGACCCCATTTGGGATTTTCTTAGCAAAAACAATGGAATGGTTTTCCATTTCATTTTGCACATTAGGAACTGAGCAAATAGTGGTTAAGTGACTTGCAAACATAGCTAATGTCTGAAACCAAACCTGAACTCAGGTCTTCTGGACTTTCAGGCCCAGAGCTCTATCTACCTTGCCATTTATTACAAGTTAGTAATCATAAAAATAACTTGGTATTGATAAAAAAAAATAAGAGCAGTCAGTGGAGGAAATTAAACAGTATTAGAATAACACACTTCTTTTAGGTCCCTACTAAGGCTAAGATTTGGGGATATAAAACTTCCTCCCCATGTAGACTAGTTAAAAATGCCAAGATAAAGGTTTTAGAGCAGGAAGGACCTTAGAGACTGTCTTTTCAATTTATAGAGGAGGAAACTGAAGCCCACGAGTAGTAATTTATTATTAGTCCAAGGTCATACAGTGAGTGAGTGACTAAGTGAGTGACAGATTGAACCCCAGGGCCTCTGACTTTAAATCTAGAATTCTTTTCCTGGAACCATGTTAGCCAAATGTCACAGTTCTACCTAGTATGTAAACACCCTCCAGCAGGATAGATCATAACCTGCCTATGGCTTTGGAGGTTACAAAATTTATGGATGGGAGAGGGATTTGTAAGTCAGCAAGAGACAGAAAGCACTATGAGAGATAAAAGTGGATAATTTTGATTACTTTAAAGTTTAAGTTTTGTACAAACTAAACGACTGTAGCCAAGATTAGAAGGAAAGCAAACAATTGGGGGGGGGGGGGGATGTATGGACAGTTTCTTGGACAGAGTTCTATATAAAATAAAGAAATCTGTCAAATGATCAAAAGATATGAACAGTTTTTGGATAAAGCTATAAAGTCATAAGAAAAAATGTTCTAAATCATTACTGATTAGAGAAATGCAAATCAAAACAACTCTGAGATATCTCATACCTATTATAAGGGCTTAAAATGGCAAATGTTGGAGAAGATATGAAAAACAGGGACATTAATACATTGTTAGTAGAGCTTTTAATTGATCCACCCATGCTGGAGAGCAATCTAGTATTATACCCAAAGAGTTCTAAAGCTTTGTATACCTTGTGATCCAGCAACATTACTATTAGATTTATTTGTTTTTTATTTATTTTATTTATATTATTTATTATAAGGGAGAAAGTTATATTATTTATTATAAGTTATTATAAGAGAGTTATATTGTTTCTTATAAGGGAGAAAGGAAAAGTACTTATAGGTTTTAAAGTATTTATAGCAGCTTTCTTTGTGGTGGCAAAGAAACAGAGGATGCCCATCAATTGGGGAATGGCTAAACAAGTTGTAGCATATGATTGTAATGGAATACTACTGCACTATAAGAAATGATGAGCTAGGGTAATGGAAAAAAATGGAAAAACTTAAAGAGAAATGAAAAGAAAAATGGGCAGAACCAAGAGAATGTCGTATACAGCAACAGAAATATTGTTTGAAGAATGACTTGTGTATGTTCATCTGAGAAAGAATTGATAAAAAGAAATAAATAAGGCAGTTTTACATGTATTATATATATTATATATATAATATATATATATATTACATGTAGTATATATACATATATTTATTTATATTGAACAAAATACATATTTATATTTATTTATTTCCTATATACAGATATATTTTATATACACACATTTTTGTCAAAAGATGCCTTCTCTAGTATGGGGAGTGGAGGGAGAAAGATAACCTGGGAAGTTTAATGTAGCAAATAAATGAATAAAACAAGCAGCAGAATCTCAAATTCAAACTCAAGTCTTTTAACTCCCAGTTCAGGGCTTTTCACCCCCCTAACCACCCGTACTTTCAGACTGACCTGCCATTTGGAAAATGGGCAGCAACTGGAGTGAATGCAATTTGGTGTCATCAGGGAAGACATAGGAAGACACGTCAGGAGTGAAACACCTGAAGGAGAACACAGAATCGACTCATTGCGGCACAATTTCCGCTTGCAAAATACCTCAAGGAGGGTATAATCAGAGGAGGGAGGGCCTTGTACCTGTACAGGATGGGCTGCACGCAGGAAGCACTTGCTTTTTCATCATTTAACCCTGTAGACTCCAAGGTAACGGAGGGGCCAGACTGTCTGCAGACCTCGCCCAGGAGCTCTGTGGGCTTCTGACAGATAACAAAATCCTCCGACTCAAGCTGGGTGGCTGGTACAGAATGAGCATCACCCTTTTCACCTGTAAAAATAAAATATGAAGACTGAAGAAGGGCAGAGAGCAGAGTCACATGAAAAGATGCTGGATGAACTGTGTGCAAAGTACTAAGGGTCCCAGGTGAGGTTCACAAAGCACTTTACATGAATTACACATGAGCAACTAAAGCTCTATTTAGTGACTTGCCTGGCTAAAAAAATACCAGAGGTGCACTGGTGTCTCTTGCCTCAAAGTCCCATGTTCTCTTCTTTTTTTTTAAACTCTTTTTTAAAAATACATATATTAATATAAATATATAAATTATAAACATATTATAAAGGGATGATCATTGTACTAGTAAAAAACAATGCTACTATTATTAATAATTGTCATAAATCTATAGCATTTTACATCATTCCAAATGCTTCTACATAAACTTAAAACTTCTTTATTCCCTCACCTTCCCCCCAATAAAGCTCTTAGGACATAGGTAGCACAAGTGGAATTACCACCAATGAGAAATTTTACAAGCAAACAATAAAATTAACCCAACAGCAGAAGGATTCATAGTAGATCTACAAATTCCCAGCCCACTTAATCCTAATGTAAACCTCAAAATTCCTTAGACTTATAAATGTTGGAAATTTCACCATTGGGATAATTTTTTTTTACTGATTTAGAAAAAAACATAACAAAGTTCATTTGGAATAACAAAAGATCAAGGATATCCAGGGAAATAATGAAAAAAAAACACAAATGATGGGGGTCTTGCAGTCCCAGACCTCAAACTATATTACAAAGCAGCAGTCATCAAAACAATTTGGTACTGGCTAAGAGACAGAAAGGAAGATCAGTGGAATAGACTGGGGGCAAGAGACCTCAGGAAGACAGTATACGATAAACCCAAAGATCCCAGCTTTTGGGACAAAAATCCACTATTCAATAAAAACTGCTGGGAAAATTGGAAGACAGTGTGGAAGAGATTAGGAATTGATCAACACCTCACACCCTACACCAAGATAAATTCAAAATGGGTGAGTGACTTGAACATAAAGAAGGAAACTATAAGAAAATTAGGCAAACACAGAATAGTATAATGTCAGACCTTTGGGAAGGGAAAGACTTTAAAACCAAGCAAAACATAGAAAGAATCACAAAATGTAAAATCAATAATTTCAACTACATCAAATTAAAAAGCTTTCGTACAAACAAAACAAATGTAACTAAAATCAGAAGGGAAACAACAAATTGGGAAAAATTCTTCATAGAAACCTCTGACAAAGGTTTAATTACTCAAATTTATAAAGAGCTAAATCAATTGTACAAAAATCCAAGCCATTCTCCAATAGATAAATAGGCAAGGGACATGGATAGGCAGTTCTCAGATAAAGAAATCAAAACTATTAATAAGCACATGAAGAAGTGTTCTAAATCTCTTATAATCAGAGAGATGCAAATCAAAACAACTCTGAGGTATCACCTCACACCTAGCAGATTGGCTAACATGATAGCAAAGGAAAGTAATGAATGCTGGAGGGGATGTGGCAAAGTAGGGACATTAATGCATTGCTGGTGGAGTTGTGAATTGATCCAACCATTCTGGAGGGCAATTTGGAACTATGCCCAAAGGGCGATAAAAGAATGTCTACCCTTTGACCCAGCCATAGCACTGCTGGGTCTGTACCCCAAAGAGATAATGGGGAAAAAGACTTGTACAAGAATATTCATAGCTGCGCTCTTTGTGGTAGCCAAAAATTGGAAAATGAGGGGATGCCCATCAATTGGGGAATGGCTGAATAAATTGTGGTATATGTTGGTGATGGAATACTATTGTGCTCAAAGCAATAATAAAGTGGAGGAATTCCATGGAGACTGGAACAACCTCCAGGAAGTGATGCAGAGCGAGAGGAGCAGAACCAGGAGAACATTGTACACAGAGACTGATACACTGTGGTATAATCGAACATAATGGACTTCTCCATTAGTGGCCATGTAATGTCCCTGAACAATCTGCAGGGATCTAGGAGAAAAAACACTATCCATAAGCAGAGGACAAACTGTGGGAGTAGAAACACCGAGGAAAAGCAACTGCCTGACTACAGCGGTTGAGGGGACATGACAGAGGAGAGACTCTAAACAAACACTCTAATGCAAATACTAACAACATGGCAATGGGTTAGAATCAAGAACACGTGATACCCAGTGGAATCACACATCGGCTATGGGGGGGTGGGGGGGAGGAAAAGAAAATGATCTTTGTCTTTAATGAATAATGCTTGGAAATGATCAAATAAAATATTATTTAAAAAAAAAAAAGACCAGTACTCCATCGACGAGGCCACGTTTCTTCTACTGGTCCATTCCATTAATAGGAGATTTTAAAAATAAAATGCATCAGCCCTGGTGGGCAATGGTACCCGCGGGTACCCCTCACAGACAGGAGACAGAGACGCCTTTATTAGGTGACCAAGTTTTGACTTTCCCCCCTCAAGCCAAATCCCACATTTACCAGCCTTGGCTGCCTGTCTGGCCAGGGTGTTCTTCGTCGGTGAGGAGGGGTCAATAGTCACTTCAGACTCCAGTCGTAGGATTAAGACTTCGAGATCCGTCGTTACCGCGACATATCCAGCACAAAATGAAATTTCCGCGGGGAGGATGTTCTCCATATGTATGATTAAAGAGCGTTCAAAGTCCAACATGGAGAACTCTTCATTTACAGCCTGCCATTTTAAACTAAATAGGACCAGTTTATTGAGGCAGCCAACGAGAAGATCTCCTTTCACAGGACAGCAGGAGATGCACAGCGGCGGCTCGGCCAGAGGAATCTCAATGATGGACATCTGGTCTTTGGAGGCTTCCCTGAAGCAGCCCTCCACTCGGTGACCCACCATGCGAATGCACACGCGAGAGTTTTCAGAGGTCCTGCTTCTCCAGTTCACGTAGGCCCGAAGGAAAATGGCTTTGTTTTTCTCCTCAATTGTCACTAAGTAGTCTCCTGGGGAGAAAAATAGCAGCAGCATTAGAACCTAAAATTTGGAAACACATTTGCTAACTATGAGCTAGGAAGGATCCGCGATCATAGCATCAAAGGGACTTGAAGTCAGAGGACCTGAGTTTGAATCCCGGGACTACCCTTCTCCATGTGATGAATAGAACCTAAAATTTGGAAACACATTTACTGAGGACAAGATAGGAAGGATTTGTGATATCATCAAAGGAACTCTGAAGGCTATTGGATTTTTCAGTCAAATGACTGGAGTCTCCATCATTCACCTGTATGATATAAGGGGCCTCAGTTTCTTCATTTGTAAATAATGGATTTAGATATAATTCAAAGGAAACAAATATTAGATGAACTCTAGGTCCCTCCTAGCCCTCAAAACATTATCTTGGTAATTGTCCTAGGTCTGTTCAGTGATTTGCCCAGGGTCATAGTAGCCTGTAAATACATATGAGGAGAAGGATATGAACCCACTTCATCCTAAATTCAAATAAGTACTCTATTCAATAAATTAAGTCAGACTCTACTATACATGTATGGAACAGCTACTAAAGGTAAGATACTGTGTTTGAGAGTGGAAGGAAGGGCATAAAACCCTTATCTTCTGAAGAAGAAAGGAACCATTATTGAATATGATTAGAAAAGAAACTAAATTAAAGAAGAAAATAAGAAAATAAATCATCACCTCAATTTAGGGGTCCTCGTTTTTTCTTCCTACCAGGCATTTTTATTTTATAAAATCACTGGCCTCAGACACTTTCTAGCTATGTGTCTTAACTCCCATGGCCTAGATCTTAGATCTTACCACTATTCTATCTTGAAGTCAATACACGGTATTGATTCTAAGACTTGAAGGTGAAGGGATCCAATTACAGAATGTTAGGAGTATAAATAATCTATAGTAAAGTATTCATGCAGTTTATCATTTTCAAACCTATTTGCTTTAGTTAATGCTGCTCTGGCACTGAATCCAGAGTTGAAACTACCATCCTCTGTCTTCTCTACCCTCAGGAGTTTTCTAGTACTTGTGTAACATATTAAAAGCAAGTGGAAAATCTGGCAAGAATCAAGGAAATCTCTATTTCAAAAGATCACGTCTTCATGGGAAACATAGATGAGAAATGAGATAAAGCTACAAGTCTTAAAAGAAAATTAGGAAAATGAAATAGAATTAAAAACTAAAGAAACATGGTTATTTATAGTAGCTTTGTTTTTTCCCACCAAATTTATAGACTGCATTTGAAAGACTGAAACTTTTCAAGCACCTAATATCAGTGAATCACCAGGAAATGGGTAGACTATCCATGTGACATGTTGCTTCTTAACCCAATGGTTTATTTAACTGACAACTTTCTTATCATTAACACTAAAAGGACCAGAATTTAGGAATATATCAAAGGACTTAGCTGAACTTTTATTTTTATTCATAAAACAACAAAAATAGAGTTACAATGAAAAAATTTATTTCAAAGTAAAATTATGTTTTTGCCTTGGTTAGAGCATTTGGTTTCTCTACTGTTAATGTAAGAATAACAACAATAAAAATAATAACTAGCATTTTCTAATGCTTTATGGTTTACAAAATGTGTATTATACACATACGTAAATATCACATGACCGAGTATTTGTCAGGATCAAACCTGGAATCAAAACAGGTAAAGCACTTGTAAGCCTCAGAGGATTATAGTGTTTATATATCACTGCCCTACAGGCACTCTAGGGTCCAGTTTGGTCAGCCTCTTTGCTGTTCCTCATATACCAGAACATTTATTTACATCTTTATACTTCCTAGTTTCCCTCAAGTTCAAGATGCCTCCAAGACTGGAATGGTTTCAAGGACTGCCCTCACTCCAAAATTTCCTTCCAGCAGATGTAGGAAATGCCTTTAAAAGACTAAGTCTTTTATTCTATAATTACAATAAAGTAAAATATGAAACTACTAAATGATTAAAATACCTCTGATTGACAAACTTATTCTTTGTGACGTATCATCAGCTAATCAATCAATAAAAATAAACAATAGTTAACACCTTTCCCAGTTTGATTGTGGGTGGTGATAAAAAAAAAAGCTGGAAAACCAGAGGATCCCTGAATTTCAGGGGAAGTTCTCACTCAAGGTCTCACCAAGGACAACAGAAGACAAAGTAAATGGCTTTAGCATCATATCGTTCCCTGTTCTGATAGCAGAAAATTTTAAAGTGCTGGTACCTGAAAATGGGAAAGGAGTTATAGAAAGGTACAACCAAGGGGCTTATCAGAAACAATGGGGGGGGGGGAAACCTGCGGGGAGGCTGGATAGCTCAGTGGATTGAGATCCAGGCCTAGAGACAGGAGGTCCTAGGTTCAAATCTGACCTCAGATACTTCCCAGCTGTGTGATCCTGGGCAAGTCACTTAACCCCCAATGCCTACTCCTCATCACTCTTCTGCCTTGGAACCAATACCCAGTATAGATTCCAAGACTGAAGGTGAGGGTTTTTTTGTTTGTTTTTTAAAGAAACAATGCCTTGAAGCTAACAGAAGTCAACCAACAAAGCTCTATGCAGTCCAAGGCTCTTTATTTTTCAAATACAGATGACTGAAGCAGGAAGGAATTTAGTTCCCATTCATCAAGCCATCTCCATACTCAGTTTTTTCCTACTACCCTGAAAAAAAAAAGTAAAGAGAAAAGTTTCTTCATTTCTCTGGGTGTGTGAATTAAAGAGGCAGCCTGATGTAATGTAGAGAGAGCTGGATTTGAAGCTAAGACCCAAGTTTAAAAGCCCTGGCCCTTACCCTATCCTAGCTGTTTGACCAGGGCAAACCACTTTTCTTATCTCTGGACATTCTCTGAAGTTTGCAGAGAAGGTGCTTACCTGAATTAGTAATTTCCTCACCTGGGAGATTTTATATAGTAATCCAATACCGTATTGTATTGTATTGTATTGTATATATGTGTGTGTGTGAAAAACTCTTCTTTGAGTGGCAGAATCAGTTAAAAGTAGATGGCAAGCCAGCACAATTCCTAGCTACTCTTATAGATTCAATCAAAGGTATAAAATGGGGGGTGGGGGTTGGGGGGGGGGGGAGACATGATACTTAATTAGAATGGAAGGAGTGAATTCCAGCTAGTGGATGGAATGAAATGACTACTGGAAATGGATAAAGAAAATCAGTCTCCATATTCCAACAGCTGACCTGTCTAGGGGAAGAGTAATCCTAGTGAAGTCCCTGTTCCCCTATTGCTCCCTGACTAGATGAAGACCTCTTTGCTTCCCACCTTTGATGGCAAGAATGTCCTCTGAACTTCAGTACTTGGATGTAGCATCTGCATCCAGAAAAGACAAATCAAACACTGAGGGAACAGTGAGGAGCTCTACCTCCCCTCAGAGGAGACCACAAAGGAGGAACAGGTCTTCCACCCAGAAGCAGCAGTGCTCCACCCTTTGTCCCACCTGTAGATCCTACCCACTGGAGCCCCATCCTCTTTATTTGTTCCAAATAGGCAACCACACCATGCTGAAATCCAACCCACAGATTAGACGTGGGGCCATTTTTATGAGATTCAACTAAACTTACATGAGGAAACAATCCCTTACAGTCACACCTAGAACCCTGAAGGAAAAAATAGTCAACTTGAGTACTCCTGAGGTCTCAATAGGCCAATGGAAGTGAGAGGAGAAGCCCCAGAAGAATATATTGTAGATACACATATTTTCCCCCTGTTTTGTAATTAGGAAGATGTAGGAGCTATACCTTAACCTCGATGAATATTCTTGACCAGATGCATGCACTGGTAGAGATGAGACAACTCTAGATGCTATTTTGGAAGAGATATCAAAATAAGAGGAAGTCTGGAAGGCTTACCCCGACAAGTCCTTGGCTGGCTTTAATGAAGGAGGGAGGAGCAGTATGAGTCAAGTGTACAAGAAAGGATGACAGGAATACATAGAATCTCTCACCTTACATAGTATTCACGTAACAGAATCGAAACCTTCCTTCTAGATGAGGGTCTTAACATTTTTTTAAAAAATCTGTCACAGTATGGCAGGAATACAGAGAATCTCTCACCTTATATAGTATTCACATAATAGAATTGAAACCTTCCTTCTAAATGAGGGTCTTAACATTTTTTTAAAAAATCTGTCACAGGATGGCAGGAATACATAGAATCTCTCACCTTACATAGTATTCACGTAACAGATTTGAAACCTTCCTTCTAGATGAGGGTCTTAACATTTTTTTAAATCTGTCACAGACCCCTGTAGCAGTCTGGTGATGCCTATGGATCCCTTGTCAGAAGAAGGAATGCAGTAAAAGACAAAGGATTAAAAAAGAGACTAGTCACATCAAAATTTTCATCTAAATTCATGAACCAACTGAATTCTATCCCTCCTTGGAGAGGGAACCCTTAGGAATCTCAGTAAATCTAGAAGAATATGCTGTGGGCATCAGACACAATCCAAAATGATGGGAGAAAATGTCTAATACCTGCATTATTCCTCCTACTCATTTTAGCTCTACAGTAATACCCCAAAGGGGATAAATAACAGGAGCTTTAATCCTCACCTCTATGTTTAGAGACTTGGCTGGATAGAGGCAGCACTGAATAGAGGAAAGTGGCTTTCATGGCTTTGGCTACAAACAGGGAAGTCTTTGAGTTTTAACTGTTTTTTTTTTGGGGGGGGGGGTGCCATAGACAAGATATAACTAAATGAAAAGATCATGGCACCTGGTCTGTAAGCAGCATTAATCATACTTCAGTAACTAATGGTCTGTGAGGGCTGAAAAGGGCCCAAGAGATCAGAGGTAGTCCAAGGTGGTCATTTACAAAAGAAGCCAGAGTTTCAGGAAGATGAAATGACCTTCAGAAGGGGTCAAGATGGTTAAAGGGGAACCAGCCCTGATATCCAATCCTGCTGAGGCCCCAAAATGAGACCTCTTTCCTTCATTCCACTACTCTACGTCTCAGAGACACTCTGCCCTGGAATGCTTCTGTCAACTCAATCATCATTTTGAGGAGCTCTCTAAGGCTAAAGGTAGCCAGGCTGCTGTAGATTTTTCTTGTAATAGGTGTCATCTTTTTGGCCATGTGAATAAATTACTTGTCAATTTAGTTGATTGGTTATTGGATTTTTGTCTCTTTTCCTTTTCAAACTCTTGCCTTCCCTCTAATACTACATTTTGGTTCTAAGGCATAAGAGTGGTAGGGGCTGGGCAATGGGGGTTAAGTGACTTGTCCAGGGTCACACAGATAGGACGCATCTGAGGGCACATCTGAACCCAGAACCTCCACTGAGCCCCGCTAGCTGCCCCCTGGCTCCTTTCTTAAACACTTAAGTGCAAGGCAGGAGAGACTGAAAGGGAGAACGAGTTCCCTGCAAGGATGGGGAGAAGCACCTGTTCACAATAAACACAAAATAGATACGAAGTGATTAAGGGGGTGGGTGGAGAGGTCGGGGAAGGCTCTGGCATGGGGAGGACCCTTGACGGAGCCTTGAAGACACTAAATTCTGTAGGCAAACGGGCACATCAGAAAGCGGGTGGGGGTTCCCAAGTGACCACCGCCGAAGCCCCTTCCTGGAGCACGGGTGGGTGGGAAGTGAGGCTGAAGAAGGCGTGTGCATGCCCGCACTCATGCCCGCATCCGTGGTAGCACGGCAGCAGCTCCAGTGTTAGGAACTTTTTGCAAGGCGGACCCAGCCTGGGCAGGAGAACAGAGGGTCTGGAAAGCCCCGGGGAGTACACACAGGTTTCCGGCTCCTCCACAGGAGGGGGCTGGGCTGCACTGGCTCCGAGGTGTCTCCCGTGGGGAGAGCCTGGGCGGAAAGGTGCACGCAGGTGCGGCGGCCGCGCTCCACCCCTACCCCCACAACCCCACCCCCGACTTACCGGGCTCACTATAGCTCAAGCGCAGCACCCGGCCCAGAGTAGAAAAGCAGCAGCGGGGCCGGCACGGCTCGGGAGCCCGCGCCTCCACTGAAAATGCCTCCACTTTGCAGCCCGCTGCCACGAAGAGAGCATCCTGCCCTCCACAGCACACGCGCTCGGGCTCCTGCTGGCACCGCACCACCTGCTGCGAGCCAAATGGGTGCAGGTTGTATAACTGCACCATGGCTGCGGGCCCGCCGCAGCACCCCGCTGACCCAGCGCCAGCTGGGGGACGAGGAGGAGGGGCGGGGACGAGGGCCCACTTCCGCGAGTACCACGAACCGCATCACGTGAGCCGGCAGAGGCAGAACACACCCCCTTCTTTAAAGAGACCGCGCGTGGAGCGCGGACAGGACCCGAGCTCGGTGGCATCCTCTGTGGATCTTGTCCAGTGGCCAACGAAGGAGCTCTAGATAGAGACTGATCTTTCTGTCTATTGTCCGGTTTTGCGTGTGCAATGCTTAACAAGAGCGGGAGCCTTCTGTCCCTTGCTTTCCCATCTAGGTACTTGCATATGTGTGTGCGCGCGTGTGTTCGTGCAAAGCTTAACTAGATAGAAATGGAGCCCTCTCTGTCCATTGTCCCGTCTGAGCCCTTCACGTCTGTGTGTGTAGGTGTGCGCGCGCGTGGGCAAGGCTTAGTTTGATATAGATGGAGCCCTCTGTCCATTGTCCCAACCAAACCCCTGCATATTATGTGTGTATTCTTGGGCTCGTGCTCGCGTTTCTGCAAAGCTCAACTTGAGAGAGACAGAGTACTCTTTCCATTGTCCCATTTAGATCCCTGCATACATGTATGCACACGTGTGTATATGTAGAGATATATCCCTTTATTCACTGACCATCTTGCTCCCTGCATACAGGTATATGTATGTTTTTATATTTTCAACGATTATAGATACAGTTCTAGATATATGGTGCTTCAAAGTTTGCCAAAGGTTTTATTATTACATTTATTATATATGATTTCATTTGATCCCTACAGTAACCGCATGAGGTGGGTGCTATTTTTTTTTTGCAGATGAAGAAACTTATTCACTTAAGATTTATGCTATATATGTACCGATATATTTTATGTCTAAATATATTTTGCATGCCTATATATTGTATTTCTATCTACATATTTTATATGAACCTATATATTTTATGTTTATATTGTGTGTACCTATATTTTATGTGTATCTATATATGATGTGTACCTATATATTTTACATGTATCTACAAATATATTTAATATGTATCTATTTTATTTGTATCTATATATTTTGTGTACCTATATATCTTATGTGTATTTTATAAGTACCTATAAATTGTAATATGTATCTATATATAGTTATATGTATCTTGTAGTTTTATATGCACCTATATATTTTATATGTCTATACATGTATTTTAATATGTACCTATGTTTTATTTGTATCTATGTTTCATATATCTATATATTTATATATATTTATATTTTATATGTACCTATATATTTTCTGTATCTATACATATATTTTAATATGTACCTATATGTTTATTTGTATCCATATATTTTGTGTACCTATATATTTTATA
This sequence comes from Monodelphis domestica, assembly GCF_027887165.1. Classification (NCBI taxonomy): domain Eukaryota; kingdom Metazoa; phylum Chordata; class Mammalia; order Didelphimorphia; family Didelphidae; genus Monodelphis; species Monodelphis domestica. Next base: position 49,156,895 of record NC_077234.1, read on the forward strand.
TGTATTTTATAAGTACCTATAATTTTTAATATGTATCTATACAGTTATATGTATCTTGTAGTTTTATATGCACTTATATATTTTATGTCTATACATATATTTTAATATGTACCTATGTTTTATTTGTATCTATATGTTTCATATGCCTATATATTTATATATACTTATATTTTATAAGTACCTATATATTTTCATAGGTACCTATTGTCTCTCCCATTAGAATGTAAAATCATTGCAACAAGGGATTGTTTCATTCTTCATACTGTTTTCCCTAGCACCTAGCACATAGTGGGTGCTTAATAAAGATTTGTTAATTCGTTCTTATACATAAAGCATAGCATTTACTAGAGGGTTAGGCATTTGGCTGGGATTCTCCACCCATCCTCCCAAACTCTTCCAGAGAATGGGATTTTATGCATGATCACCCTTTCCTTCTCTCCTGACTTGAGCATGCAGAACTAAGAAACAGGCAAGTGGCCCCCTGCCTAGATTTGCCCTACTTAAAAACCAGAAGCCTCCCACTCACATTATTCATAAGGCTGAGGACTTTTAAGTACAATTGAGTCAAAACCACTAAGTACTCAGTCAGGATCTCCCAGCTATTGTCTGAGGTGGCATACAAGCCCTGGACTTCCTAGAAGTAAGAGTATGAAGTCAGGAAGCTGAGTTCAAATTTGACCTCTGACATTTAATAGTTATCAGAATCTACCTTTTGGCTCAGTTTCTGCAACTGGGAAACGGACGCAATTTATATGTTGTTATATTATATATTATAAGGGGCATAGTAATAGTAAGCACCAATATGCCAGGAGTGTTGTGAAATCAAATGATCTATTTGTAAAGCTGTTAGCATAGTGCCTGGCACATGGTAGGTGCTTAAAAAGCATTTGTTTTCTTCCTTTTTTCCTGGTCCTACACCCATCCAAAGTACCTCTTAAAGCAGCCCTTCCTACCCCACCTCACCACATAAACCCCCGCATTTATGCTATGCTGGGGTAACGTCACACACACACAAACGTTCAGAAAAGCTGCGGGCACCTTGATCAAATTAGACTCCCCTGTCATCAGTCTTGATGTCTGGAAGACAGACTTGTCTCCATCCTACTACGGGGACCTGGGGACGCCAGAGATAGGCATCTGTCTTTCCTTGAGCCATCACCTAGAAGGATGCATGGGAATGGGGAATTATAGCTAATTCCTAGAATCAACTAGACATCTGCATTGCCACTCAGGGTTGGGGCTAAATCACAGCTCCCCAGGTCAGTGTTCTCTGTGGCTGACCCAATACCCCAAAGTAGAAGAAGTGTGTGTGGCACGTTCCCTTCTGCCACTCTTCCCCACGCTCCGATTCGAGGATGAAAGACCACAACATTCTGAGGACCTCCCAGAAGTGCCCTGGGGGTTTCTGTCTCCTCACTGTTAGAGTTTACCCTGTCATCCCTTCAACCAGGGTAGCTTGACCTGCCATTTGCCCCAGGTACAAAAAAGAGGAATATGTCTACTACAGACAAATCTTTCTTTTTAAAACAATTTTAAAATTTTCATTTATGTCCTTTGTTTTTGTATCACCATCCATTTCTACTATGTCCTTGCCCTCCACGGGACCCAAAGTCAGAAGAATTAAGTTTTAATCTGGTCTGAGGCATTTCTTAGCTGTATGACCTTGCACAAGTCACTTAATGGTCAGCTGCCTCCGTTTCCTCATCTGTAAAATGGGGTTGATTATGGCACCTACTTCCCAGGGTTGTGAATATAAAATGAGTCAATATTCGTAAAGTGCTTTGCAAACTTTAAAGTGCTATGTCAATATTAGTTATTATTATTACCTAGTGTGGCATGCAATAACAGGCCACAAAGGTTCAAGCTTGCAAGCATATAGATTTATTAAGCGATGCATGCCAATTGCACAATAAATGAGCTCCAGATCTCCTTAGCTTAGGACTGGACCCAGAATACAGGGGAATGCAGATTTTTGTGCATTAAATACAGTCAAATAAGGCCAATTAATGAAAACAAGTCACCAGAACACAAAATTAGATCTGATTTTTTAAAAATATAAATTTATTTGTTTGTTTGTTACATTAAAATACCTCTCTCCCTCCCTTTCCTATATTAGAGAAGGCATCATTTGACAAAAATATATATGTATATGCATATATATCTTTATTTAATTGGCTTGCTTGTTTCTATTCGTCAGTTCTTTTTCTGGAGATAACATACACGCCATTCTTCAAACAATATTTCTATTGCTGTATATCATGTTCTCTTGGTTCTGCTCATTTCACTTTACATAAATTCATATAGGTGTTTCCATTTTATTCCAAAATTAACCTGTTTATCATTTTTTACAGTGCAGTAGTATTCCATCACAATCAAGTGATATCACTTGCTTAGCCATTCCTCAATTAATGAGTATCCTTCTCAATTTCCAGTTCTTTGCTACAACAATGAGAGCCCCTATAAAGGTTCTCTTCTTTTTTCTCTAATCACCTTAGCAAATAAATCTAATAGTAGTATTGTAGGATCAAAGATATACACGGTTTTGTAAGTCTTTGGGCATAATTTTAGATTGCTCTCCCAATGGCTGGATCAGTTCACAGTTCCACCAACAATGTTTTGGTGTCCCCATTTTTCTACATCCCCCTCCAAAATCTATCATTTTGTCTTTTTATCATTTTAGCCAATCCGATAGGTGTGAGATGATATACCAGAGTCATTTTGACTTGCATTTCTTCAATCAATAATGATTTAGAGCATTTTTCATATGGTTAAATAGAACTTTTCATTGATTTTTTTTGTTTTAATATCACCATCAATTTCTACTGGACCCCAAATCAGGAAAACTAAGTTTAAAATCTGACCTAAGACATTTCTTAGCCATATGACCTTGCACAAGTCACTTCATGGTTATCTGTCTTCATCTAAAAACTGTCCATATCTTTTGACATTTCATCATTTGGGGAATGGCTCATATTCTTATAAATTTAATCAGTGTAATAGAACAGATATACAACAACCAATAGTAAAATATTATAGTAAACTTGTGTTTGATGAAATTAAAGAACCAAATTTTGGATATAAGAATTCACTTTCTGGTAAAAATTATTGGGAAAATTAGAAGAAAGTACATATGGACCAGTATCTTACACCATTTACCAAGATAAGATCAAAATGGGCATATGATCTAGACTTAAAGGGAGATATTATAAGCAAATTTGAAGAACAGGGAATATATTATCTATAAGACTTATGGATAAGAGAACAATTCATGAATAAACCAGAGATAGTATTGTGAGGTATAAAATGGATGATTTTGAATACATTAAAAAGGGTTTGTACAAAGAAAACTAACATAGTCAAGATTAGAAAGAAAGCAGGACAGTGGGGGGAAAGGTTTCTAGTTAGTTTTCCAGATAAATGTCTCATATCTAAGATATATAGGGAATTTTGTCAAATTTGACTTTTAATTGGAGAGAAAATAAGGGAATTTTCAAGTTGGAAATGGAGGGAATGAATAGGTACAGTTCCCTGAAATAAAAAAAAAATGTCCCACTCTTTCAAGTATCTATAAACAACCAAATGAGCATGGAAACAATAACTGATTGATCAAGACAGGGTCAACTTTCAGAAAAGATGTATGGGTTGTTTAAGATATATAATCATGAGAAAACTCCTTGCATCAATCTTTGGACCTGCCTTTCTGGTCAACATAACCTCACTTTTTGGTTAGCTTCCCAGTCACACAACACTAAGTCCAAACAATGTAATGAAATTTTCTCATGATTCCCACAATTGAATAAAGATTTTTTCACAAGACAGAAATTGGACTAGACTCATAATTGAATAGAAAAGGAACTGAGCCAGATCCAGAATTGACTCACAAGGTAGATTCAGTGTGGTTCCCTCAGTTCCCATCACCACTTGCTGTTCTAATCCCTTCACTAGAGAGATATCTCCTACTCATTAAGTCTTATCATATATACTGTGTGTCACCTCCCCTGGACCCTTCTTCAACAACTAATTCATAGCTCCAACAGAGTTTATCTTTCAACTGTCCCATCAGCAATGACATTCCCATCTTTTGTCTTTTTTTTCTCCTCAATTTTCTGGATGTAAGGTGAAACCTTGGAGTTGAGTTGATATGCATTTCTTTTTATTGTGAGTTGGAACAATTTTTCATAGTTATTTTATTTTTTATTTATTATTTTATTTTATAATTATATTATTTTATATATTATTAGCAAGTAATTATTATAAATATTATAAGCAAGTAATATCACATAATTGTGATGGACTTCTAGTGCACTGTAAAAAAGGATAAACAGGATAATTTTGGAATAACATGGAAACACCTATATGAATTTATGTAAAGTGAAATGAGCAGAACCAAGAGAACATGATATACAGCAATAGAAATATTGTTTGAAGAATGACGTGTATATCTATCTCCAGAAAACAAACTGACAAATAGAAACAAGCAAGCCAATTAAATAATTATAATTATTTTATAGTTATTAAAAATTTCCAATTCTTCCTTTAGAAATTCTCTGTTCCTATCTTTTGACCACAGATTTGGGAATCCAGGCACCTTTCATCAACTAGACCAGATGAAATCCATGAAGGCTTAGAGATCCATTCAGTTCTTTCTGTACATGTGTGTATGTGTGGTGGAGGTGAGGAAAGAATAACTGTTAGGGAGGGGTCTGGAGATTGATTTTTGCATTCTGTCCAGATAGAATGGATTCTACAGCCCCTAGACTTGAAGCCAAAAAGACCTGAATTCAAATCTTGCCTCAGACACTAGCCAAGTGATCCTGGGAAAGGCATTTGACACTCTGCCTCAGTTTCCTCATCTGTAAAATAGGAAAACAATAGCCCTGACCAACCAGGGTCATTATGAACATCAAATAAAATTATATATGGAAAGAATTTTTTTTAATTAAAGAACCAAATAAATGTTAGCTATCTTTTAAAAATTAATTATTTATTTGTTGCATTAAACTTCCAAGATATCTCCCATCCTCCCTCCCCTCTCCACACTACAGAAGGCATCATTTTACAAAAAGATAGCTTTTTTATTTTGCCAGGAATTGCACAGAAACATGGGATTTCAGAGTTGGAAGGGACTTTGATGGCCATACAATCCAACCAAAAATGGCTGGAAGAGGATTATCACACAGGTCCTACGTATTTCCAAAAGACCTAATTAGGAGCAATAGTTGGAAGTTATAGAAAGGCAGAATTTAGCTGAGTATAAGAAAGAATATTTTAACAATTCAACCTGATCCAAAATGCCTAGTGAGATAGCGAGCTTCTCAATGCTGGAAGACTTCAAGGATATGCCGGATTCCCAGCATATTATATGGCATGTTGAGGAAGAGATTCCTTTATTGGGTAGGTTGGACTAGACAGTTTCCATGGGCCATTATAACTCTATGACTTTCTGATTCAATTCTGTGACCACATGGAAATACTAGCAGTGTCCATGCCATAAGACTGATGGACATGAATCAATATTGCCCAAAACATGGCACCAAAGCAAAGCATCATTCTACTCCATCCCATTCCCCTTATATCTTTTTGGTTAGGGATGCAATGGAGTCATGAAAAAGATAGCTCTCTGGGAAAGTAGGTGACTCAGTGGATACAAAGCCAGACCTGGAGATGAAAGGTCCTGGGTTCAAATGTAGTCTCAGACACTTTCTAGATGTGTGACCCTGGGCCAGTCACTTAACCCCCATTGCCTAGACCTTACCACTCTTCTGCCTTAGAACCAATACTTAGTACCAATTCTAAGAGATAAATTAAAAAAAATATCTCTGACTTTCTGTGGGGATGAATGAGTTAAAAAGTAACCAGTAATGGACCTTTTCCTAGCCATAGCTCTGGAGAATTCAATGCTATATGCTGTAAAGATGAAACAAAGAAATTGAGCATATTTATTAGCCTTATTTTATATTACATTTTTTGCTTCCAGTTGAATACTCTATGCATGCATATGATTACTAATTAATCATTTTGATAATATTATCATGAGATTATGATGATTTCCCATCCCATCCCAATAATATTACAATGGAAAAAAGAGACTAAGAAGAATAGGGAATCTAAGGATGGTTCCAATATGCCACTGCCAAATGTTACCATGTAAGCAATCATGTACTTCATTCAATTTTCTGCCTGTTCAAATCCTATTTGGCCTCCAAGGTCCCATCCAATTTCCACTTTTTCCTTAAAGCTTCCCCCTGACAATTGCAGTCCCAAATGTTGTCCTTTCCGATGAGCAATGGCACTTTTTCATACCAAACATTTTGACACGAAGTTAAAGATTTGATTGTTCCCTCTCTTGAAGTCTATGGCACCAATATTTTCCCTGTCACCTAGGCTTGGATCAGCCTTAACTCCTCTAAATTCAGTCACTCACCAGCTGCTTTCATGCCTTTCTATGAAGACTCTCCTAGGTTCATTGCTTCTTCTCTCTGCCCACTACCAATATAGTCCTAGTTCTGGATCTCATCACTCCAGTCATCGTAGTCTAGGATCTCACCTTGCCTCTGGATTTTGATAACCTCCTAATTGGATTTCCAGTGTCTTCCCTGTCCTTCACACTGCCTTATCAGACTAATACACTTAAAATACTGCTTTGATCACCTTGCTCCTCAATTTAAAAACCTCCTAGATGATCCCAGCTTGCTCCAAAAGGAAAAGGCATTCAAACCCTTGGAGACATTCCTAAATTCTGACCTTTGAGAGATGATTCCGGATACCTAGCCTATTTTTTTAAACTTACAAATAAGATTTCATATTTTAAATGTACATGTCATCAAAGTACTTGTGGAATTACCCAACCCTCACTCCACAAATGAGTCAAACAAAGAAGAATAAGGTGTAGCAACTCTCCAAAGTTTGGAAATTACTACTTTTATTACCTACTTTTAACACACACACACACACACACACACACACACACACACACACACACTTTGCATTTCTTTAGAGTAAGAGAAGAAAACTACATAAGGATATTGTTCAGTCATGTCCAACTCGTCTTGTCCCTATTTGGAGTTTTCTTGGCAAAGATACTGGAGTGGTTTGCCAGTTCCTTCTTCAGCAGATCCAGTGGATTCTTTTGTCAGGCAATCAGAGGTTAAGTGACTTACTTGCCTAGAGTCACACAGTCAGTATCTGAGGTCACATTTGAAATCTGGTATTCCTGACTCCAGAGACACTAGGCATTTTACCACCTAGCCACCCAGGGTGAGAGTAAGGAAAGCTAATTTCCATGAAAGTAATATTAGTCAGGGAAGTGTGTGAGAAGGTGAGAGCAAAGGCAAAGGTTGAGCAACAAAGATATTCAAACTTATTCTGAGGGAGTACAGAAGGAAATTCAGAAGAGGATACAGATTGGGCAATATTGGCACTTCATATTAAATTTGACATACACTTTTAAAAATCAAACACCTGGTAGAGAATCAGTATTTCATACATAGTATATAATCCTATTTTTTCTCTTCTGTGTACATTCTGTTTGTCAAATTGACAATAAAACTATTTTTTTAAGTTCTCAATACATTTTTTCCAATTTTATTTATTTAATTAACTAATTTTGAATATTTTTTCATGGTTATGTGTTTCATGTTCTTTCCCTTCCCTCCATCCTCTACCCTCCCAGAGCCGATGAGCAATTCCACTGGGTTTTACTTGTATCATTGGTCCAAACCTATTTCCATATTACTAATATTTGCAATAGAGTGATCAATTAAAGTCAACATACCCAATCATATACCCATCAAACCATGTGATCAATCATGTGTTTTTCTTCTGCGTTTCTACTCCCACAGTTCTTCCTCTGGGTGTGGATAGCATCTTTCTCATAAGTCCCTCAGAATTGTCCTGGATCATTGCATTGCTGCTAGTAGAGAAGTCCATTACATTCAATTGTTCCACAGTGTATCAGTCTCTGTGTATAATGTTCTCCTGGTCCTGCTCTTTCACTCTGCATCACTTCCAGGAAGTCGTTTCAGTTCACATGGAATAGCTCCAGTTCATTATTCCGCTTAGCACAATAGTATTCCATCACCAACATATACCATAATTTGTTCAGCCATTCCCCAATTGATGCTGTCCCCATTTTCCAGTTTTTTGCCATTTTGAAGAGGGCAGCTATAAATATTTTTGTGCATTTATTTTCCCTATTATCTCTTTGGGGTACAAACCCAGCAGCGGTATGGCTGGATCAAAGGCCAGGCATTCTTTTAAAGCCCTTTGGACATAATTCCAGATTGCCTTCCAGAATGTCAACACATTTAAAAAAAAAAAATTCATCCTGCAATTCTGAAGGACTTATGACAAAGAAGGCTCTCCACCTCCAGAGAAAAACTATTGGAGCCAGATGCAGATCAAAGCATGCAATTTTTCACTTTATTTATGTTTTCATTTAGGGGTTTTGGTTTTACATGAATATTCTCTTACAACAATAACCAATATTGAATTCTATTTTGCATGATAATATATGTATAACCTTGATCAAATTGCTTACTATCTCCAGGAGGGGGAGAGAAGGAAGGGAGGGAGACAATTTGTTTCTTATAATTTCTGAAAAAGTCATGTTGAAAATTGTTATTACATGTCATTGGGAAAATAAAATATCTTAGAAAAAAGATTTGTCGTGGACTTTTAAGTCATGATTAAGTATATTATAAGTCAGTTTGGAGAGTGGGGCAGTTATTAGGTCACAGATTTGGAGGTGAGAAGAACCAACTCCCTCATTTTGCAAACTGAGAAACTGAGAATCAGAGATAGAGCAACTTATCTTATCTCACAAAAGTAGTAAATGGCTAAGGCAGGATTGGAATACCAGTCCTCTGACTAAAAACACAACTTTCTTTTCAATGGGCCTTTGTTCTAGTCCCTTCTAAAAATAACAAATGTGGTTTAAAAAAATTCTTGTTTTTAAAAAGCTGTTTCTTTCTATATATTTGTTAAGTCAAATATCAAGCACATGGCAAAAGGGATCAATTTTAAAATATATGATTAGATGTGTTCACAATATATTTTAGTAATCTTCCAATTTGCAAAAGATTTTGCTTTAAGAATAAAATTATTTTTTATCATTTGTTTCTGAGCCAGATCTCTAAACATGGAGACAGAAGAGATCTCTGATGAAAATGTTACTGCGCTAGATACTTCAAAGGCATCTTTGTCATGTAGTTATCATATGATAACTTCAAATATTCCACCCCAGACTGGCGAGCAGGATAAATCTGAAACCCTGTTAGGGCCAAAGCTTCAAAGAAAGAGTATGGGGAGAGCTCCATTACCATTTGGAAAATATTTATTTAGAAGTATCCCTAATCTGTACTGCTTCAACGGTTCCTTAAAGATTGAGACTATATGTAGGGATTTTTTTTTTTGCTCTGTTTTTGAATCATCCTGAAAGTTAACACAATAATTAGGCATAGTTAATAAAATACTATGTACACACAGTATCATTTTTCAGCTGTGTCTGATTCTTCATGACCCCCTTTTTGAGGTTTTCTTGGCAAAGATACTGGAGTGGTTTGCCATTTTTTTCTTCAGTTTATTTTTTTACAGTGAAGAAAGCAAGATAAAAAAAGCAAAAAAAAAAAGGGGGGGGGAGGCTAAGTGACTTAACCAGCTTCACACAACCAGCACAACTAGTAAGTGTCTGAAGCCAAATTTAAACTCAGATCTTCCTGATTCCAGGGCCTGTGCTCTATCCATGATTCCGTCTAGTGCTAAATACTTATCTACTTAATGATAGATAAGCAGGCTTAGAAGTAATTTCCATTTGGGCCTAGAGGTTTGGAACATTGAAAGAATGTCCTTTTCCTCCTCATTCTAGCTCTTGATGACCTAATCAGCTAGGGGCTTTTATGAGACCATACATTTAGAACAGGAAGGAACTTTGGATACCATCCACCACAGTCCCATCCAAATGAGGAACCGAGGCCCCAAAAAGGGAAGTGACATCAAAAAGAAAAGAAGGAGTAAGTAGTAGAAGTGGGATTTGACGCCAAGTTCTCAGGGCTCTTTCCATGGTATCACTCTGCTTCCCTACTATCATTTCTCAGCAGATAATTCCTAGATTCATACATTCTGATCTCCTTTCTCCCCAGCTCCATTCTCACACCTCCAGCCCTGTGCTTGACACCTCTACCTGGAGGTCCTATCTCCTATCTCAAACTCCATGTCATCATGTTTCCTCTTAAACCCATCCCTCCTCCTAACTTCCCCATTTCTACAAAAGATACTGCCATTCTTCTAGTCATACCCCATTTCTTAGGAATTTGTCCTTGTTTCTCTTTCATCTCCTTATTCAGCCACTTGTTGCTCCTTTTTTTTAACATAGCTCACATCTCTCCCCTTTTCTCTACTCAAATTACAGTCATCCCAGTTCAGACTCTCAACATCTCCCCCTTGGATTATTAAATCCAGGCTTCTAATTGGACTTCCTGCATCCTGTCTCTCCCATCCTCAATTCACCTTCCCTACATGCCAAATTGGAATCCCTAAAGGACTAGTCTGCCCACATCATTCCCACGCTCAAAAAACAGGGACATGATAGGCACAATGTGGGATGGTAGAGCAAAAGTCTGGAAGAACTGAGTTCAAATTTAACCTCAGGCACCTCCTAAATGGGCAAATCACTCAGTCTTGTTTGCTTCATTTTCTCATCTGTAAAATGAACTGGAGCAGGAAATGGCCAACTTACTCAGTATTTTTGCCAAGAAAACCTCAAATGGGGTCACAAAGAGTTGGATATGACTGGATTATAAAAAATGGGGGGGGGTAATAATAGCATTTACCTTTCAAGGTTGTTGCAAGGAGCAAATGAAACAATATTTGTAAAATAGGCTCTTTGTAAATGCTAGTATTATTAAGAGTCTCCAAGGATTGCCCACTGCATCTAGGATAAAATACAAATTCCTTCTGTCTGGGTTTACTTCACAGTCTAGCTCTAGATTCACTGTGCAAGTTGATTAAACATTACTCCCCTTCAGAAACTCTGTGCCCTGGCTAAATTGTCCTGCTTGCTATTCATAGTATTTGACATTGCCTAGAAGGATTTTTTCCCTCCTCATCACTACGTCCTGGCACCCATTGCTCCCTTCAAAGCTCAGCTCTTGTGCTACCTCCTACTAGAGGGCTTTCCTGAGACCCTTCTGTCATTACTGCTTCTACTCCAAATCTCTTAGTAGTCTTGTACACATCCTATATTTATTTATTTATTTATTTATTTATTTACTCATTCATTTATTTATTTATTTATTTATTTATTTATTTATTTATCTATCTATTTATTTATTTATTTATCTATCTATCTATTTATTTATTTGTTTGTTTATTCATTTATTCATTCATTCATTCATTCATTCATTTATTTATTTGTTTGTTTATTTGTTTGTTTGTTTGTTTATTCATTTATTTATTTTCACTTTATGTTTTAAAGCATTTTTCCATGGTTACATGATTCATGTTCTCTCCCTCCCCTTTTACGCCCCACCCCCAGAGCTGAAAAGCAATTCCACTGGGTTATACATGTATTATCACTCAAAATTTATTTCCATATTATTCATTTTTGTAATTAGAGTCATCTTTTAAAACCAAAACCCCAAATCATATACCCTTATGAACAAGTGCATAATATCCTATATCTATGTCTCTGTGAATATACTCTAGGATCCTGCTTACTAGGACCTAGTAGAAAAAAATATAAACTTCTTGAAGGCAAGAGCTGGCTCATTTTTGTGTGTGTATCCCTAGCACAGGGCCTGGCACAAAGGAGACCCTTAATGGCTGTTGGCTGATTAAATGATGAGAAAATAAGTAGCTCAGAGTATGGAGTAGTAGAAGGAATAGGTGGAATGATGATTCTGGCATAGGCAAGCCAATACGTCACCATGGAGCCTTTATGATGACTCTAGAATGCTCTAGTGCCTCCTTCCTCAAGCCCAAGACTCATACCATTGAAAGTGGGACAGGGCCTTTGGAGATACCACCATCTTCTAGTCTAACCTATTTTACAACTGAAGAAGTTAATATCCCAAAAAGAGAAAGGGCTTGTCCAAAAACACCTTGACAATAAGTGGCAAAGCCAGGACCAACCTGGGGTCTTTTGACTGCCAGTAGAACAAATGATCTTCCATCTTGATTGTGTTTAGATTACCAGGCACCCCAGCTTGTCAGTTCAATCCCATATGAAAATGAAAGCTCCCAGGCAGAAAGAGAAGTATCAGGCAATTGGGTATTATGGGGTATAGAGAGCTGGCCTTGGAGTCAGGAAGTCCCAAGATCAAATGTTGCTTTGGATCTTCCCCAAAGTGGGTGAAGTCTCTTAACATTTCACAGCCTCAGTTTCTCCAACTATAAAATTGAGATAATAATAGAACCCTCAATGTAGGGTCATTGCAAGTCTCAAATGAGATGACATGTGTAAAGTGCTTTGTAAAAGTGACTAGCTATTATTGTTGTTATTATTATTAATGGCATGTGCCCACAGGGACAAAAGTTTTTCCTGTCAGCTGGACTCCAATTTGAAGTATTTAGCTAGGAATACATGCTCTTAAGGTCTTTGCTTTTCTTTTTCTTAAATGTGTTATATGTGATATTTATGTATTGAAGTAGACGATCATTCTCTTGTCAAACTGACTGTACACTAACTCCATGGCTGAATCTAGAAAGGGAAAGCTGGAAAACTAAGCACAAGGAGTCAAAATTGAAAAGAGACAAATTTAAGATGATGTTGCTAACTAGTAGAACCAGCCCAAAGGGGAATGGTGTGTTTCCAGAAGTGATGAATGGCTCATGGTCCTTGGAGGTCTTTAAGCAGAAGCTGAATGACCATTTGCCAGGTGTGTTAGTGTGGGGATTGCTTTTAGGTATATCCATTGAGGTCCCTCATAGTACTCGAGTCTATGATTCTCTGTGCCCCTCTTTTCCTAAGCTAGGGGCATTATTTTCCCCTAGTCATTTTTTTTTGGCCAATCTTAAATCAAGGATTTTAATTTGTTAGGCTTGGTAATGTTAGACTGTGGAGACACCTGGTGGTGTGAAGAGCCCATAGAATGGTTTTCTTCTGCTCTTGCCAGAGGGATAAATGAACCATGAATCTTGGAATCAAAAAGGACCTCAAATTCAGACACCCCTGGCTTTCAGTAAATCTTTTCATATTCCCAGTTCAACATGAAAGGAAATCAGCTTTAGAGTTTACCATATTTGTGTATGAGAAATCAAATAATTTAATTTTTCATAAAGAAAATTTTGTTTTCTATGTATTTTTATTATGCCAGAAAGTCGTTGAATGTTTATAAGAATACAGTTAAATATGCAAGTAGGGAGTGTACTGGTCTAAGAGTTAGGAAGACTTGAGTTCAAATTTTGCCTCAGACACTAGCCAGTCGGGTAAATCTTTAATATCTCCCAGTCCCATTTTTCTTCTCTATAAAATGAAAGGGTTCAGCTATGTCAGTTCTATGATCCTATACATAGTTTTATCCTGGATGTAAGACAGGAATAATAAGAGCAGATTATTTTATCCAATCCTAAAAACAATAACATCTATGTTAAAGCACTTTGCAAAACTTGCATAACAAAGTGTGATGTAAATGTTAGCTATTATTCTTTTTTGGTAGCTTTAGTATCAACCTTTAGTTTGTTTCTAGTTTTAGCTATGAATAAGATCAGGACTGAGAATCCTGATTCACAGAGAATTCTTATAAATGTCCAGTAAGAATGAGATATGTTAACATCTCTAAGTTGGCATCCAAAACATGGTCACTTCATTGTTTGGAAATAAATTCAGAGTTTCTAGTTATTGCAGAGATCCTTTATCTTCCATTGGGTCTTTGTTGCTAATTATCTCTAGCTCAATATGAAAAGTGTTGCATATCAAAACCCCATTCATTCTCTTTTGGTAGATGGAAATTATTTCTTCAATCATTTCTTTCCAATGTCTCAGATACACTTATCAAGTTCTCTCCCTTCACTACCCAGTCTATTTATCACTAGTTTCTAATCCTCAAATTTTCAGATTTTTCATGGAACATTGCTATTTTGGGGACATTTCAATAGGACAGGAAAGGTATTTACCAAATAGTTTTTAAACTCCTTTGACAAGCTTCTCATACCTCCCCCTCCTCACTTCACCCCCGCCCCCCTTGAATACCCCTTCCTACAACAATATCTCTATCAAGAAATCATGAAATCTCCACCTGAAGAGTCAAAATAAGAGTCTCTGAGGTTGCTAAGACCTCAACCTCTAGCCTAGAATCTAGGGTTTAGGAGTTGTTAATGAGTCTATACAAACATTCATGAATCATTATTTTTTTGTTCCTGCTTCCGTTTATACTTGATGACAGGGTGGTCAAGGCAAATTGCCTGGGTGCTGAGTATTACGAATTAGACCTTGATTTCTACCCAAGAGTCAAATTTTCTTCTTCCTTGTATCTTTGTGAGGATAAGGAAAAATTGAGAGCACTGAATATAAAGGGAATATTTTTGTTTTAATTGAAAAAAGTATTTTGTGGGGAGTGGCATAGACCTATGATATCAGCATTGTAAAGAACCTTCTACTGATGGGTAGAACTTCCCAATACTAAGACCAACTGTAACTTTTGTTACTCACAGTTTGAATGAATGAATGAAAAAAACATGTTTTAATTATGTGCAAAGGCTTAAGATAGAAATAGAAAAGAAAGGGAAAAAATAGAAAAGAAAAGGAAAAAGAAAGGAGAAAGCTCCTCAAGGAGCTTCTATTCTAATAGAAGTTTCTGAGGCAAGTTAGGTGAAAAGGCTCAGGGGAAAAGCATATGACATCTTCTTAAATATCAATGCCATTGATAAAAAACAATATTTCTTTCTGATAATACCAAGGACTTCAGTGTGTTGCCAGAGGCAACAAGAGGTGAAATACCAAGGTCATATAGCTAGTCTATTTGAGGCAGTACTTGGAAACTTTTCTGTCCCTGAAACTGACCATCTACATATCATGTCAAGATGAATCTTTTTAACTTGAAAAATGTAAACATTATCATATTAATTAAGATTATAGTCACATATTAACACAAATAATATCAAATTAGCTCATTTTTCAAAGATGCTTATACTTTAATGGTAAATTCCAAAAAGTCAGGGCATATCTTGCTTTTTCTTTATATATCCTGAGAGTGTAGTGAAGTTTCTGGCATATAGTAGACATTTAAGGAATGCTTTTGATTAATGGATTGCTTGGAGCCAATAGGTGGCACAGTGGATAAAGTGTCTGGTCTAAAGTCAGGAAAACTCCATAGTTCAAATTTGGCCTTGGAAACTTCCTAGCTGGGTGTCCTTGGGCAAATCACTTAACCCTTTCTGCCTCTGTTTCCTCATCTGCCAAATGAGCTGGAGAAGGAAAGGGCAAACTACTCCAGTATTTCCGCCCAGAAAGCCTCAAATGAGGTTACAAAACATCTGAATTGACTGAACACTGAATTGATTGGATCTCTGGTAAATCTCTATGCCCTGTAATTACAAGGAAGGGTGATTTCCAAATACAAGATGGGGATGAGTTGGGAACAAACTTTTGGCACATCCTCAAAACATGGAACTTAACTGATTCATAATGAAACTGAGATGCAGTTTTTGTGTCTCTGAATCTCAGCCCACCTTTGTTTTAGTTACTAGAGGCTAGAAATAATAGCAACAACAACAATAAAAATCCATAATGGCAACATGAAAAATGAGAGGGAAGGAAATGTTTTAGAAATATGTTACAAAGTTCTGAAACAATCTTCCCATGAAGTGATTAAATATAAAATGAGGAGTCTATACTAGAGCATCCTGCAAGGTAATCAAAATGTAAAGCCTTATATTTATATTCCAAAAAAACCTTTTTTTTTTCTCCAAGTGCAAAGTGAAGGTGGACAAGGAGTTGGGGTAGAGTAGACAATAATTTATCAGAAAAAATAGACAATAAGTTCAATATGAGTTACTAGAGTAATGGGGTTATGGAATAGAACAGACTTTGGACTTCATTGACAATCATAGAGCCCAGAACTAGGGAGGGTTAAGAAAGCCTTTGCTGCATTCTGTCCTGGTCAAAACCCAACTGGAATTCTGTATTCATTTCTGGGTGTCATATTTAGGAAGGATATTGGGAAGCTGGAGACTACCTAAAGAAGGGACTTTAGTGTGTTTTTTTCCCCTTTAATAGTTGAGTAAAACATAGGAACCCTTTCTCAGAATTATGTTTTTTAAAGGAATAGGTTTAACAAAGAAAACCAGTTATAGAGCACTGGTCCTGGAATTGATAAGAAACTTGAGTTCATATGTGATCTTGGATGCTTTCTAGATGTGTGATCCTTGGCAAGTCATTTAATCTCTCTTTGCTTCACTTTCCTCATCTGTAAAATGAGAATAATAATAACACCTCCCTCTCAGGGTTGCCATGTGGATCAAATGAGATCATTGTAAAGTGAAAGCTCAGTGTAAATGTTAGCTATCATCATCATCATCATCATCACCATGTCATATGAGAATACAAAGAAGTAGGGGTGTTACTCCTGACTGAAGAATTAGAACAAAAATTATAATTAAAAAAATTCTTAGAGGATTTTCATGTGTTAGAGGGATTAAGACCTTTTTTTTCTGAGAACTGCAAGTAATTGATGTTGCAAAGGCAAATAAAGCTTTATCTAAAGAAAAAAGCCCTCCCTAATAATAATTATCTAAAAAATCACAGATTTTGGGAGTTCCCTCCCCCAAAATTGAACTATTCAAGCAAAAGCTGGCTGACCACTTCTTGAGTATATTGGGGTAGTAAGATGGTACAACTAGTAGGACATAGACCTGAAATATGGGAGGTGTGAGTTCAAATGCAGCCTCTGACACTAGCTATGTGAGTTTGGCTGTCACTCAATCTGTATGCCTCAGTTTACCCCTCTGTAAAATGAGGATAATAACAACAATTACTTCACAGGGTTGTTGTGATGATCAAATGAGATAATATCTGTAAAGTGCTTTGGAAACATTTGAGTCACAATTCACACAAATGCTAGCTATTATTGTATTTGAAGAGAGTAGTCTCATTGACGTAGTTTAGATTAGAATGGAATCTGAGATGACCCTTTTAATTCCAAACAACATTTATTATTATTTTATTATTATGCATTATTCCAATATTCTGTCCGTAATTATTTTTACTCTTATTTTTTAAAGTAACATTTTATTTTAATATAAGGAAAATCAGAAATCAGAGAAATTTGGAGTGGGTATTTCAGAACAATTCCCCAGAGGAGCACAGGAGCTCCCTGAGCTTTAGAATGAGGGTGGGTGTTAAGTGATGGAATCAAACAAAGCCCAACAGTTTCCAAGAATGTAGTATGGTTTTGGCCCTCCTGTAGAGTCGTGAAAGCTACTGGGTCTCATCCTGAAGCCTTTTGGAATTTTTGGAAGATCCTAAATACAAAATGAGTCAATGTTTTCAATTGCTATGGAGATTATGTGGGAATCAACAGAGGTGGAAGGAATTCTGGAAGTGGAAAAGGGGATTCTGGAAAATGGTAACTAGGATTGGAACAAAAAAATCTATTCCAAACTTCTGCCTTAGATTTCAGACATGGTTAATGATTATGATGATATTACTCCAACATTCTATCAGTGTTACAAAGGTGAATCCACCACATAGGATAATTCACATATTTATATATGTACACAGTCATATGTTTATTTTGTACATATTTACATATTTATCATATAATCTATATGTAAAAATAATTAAATATCATTAATATGTCATATAACACAAAATTGTGAATAAATAATATAATCAACATAATGCAAATAATATAATTATATATAAATAATAACTCACATATATAAGCATCCATATATACATATATATGTTTACTTATATACTAGATATGCAGATACACTATAGAGATATGAAAAAAAATTTTATAATATATACATAGATGTGCATAATATATATCAATGTATATGTTAAGAACTTGAGGACTGTCTAACCCATCACAGAAATGGGAGATATGTATATGTGACTTACAGGTAAATAATGCTAATGAAAAATGGAGATTCTCCTGGTCCACTCATATGTAGAGATGAGTGGTTAGTAGTGTATATGACTTTTGAGAAGAATAACATTAAATCAGTAGAAGGAAACATTTATAATGCCTGGTTGGAGGGGCAAAAAATGGAATTTTTCCTACTAGATGTTTCACTGGAACTTTGCTTGAGTTTCCCTACTAAATAAAATCTGATGATCAATTTTGGGTAGGTAAATGAAAATGATAAATTCTGGATTAGTTGTGGCAATGTGGCAGTCCTTTAATTCAATTTGACATTATTCACACTTTGCATTTGAAGCCCTAGCTTTTACTCACTTCTGTGTCCATCAATTTTATCAAAAGCTGGGTAAAACTATCTTCCATAATAAGAATTTCTTCCCGAAATGAGCAGTGAATGACATTTCTTTTATTGTCCAAAAGAAAGTTGGGAGAGACTTAGGATCACAGGGGAAGCCAAGGCAAAAAGTGGCTTGTCCATAGTGCTTAACTGTAGAACCGAATTTTGAATCCAGGTCTACAGACTCCAAGTCTAAAATAATCTCAACTGTTCATAGAAATAAAAGAGATGATTTTTAGAAATCACTGAATCTCCGCATCAGAAGGTACTTGAAAGACTAGTCCGGACCCCGAGAACTGAACTACCCCCCCCCACACCCCGAACTACCAGGGACAAGGGGGTCATCGAGCCTTTGTTTTAATGACACTCTTCGCCCCAAGGAACGGTAGCTCAAAATAAATTTGTAGATGCCCTCTATCTCAACCCTTCCAACCGAATTAACTAGAGGTGTTAAAAGAGATGTGAAGATTCTTTGTGATCTAAGTCCATTTGGAACTAACAACATTCGAAGGGAACAAATGTTCCAAGACTATTGTTACCTATAGACCACTCCCCCACCCCTGGGGTCCCTCTAGTAAAAACCTGCAAGGGTTTATTAGAGACCTTGCAGTCCCACCAATTCCTTCTAGATAGGCATTTATTCTGCACCGACAGAGCGCATCCCAGGCGTGGGAAACAAAAGGACAGTGCAAGCCGGAGAAGGATAAGAGAACAATGCAATTCTAGGAGGCACCCTAATTCAGCCTCCCTAAAGGGTGGGTATTGTTATGCCTCCGGCAAATTGACATTCTTTGTAACTTTATTGTTTTTAAAAAAGTTATTTTTGTAAAAAAAAATAATTTAGAAACAAATTCACAAGGTCAGAAAACAACTAATTCTCCTCTCCGAGTCTTGATTAGGAATCTCAAAGATACGCAAAAAGAGACTTAGTTTCGAGGGCGACTCCCTAGGGCACACCCCTCAGGAAACATAGGGCTCCCGGGCTCTAGGGCTGGACACTTGGAGCGCGAGTCCCCAAGGCGAGCTCTGCAAGAGCAAAAGGAACGGGAAGCGCCGTGCTCGGACGACCCGGGGAGCCCAGGTGCAGGTAGGTGCAGGGAGGTCATGTAGCGGAGGTTTGGGAAATCCCAAGTACAGAAAGCCAGTGCCCAGCTTTTGAGGTAAGACAGCCCCCTCCTCTCCCCAGGTTCTGGGGCCGGAGGGACAGCGTCGCGCGCCAACCCAGGGGGCGGGGAAAGGCCCGGATGAAACCAGCCGCGCGGGGCCCGGCCCACTCACCTCTTTGAATTGCAGCGCGGGGGCAGTCTTCGCCTTCCCCTTCTGCGATCTGATTGGTCGAGATCCGGAAGACTCTACCTTCTATTGGGTTGTGCGTCTGTCAGTCTTCTCAGATCGCGGGGCTGGGTTTGTTGCGGGAAGGGAGACGGCGGCGTCGCTCGACGACGACGGGCGGAGGAGGGGAAGCGACGTCGTCGCTGCCGCTGCTGCCGCCGCCGCCGCCGCCACCGCCGCCGCTACCGCCGCCGCCGCTGAGGGAGTAGCTGAGGCAGAGGCGGAGTGAGGGGAGTTGCGGTGCGGGACGGAGAGGCGGTAGCGGCTTCGGTTTCGCATCCCTGTCGGGGCGCACTCACGACCTTCTCTTCGCTTTTTCTCAGCGGCGCGGCCCGAACCGGAGCAGCAGCAGCGGCGGTGAGGCGGGCCCGGGGAGCCTCAGAGCGGCGGGGTCCCGGACCCCGCCTTCGTGCCCAGCGCCATGTCCTGGATGTTCAGGAGGTGAAGGGGCTATGGGGGGGGGAGCGGGTAACGGTTGTCCCCTGGATCCCCAAATCAGCGCCCCCCCCAACTCCCCCGGACATCTCCCGCCACGCGCGCGTGCCGGCTGAGGGGGGGTCCACCCTCCGAGAGACACCGCCCCCCCAAGCACCCTCAGTGGGGGGTCCCCGTGTCCAAGACCTTGGCCGGGGAGGGGGGGGCGGAGGGTTCCCGGCATCGCTTCCCTCACCTGCCGTTTTAAAGGGAGCCTAAAAGGGGAGGGGGGAACCTAAACAAAACACCGAACTGAAGAGAAACCTTCACGTGGTCTTCCTCCTCAGCATGACAAGAGGACTTTCTCTTTTCCTCCCCTTTAGGACGGATGCGCCCCAGGTGTTCTTTAAAGTGTGAGTTACCCTTACTGCATTTGAAACTTGTATTCACGGCACTCAGGCAGGGACCCCAGAATAGTAGGACTCGCCATCCCTTGGCTTTTTATTCATTGATTTAAAAAACAAAATAGTGGTAATAATGCGGTACACGGAAGGGGATCTGAATTGGGCGAACTGGATGGTTTTTCTTGGATCTTCAGTTAGCTAGACCTTCAGTTTCCCGAGGTCACAGACTTTATATTTTGTTTACTTGCCCTCTAAACGCAAGACCCCAAAATGTCAGAGCAGTTTTAAGCGATTAAAGCTTAAACAACTGGCTGTCACTGAATTCTTCGTGCAGTTTTAGACAGTTTGGGTTTCTAGTTACAAATCACTAAACTCAAGAATTACTTACTATCCCTTATACTATGGGGCTGTATACATGGATTAACAGTGTTGCTGCCCTCCTGGAACTTAACTGTTTTGGAGTGGAGATGATAAACACATTTAGAATCAGATTCACTGCAGAACCGCACCATTGGCTAGGAATAAAGAACTTAGGGAAGATTCTGTTAGGTGCTCTGGGACTAACCACCGGAAGAGATGTTTTTGTGGTGTCTTCATAGAGGGGATCAGTCAATGAACATTTAGTGCCTACCATGTGCCAGGCACTGTGCTCTGGAGATGATGAGGCATGGAGGAATGTTCTCTATTGTGCAGGAATATGAATTAAGGAATTTGAACTTTATTCATTAAGGGAAGAAACTGTTGAAAATCTTTGGGAGAATCTACATAAAGTACTTTGCAAACTTTAAAGCACTATATAAATGCTAGCTAGGCGTTATTTTCAGTGAGGAGAATGACCAAACAGACTTGTGCTTTAGGAAGATTAGTCTTGATTTGGTCTGGGTGGATTGTAGGGAGGAGACACTGATTATGGAGAGATGAGTTAGCCTGTTGAAATATTATCCTCTTGAAAGTTATGGAAGACTTGGAACTGGAATGATCAGAGTGGAAATAGAAAAGAGGGGATACATTTTATTGATTTACTCCCAAAATTTGTTGATTGGATATATATGAGTAGGAACAAAGGGGGAAAGAAGCAAAAGATGACTGAAAAGCCTGACAGAATGGTGATGCCATTAGCCTGGGGAAAAATTTAGGATTTCTGAGCTGTTAAGGAAAGGGAGTTAGAGGGTAAGTGGGAAGAGGAAGGTTACTAGACTCTAATTTGGACATAGTGAGTTTGAAATGCTGACATTACATCCATCCAAGTGCAAATGTCAGGCAGGACATTGGAAGTGTGGAACAGGACCCCCCGGAGAGGTTAGGGCAGGACAGTTGAAAGCCATTGACATAGAGTGACAGTTGAAGTACAGGAAGGTGGTAAGAGAAAAGAGAGCTAAAGGGGGAAAAATTTTTCTGCAAACATTTTTTGCATTGACCTTCCAAATAGTATTATATATTTAAGTATAAGACACATTAGTGCTGCCAGACAGATTTAGAAGAATAATTTGGTTGAGTAGAAGGTGGTTCTAGGTAGAAAGAAAATTGTAAAAAACTTTCACAATTCTTTTATTTTTAACATCTGGTTGATTGAGATAATACACAATGAAATCAGTGTTTTCAAATTAATTCGTACTTTATTCCAAAACTATAGTATTATGAGACAAGTGGCATAGATAGAGCTCTGGGCTTGAAGTCAGAAAAACCTTGAGTTCAAATTTTGGTCTCAGACATTTGCTGAGTGAATCTGAGCAAGTCACTTAACCCCTGTTTGCCTCAGTTTCCTTATTGATAAAATGGAGAGAATAATAGCATAGATCAGGTGAGATTGTATTTATAAAGCATTTTGCCTGGCACAAAGTGCCATATAAATGTTAGCTATTATTATTATAATTTAGTTAATAGAAACCTTGTTTAATTAAGATTGAGTCATTTAAAGGAACTGGTTCGTCTTGCATCATTGGGCAAAAACTGCCTTCAGAATACGAATCCAGTTTCAGCATCATATAAGAAGTTGGCCTTTTTTTGTTTGTTTTTTGTTTTTATTTTAATGGCAAAAGTTTGCCAGAATCCTGGGAATACAATTATATCGAAGTACAGTTAACAAAATAGGTTTTTTTTTTTTTTAAGTTTACAGATTCAGGTTAAGAATTTATGATTAAGAAGGCTTTTTCATGACTTTAGTCATTAGAGAACTTTGTTTTCTGATTTATATTTAAATTCACTGACATCTTTAGAAGAAAGACCATGGTAGCAAGCATATACCATGCAAATACAATAAAATTATGGTATGATTATTATTTATTATAAATCATTCATTTTGGGGACAATTTTTTGGTAATTTATAATTCAGTTAAAATTTTATGCCAGGTTAACATCATTTTGATATTTTAAAAATTGTTCCCTCTAGATGAAATAATCATACCCTCATATAGTAGATGTTAGCTATTTCATGAGAACTTTATTTTTGCCAGTTTTTTTCACTCCCACATGAGACCTTGATGACACAAGTTACAATATAAAGCATATCTTTTGAATAAAAATAACGTTTTTTGTTAAAAGATTGTCAGCCACATGGAGTGGAACATGTGAAGTCATCTGTTGAACAGGATTTTATATTTCATGGTTGGGGTGACAGATGTATAAAAGGCAATCTGTGATCATGGGGAAAGAATTTGGGCAGGTCATGTTTCAAGAATAGGGAAAGGAAAAGAACTATACCATGGGACCATAAGATGAAGGTCAGGAGATATTGGACTTGGATGGGAGGAGCCAGGAGTTTAGTTATTTTTGACCAAGATTAGAGAGATAGTGAATTTTAAGGGAGTGTTGAATGGAGTGTTTGGGGCATATGTACTTGATGCCAGAATTGGATGGTATAGAAAATTAGAATTAACTGAAACCAAATTGTCATGATTCTCAAAAATCCATTCACAGAGATGTAGAGATAGTTCTTTATAAGTCAGTACAACATTAAAGTTGTATTCCTTAAAATTGGGTTTTACCTGTTAATTTTTAAAAATATATTTTAGATATTCAGAACACTATATTAAAATCTTAAACTATATAAAATTTGGACATAATTATGTGGTCTTGGTACTATAAATCCTGTATTTTCTAATGAAGTGGCTCTTAAAAGCATAGTTCAGAGTACTAGGGAAAATGAGAGTGCCAGGGTTTACTGTGTTTTTTAAGTCACTTAAAGCTAGAGGAAGCAAATTTTTAGCGAATTTTAGCAAAATTTAGGATAGGAAGAAAGGACTTTATTGGTCCTGGGGGTTCTTTGATGCCACATTTGATACTTTTAACTTCCCACTTTACCATGATACCCCTCTACCCTACTCCCTCCTCTTGTAGGTGAAGGCATAGGTGATGGGACTTGTTTAAGGCCATTTCATTAGTGGTAGAACCAAAGAGAAACAAAATTATATGACAATATCTTATTTTATTATTTTGGATAATAATTGGTTCATACTTGATACAAATGACAACTTCAACTAAAGTAAGACTTAATATTTTTATTTTCTTGTTTTAAATAGAGATCCTCTTTGGAAATATTTGCAGTCTTTCCAATATGGAGTCCATGGAACTTTTTCACACTGCACCTATCCCAATTTATTTTCCCCTTTTGAACCTGAAGATGTTATCCCTCCAGATGACTTTGTAGCTGGTGATGAAGATCTAGATTCAGTTTTATTTGGAACTTTGCGAGGTCATGTGGTTGGATTACGATATTACACGGGAGTGGTAAGTAGAATATATGTTAACTTGATTTAGTAGTGAGTGTCTTAATTCCACTGTTGAAAAGATGAACTTCAAGTGAATATGTTTAGCAAATGCAGTTTTCCATGGTCTTACTTTTAATTAATTTCAAGTTGATGGTTTAATGATGAGGATAAAATGATTTAAAAAAATATCACATGCCAAAAAAAAAAAGTCAGTTGTATCTGAAAAGGCCTGTTATATTTTTGTTTCGTATCTTTTACTTTTTTGGTATCTCTATTCCCTCTTTTTCCTGTTCCATTTAAATGACTCATCTCTGTTTTTATGTTCTTTTCATTGTCTTTTTGTGCTTCTTTGTCTATGCATTTTATTTCTCTGGATCTTAACTTTTAGATGTTATCTGCCTCTAATAGAGGTACCCATTTCCTCTGTTCCATATACAAATTCCTATCTTACTAACATATCATACTTAATGTTTTTCTTTAAACTATTTTTACCTCTCAGTTATATAGTGGGGCTCATGCTTGCATTCATGAGCTGGTAGTGATGTGAACTGTTTTTATTTTTAATCTGAAAAATTATATAGTTTTTTGTAAAAATGAAAGTGGAAAAAGCAAACACTGATGACTAAAAAAAGATGAAATTAGCATTTGATAAAAATTTCAGGAAATATAGCTTTTGTGATAATTTAAAATAGGACTCTATTTTGGGGATTTCAGAACCAAGTGTTAACTACAAAATTAAGGCCCAAAGTGTTGGTTAATGTGTACATTGGGGAGGAAGGAGGTTGAAAATTCTCTTGACTAGGATAAATCTTTCAGGTATGCAAAAGGAAGGGAAGGAACAGATAGCAGAGTGTACTGTATTATGTGAGAGAGGAGGAGAGGAAGGGGGGGAGAGAGAGAAAGGGAGGAGGGGGAAGAGAGAGAGAGTCTCTCAACAGTCATAATCTGAAACCCTAGAAAAATACATTGGGTACTATATTGTGGGATTTGAGCAGCACAATTTAAATTTAAAGAATTATAAATAAAATGTATCATTTCTGTTCAATATTTTTATTAGGTTAATAATAATGAAATGGTGGCACTTCAGAGAGAACCTAATAATCCATATGACAAGAATGCAGTAAAAGTAAATAATGTCAATGGAAATCAGGTGGGTCACATAAAGAAAGAACTGGCAGCCCCTTTGGCCTACATCATGGACAACAAACTGGCCCAAGTTGAAGGGTAAGACTTTGGTTTGAAGAATTCTACAAATACCTTTAGGCAAATTCTGGAGTTTGTCAGTCTTTTTCCTATTGGTAATTAATTGTTTTAAGTCTATAAAGTACTAACTACCCTTTATCATAGCTTGTGTTGTGTTTGAAGCTCAACAGTGAAGTGTCTCCAGAAGTTTACACAAGTGGAATATTCATGAATATGAAACAGCTGAGAATTTATCCCTGTTCTTCACATACCATCTCCATCCTTTTTTTTTCTCCCTTATAATTCTGTATGTTTTGCTGTAAGTGATACAGTGTTAGATGACTTTTTTAAGGTATTTGGAATATTCTGTAGGAAGAGGTGGTTCAATGTAAGTGAAATTGTTACTTGATTACAGATTATACTTCAGCTTTGTTGAATAATCCTGGTTTTATGGAAGTTTCTTTACAAATAACCTTTGCCTTTTGTTGGTAAGCTTCTTGAATCTCTGTATTGCCATCCATTAGCATACAGGACTATGTATGTATGTAGTAGGTGCTTTATAAATGTTCATTGATAATTCTCATTACTTATTCCTTAGAAGTCTTGTAACAGAACAAAACAGTGTTTTGGTTTTGGGGTTTTTTTTTTGGACTATTTTTTCTGATTTAGAAACAACTTAAAGTTGTCAGTGCCCTTTAAAAGCTGCTGTTGAGGGGGCATCTGGGTAGCTCAGTGGATTGAGAGCTAGGCCTAGAGATGGGAGGTCCTAGGTTCAAATCTGGCCTCAGACACTTCTCAGCTGTGTGACCCTGGGCAAGTCACTTGACCCCCATTGCCTAGCCCTTACAATTCTTCTGCCTTGGAGCCAATACACAGTATTGACTCCAAGATGGAAGGTAAGGGTTTTTAAAAAAAAAAAAAAGCTGCTGTTGAAAGCAGTAGATGTAAAAGCAGCAGCTGAGTAGCCCCCTAATAAGTCTAGTACTCTGCTGGTTGCCTTGAAGTAAATCCAAAAACTATGGTCTATCCCTTAATTATTTCATTCTCCAAGCGTACATATAAAACAACTGGAGAATGAAATGGCCCAATATAATCCAGCTTTGATATAAAACTTACAAAGAAATTTTATTTCTAAATTTGTAAGTACCATGCTTGGCAGGTTTAAAAGCTTGATGTTTTATATTGCTTTGGCACTATAAATAGTAATAATATTGTCAATACTAACTGAGATTTATATCAGGTTTGTAAAGCACTATATAAATTCTCATTTGATCTTGTTAATAAGTTGCTGTTTCCTTCATGATTTGGAAGTAATATTATAAAGACTTTTTTTTCCCCCAGAAAATTACCCTAAGTTTCTCAGAAACAGGGTATGGGTATGGGTAGTATGGAATGGTACATGAAAGAATACCTTGTATTCTTATGTATTTCTGCCAAAGACATAAAGCCCATTTTATTATGAATCTTATCCTTGATTCCTCATCCTACTTTTCATGTTCTTTTTGTAGCTGAAATATAGAAAGAAAAGAGAAGACGTTTTGTGTTGCTAGTGTAAAGAATTCTTATTCTATCAATGTTTAGTTCCGGAAATAGTGCAGGATCAGCTTCAGTCATATACCTTTTTATAATCACTGTTCAATCTAAAGTTATATTGTATTCCAAAGTTTACTGTTATTGAAATTATATTACTGCACTGTCATCTCATTTAACATTCTGTTTCTTAACTAACCTCTCATTTTTCTATTGATCTATTTTTTTACTTTGTTTTTCAACTCCCACTCTATTTTCCTTGCTTAGTTCTCTGGCACAGTTTTAGCAGAAATGAAAGTAGAGGCAGATAAGAAAACAGAATGAAGAACTACTTTAAATATCTTATGTAATTTAAAGGCTTAATTCAATAAAGATTTTTAGTAGTTTTAATAGTTTTGTGGAAAAAGCCAATGCAAAATAAAGGATTTCCCATATCATCTTTATCCAAATCTTTGTAGAGTGGTCCATTATGGAGCAAGCAATGCTTTTACCATGCCTGTTCAGATGAGTTTTTGGGGGAAAGAAGAAAATAGAAAAGCAGTTTTAGATCAGTTGAAGAAACATGGATTTAAATTGGGGCCTCCACCAAAAAGTAAGTTCTGAATTTTATTATTTTGATATATTAACTTTATTTTCTTTTCAGATTGAATTTGTCAGGGTATTACTAAAACTGTAAGGATTATAAACCTATCTTGGGGAGAGTAACTTTGTCTGATTATTTTCAATTTTTTTTTAATAAGGACTAAATATTGGCTAAAGTTTGTAAATTTGCACTTTTTGTTATTCTGCCTCTTTATGGAGATGATCAGGATTTAAATATGTGCTTTTAGGAATTATAGAGATGGCCTTCAAAGAATTGTTAAAAAGAGGCTTTTTATTTGCCTTGAGTACTGTAAAATAGTCTTTTATAGTTAGATTAAAACTTTTTTTTGTCCAGAAGATATTAGTGAAATATGTAAGATCTTAAAATGTTTTTATTTGTATACAAAAAGTTATTATCTTTGCATTTGTTAATAACTTGGTTTATTTTGTTGGATACAGGTTCAGGATTTAATTTTAATAGCAGTTGGAGTTCTGAGAGAGCTGGGCCAAGTTATAGTGTTCCTGTTCATGCAGCTGTGCAAATGACAACTGAACAGGTTTGCTTCTTTCTCTTTTATGTTGTTTTACCTTGAAGTGTAGAGCATTTTCTCCTGTCATTAACTTTGGGTGGCCTTGCCATATTTACCAATGCCGCCATCTTAACCATTTGCACCATTGCTTTCTGCTCTTTGTATTGCTGGATTAAAACAAATATTTTCTTAATATTCCTACAAATGTACACTACCAAGTCTAGATCATAAATACTTAGATACTGTGAAAAATCTCATTGTTATCCTAAATAAACTGCTTTTATAATATTTTGGTGTCCTTGACCAAATTTAGAGGCGTTTGTGTTGACAAGCCCTTTCCTCTTGACCTTTTGCCCCCTTCCAGCCAGTGAATGAATCAAAAACTTTTATTAAATATTAACTATGTACCAAGCACTGTTCTAAGTGCAAAAGGGAACTAGTGCTTCCCCTCAAGGAACTTAAAATTTTAATAGAGAGAAGACATATAGAGGAGAGGTATCCAGTGAAGAATGTTTTGATCTGGGTAATCCTTACTGAGTGGGACCTTTATGGAAGCTGATTAACATTGTCTGTTCCAGAAGCAGTGGTAGTACTAATTTGATTAGGGTCCCCAGAGCAATATATTGGGGAGTATGGAAGGTATATTGGGGGAGAGATACCTAAAGACACCATGGGATACAGTGGCCTTATGTATGTTTGTCTTCAGTGACAGCTCAACCTCTAGAGAGGAGTATGGCATCTTAAATAGGACCCTGATACACTTAGATATGAAAGGTAGAGGTTGTTCCCTTGCCAGAATTTGTCATATCAGAGCAGCTACTCAATGGGAGCTTTGAATTTGGAACTGGAAGAATTTTTTTTTAAAGAACTCTTAAAGATCTTCTAATTCAATCTGATTTTTAACAAAGGAGGAAACAGATAAGTGGTTTGCCTAAGATTGTTGTAGGTACTAAACTTGGGGATCACTTTGCTACCTTGTTCGAATAGTTATTTATGTGTTTTATAGAGAAAGCTTGATGTAGGATAATAGAATGCTTGACTTGGAGTTTGGAAGGTAGTTTAAATCCTGACTCATACTTTCTAGCCCTGTGACCTCTTCTCTGAGTACCCAGTCAATCTTTTGCCCAGGGGGAGATCTGTCTGGTGGAGGAACGTTCCCAAACTAGGTAGCAATAAAATCATGGGTTCTTAAATATTGTAATGGAGGGAAATACAAAGACATTTTTCTGCTAGAACCTAAAGTATTGACTCAAGTTTAATTTTTATTTTGAATTTCACTTCAATAATTTATATTTCTGTGATTATGTATTGCAGCTTAAAACAGAATTTGACAAATTGTTTGAAGATTTAAAAGAAGATGATAAAACTCGTGAAATGGAACCAGCTGAGGTATTGAAATCACAGTACTTAATATTGAAACCATTTGATCTTTTTAAGTATTGCATCATTTTGGACATTTCCAACTTCTTTTTCTGCCTAATCATTGTACTATTCACTGTTCAACTTCTTTCTGTGGAATAATAAAGAAAAGCCTTATCCTAAGTCTTACAGGATTTCTTTTACTTGTAGGCTATTGAAACACCATTACTTCCACACCAGAAACAAGCATTGGCTTGGATGGTTTCACGTGAAAACAGCAAAGAACTGCCTCCATTTTGGGAACAAAGAAATAACTCCTACTATAACACAATTACCAATTTTTCTGAAAAGGAGCCGCCTGAAAATGTTCTTGGAGGAATTTTAGCTGATGATATGGGTTTGGTAATTGTTTTTTTTTTCTCCCTAGAATATGTAGAAACATTTTAGGGGAAGTGGGAAGGGATTAACCATGAGAATTAAAACAGCCTT